>NC_062527.1:8961810-9329310 GCF_022655615.1 Tachysurus fulvidraco
ACGTTCTGCTTCGTCATTTTGAACTCGATTGCTCTGTGCGCAGGAGCTGTACATTGCAGTTGGAATTTCTGGAGCTATTCAGCATCTTGCTGGAATGAAGGACAGTAAGGTAGGATACTTCACCACCACGACAACACGATGTTATGCAAATTAAAGCTGTAATAGAAATAGTGATGATTGGTATAGTCTGTTGCCCTGTAGCAGGCACTGAATCTTCCACAGTGTCTAACCCAAGTTGTGCCTTTTATTGAACTTGACGGTGTGTTCAACTGGAGAGCGAGTCTAAATGTGATCTGGAGGAGCTTTTTACCTGCATGTATTATTCACATGCATTTTCTGCCTGATCTGTACCTTGTCAGTGTGGCTCTTTGTAACAGTGCTTCTTCACTGTCTAGCAGACCACCCAAATTTTCCCTGTAATTCACCTGCTTCTCTTTCAGTGAATTATAATGATAATTGCTGACTTAATTGCTGTTACCACCTGATTTTGAGTTCATCGAACACCTGGACTGTAGTTTTGGCTGCAAGGTTTAATATGGATTACAAATGTAGAAAATTGTTTGTATAGTGGTTTTTTGTAAAATCTCCAACGTCACTACTTTGTGACCGTCACAGGTAAAGGTGTAACTGTACATTTTTCAGAACGGGAACTTCTTTCTTTGTAACATGAGGAGTTGCATTTGTTTTAGTCTACTTCAAGAAAGTGAAATAGACGCTAATGTTATAGCGTAAGTGATAAAACTCATTTAAGGTTATGGAAAAATCAGTTAAAGGCATTGTTCCTTTTATCAATTAAAAGTATGTTGATTTTCAATTAATAATAATAAAAATAATAATAATACTTTCTGCACTATGATATAAAAGGACATTTTTGGTGCTTATTATCAGCTTACATTACAGTGGTGTTCATTCCATGTTGTGTAGGTTATGAACCATAAGACATAATTGGAGAAACACAAATCTGGCAATTTGTGATTGACATAATTTATTTAATATTCTTTATTTAAAAGGTTTGCATTTCTAAATCCACTTGCCAGAACAGCTACATTGGCTAAAACCCCTTTGTTTTCCAGACTATTGTTGCGATCAACAAGGATCCTGAGGCCCCCATCTTCCAGGTTGCTGATTTCGGCCTGGTTGCTGACTTATTCAAGGTAAACCTTCCTCAGTGATTAGAGAAGAAAAGCAAAATCACACAAAGTATTACGGTTTCAACGGTAGGAACTTCAGACAAATCATAAAACACGGTCATTAAAGGGCCACTGCACATGTAATCGGACTCCTGTATATTCACCAGTGTAGGTAGTGCAAAGTTTACCTGATCACTTCCAGTCAGAGGACGGAAATGCAGAAAGACTGGAGAAATGAAAGCTGCCGTTTTCCCTTATAAATCTTGCAGCATGCATTATTCCAGCTAATGGAAATGTGCTTCTGCTGAATTATTGACCTGCATTAATTACAAGAGGCTGGTCTTGAACTCTGGCCTGCACCTTCACATGAAGGAGACGTAGATATAACATGCATCTCTCTCTCCTTTGCAGAAAAGTAATTGATAGTTGCTACAAGTGTTTGGGGTGTAGACTTTCACCTTTATTTTCAGTGCCCCTTTGCCAGTGCTTTACATGGCCCATTGGTTTCTGTGGTTTTACAGTGGCATGCAAAGTGCAGGAGGCAGAGGATTGCCACACACTCCAGCACCCGTCTGTTGTGGGTGTTTAGCGCCTGTAAACCTAGCGGCATTTATCTTCCTGTGTTTGTCCTGTCATTCATGTTTTATTTAGGATGTGTAGTGCAGGAGCAGGTGTATTTGTGTTTGTGTGTGCAAACTCTGTAGAAGTGATTGGTAATGATAGACCGAGGAGTTGCTCACCGATCAGTTTACACCTGATTACTCCTCAGATAACTGATTAATATAGATAGGCTTTCTCCCCTTCCTGAAACTGAAAAGTGATCTGGGGATATATTTAGGTGATGCTATACTTTTACAGCTGCTTTGCATAACCTCACTTAAAAAAAAATTAAAATAAAATAATTAAACTAAAATAATATTTTGCTTTAAGGAAGGGTAATAGCAGGGAGCAGGGATAACTGCTGGTCTCCTTCTGATAAAGTTCTTTGCATAGGTTTTCACCCTCTTGAGCTTTTTATTTTTTATTGTGTGCTAAAATTGACTCGATTGGGATTATATGTTTTGCATCTACACAAAATATTAATATAGTTTGGAGAATTGTGTCTGTGACTGCCTAAAGTATGTGTATGTTGCTCAGGATTTGGTGCAATGATGACAACCTTGGAAGATTTTTTTTTTTTTCTACCCACATATAGGCTGTTCCTGAGATGACCGAGATTCTGAAAAAGTGAAATTCATTATTCATCTTTTAACTGAAACATACTCAGGAGCCTTGACTGTAACCGTGCAGGACACACGCCTAAGGATACGTCATTCCTCCTGCATTCTTCTGTCCTGATGCACACACCCGGCCTTTCTTTTTTTTTTTTGGTAAAGTTTTCAGGAGTCTACATGTCATGTTACTTTATTTAATAGAATCATAATGTTGTCAGTATATTAATGATGTCTGATCTAATACGTCAGTGTGTAACAGCAGCACAAACAATCCTTATTGAGTAATAAATATCAACTCTCATCAGTCCATTGTTCATTTTTTTGTTATAAAGGCCGCTTCATGAAAGAAAAACGTGATATTTTATAATTTTAAAGCAGGTTTCAATTGCTTTCATTAATGGGCAAGCTCCTGCAGTTCAGTGCAATTAGACAGAGTAAGCTCATTTCACATTTAGTTCTCTGCTCTGGACTTACAGTGTGGAATAAATCATTTAAATAAACAAAAAATATAAATAAGTAAAAAAGTTTTTGCAAAAAAAAAATTTGTCTGGTCTTTTTTTCCCCTGTTTCCGTTTTCCAGAATGGCTGTAATTAGGCATCGTTCATGAAAAACACCAGATTCAATGACTTTAACAGCTTTTATTTGCTTTAAAATTTCTCCCATGACCAGTTATATAAAATGCCTTAATCAACAATACAGGATTAGTCTTCAGGATTCAGCCTCAATCAAAAAGCAGAAATTTTATTCTCACAGGCTCATGCTAAAAGGATTTGGGTTAACGTTAAGGGTTATGACAACATTCTTCATCCTATCATTCCATTAAAAAAAAACTTGCTAATATATTCCTGAATTTTTCTCCCGTCAAATCCAATCATAGCAGGTTTTTTAAAAATACTTGAGTTGCGTGCTTTGTTCATGTCATAGAATTTTGAATACAAACGTTATCATCAGTAAGAAAGGCAAAGGTAAGAAATTTGGCTGAGTAACACAGCTCAACACATTTGAACACAGATCAAATGTAACCCTGCAGCAGTCGGATCAGTAGGCCTGCACTGTACATTGTGTTATTATTCATATAAATAACTCGAATAAAAACGATTACCTCGTTGACCCATCACCTCGACCCAACCCTGAAATAAGAACACAAAGAATCACAAGTATTCCCGCCTCATTTCTATACTACGTGGCTGTCTGAAAGCTTGAGTGCGTTTGTGTCCCATTGCTGGTTTCAGACGGTCACCGAACATGGACAAACATTGAAGTAGGAAATTCCTGATGAATGTTCCAGTGATGGCTCCCAAAGTGCCTCTCCTTGGGCTCTGGAAGGTTGTGCTATTTTGGCAGGAGGGACACACACTGTTTAAGTGTTTTACAGAGAGAGAGAGAGAGAGAGAGAGAGAGAGAGAGAGAGAGAGAGAGAGAGAGAGAGAGAACATATGCCAAGAATTCCTCACCATGAAGTATTGAAACCCCTCTGGAGAAGACAACTGAGAGCAAAATCCTTAGTGTTTTGCTCAGTGTGCCCTTCTAAAGAGCAAGAAGCCTGGGAGTCAGAGTGAACAGTGCTGGCTGAGAGAGACGGAGATAGAGAGAGAGACGTAGAGAAGGAAGCTGCTTCAGCTGGTGATGGTGGCCATGCTGCTGCACTCCATATCCTACGTGTCTGGCATGTGAGTCATTGGGGAATCTGCAGGCTCCATGAGTCTGTACTTCTCGTCCAGCAATGGCTCATTTCCCTGCAGGTGGATCAACGGCTTGGTCTGGAACACAGCCAGACTCTCCTGGTTCCTCTTATTGTAAATATTGACCCTGTGTTCCAGCTCGGGGCTGGCCTTAGCTGAGCCGGCTGGACTGGGGAGCTTCAGGTTAAGTGGGTTCACTCGGCCCTTCTGGGCCAGACACGAGTCCTCAGACAGAGATGAGAGAAGTTCCTGGACCACAGCACTGGGGTTGTGCCCGCCTCCCTGTGTGCCCAGTGTCAGTGGGCTGCAGTAAGGCGGTGGGCAACAATGCTGGCCACTGTAGTCAGAAGTGGAGGCTTCACGTACGGTGGAGCTGCACTCGCTACTGGAGGCCAGTGTATGGCTGCTGACGCTGTGCTGACGTGTCGAGAAGCTGCAGCTGGAGCGTGACACTGTGCTGCTGGGAGCCTCGCTCACTGAGCTTCCTGGTCCATCAGCACTCACCAAAGATGGAGGCATCTGACATGGATTGGTGGGCAGGTGCACGTCTATGGCTGCAGTAGTTATGATGCGTGCACCTGGCTCTGGAACGCCAATATCTGCAACAAAAACTAGTTTGTTATTTTTGGCGTAGTTCTGGAATTAGCAGTAACAACTTTCTGCTTACTAGCAGACAAACATAACTGGTGAATGAATTCTTACCATAAAGCCTTCTTCAGTTTCTATGTCTTTAAATGTTATATGTCAAACTTTACAAATGAGCGTTTCTTGATCACAGAGGGTAAAACAAAAGTTTAGAAAACTACAAGCCTCAGCAACTGAAGAAAACTTTGAGTGGTGGACAACAATCACAAGAGCATATTAAAGATGATGGCATTGGATTGTGATGTTTAGTGAGCACATATGGATGTGGTGTCACATTTTTTCTGTACAATAAGCACGCCAAACTTTGAGAGGAATGTTAACTGGATTACACATGAGCTAACAGATGACCCCAAATGGGTACGGTTTCTCTAACTGGAAGGAAAAGAGGCAGGAGGTCCTTCTCATTCAGACAGAATGTCATTCAGACAGGCAGTCATGCTTGTGGCATGTGTGTAGAATCCAGTAGATGGCTTTTCTTAACGTATCCTAGGTATACCTTTACACAATCCCCCGATGATGGAACACAAACTTTTTTGTTGTTGTTGATTTTTTTTTTCTTATTGGTGAGCAAGCATACAATACATGCAATGTTCTCATATTATCAATATTTTTCTTACCACTACTTGGCTCACTGTAATACTGGCTGATGTAATTGTTCATGTCATCTTGAGTGATGTTTTCTGAAATGAAACAAAAGCAATCATTCACGTAACATAGAAACACAAGTCGGATTATTATTGCTACTAATTTTTCATCGGACAAGCACACTGGGATGTGACATAGTATTTTACCTAAACATAAATTACATGTGATGTATGATTCAAGTTCTAAGTGCTAAGTGTAATGACTGATAGACTAATGTAACCTTAAAGAGTGGACCAGGTAGGACTGGAGCTTAGGCGTCAGACTCTGGATAAGTGAGCTACATGGATAAAAACGATTCACTAGGCGGAATGGGAAGGCTGCCACTCTCTAAGTGCCACTCCTTCATCCCTGGAGACACAGCCTTACTCCCAGCGCCTTTATGTCATTCATTTTTTACTGTTTAAAATATTTATATGACAGTGGCTCAGAAGGAGAGATGTAGTGGCCTAAAACACCAGCAAGACAATCACTCTGGGATAAATAACACATGAGGAGAAGGAGGAGCACACACTGTGTAAAAGCTGTCTGCTTTTATTCTTCACTCCGATTGAGACACAGAAAAAGAGAAAGACAGGGTGAGAAAGTGTGTGGGAGTACGAGAGTGAATGCACTTGAGGCAGACTCAGGTGATTTAATGCCCCCTGTAGTGGTGCTTGTGGTGTGTGCTCTGAGCTTTGACCTCACTGCCTGACAGCTTCAGCCACTCATTTGGCTTTGAATTTTATGCTCTGTCAAAACCTGATCATCTTATCATGCCCCTTTATTTACTTTTCCTATCTCTTTTCGAAACATGAAGAATTTCTGTGGTGGAAATATGGGGACATCCAAAGCAATAATTCAAACAAGTGAGTCTTAGAGTCTCTTGGGTGCAGAAAATGGCAATAAATATTCACAGCGTGACCAGAACATAGCCATGTCCTAATCATTTCTGAACATTCATTACGTCATTGGGAAGCACTGGCACAAATCAAAAAGAGGGTCTTTGTCTTCGGGATCTCTTGTCCACTCCTGCCATGACGTGAATAAGACTTGGCCACTAAAACACACAGCCTCAGGCTCCTCTAGCTCTCTCGTTTTTCTCTGAACGCTCCCCTGAGGTCAGGCGCCACTCCAACAGCCCTTTTCATCCAGACGCTCTTCTGATGAGAAAAAGCCACACGCCGGGGTCCTGCTCCCACAATCCTCTGGGGGCTAGAGTGTAGCTTGCTGGCAGGCCTTTGTGGTCTTTTCAGGTGAAAGGAACAGATGTTTATGCCATATCTGAGTACGCTTTTAGGAGAAACATGGCCCAATGCACAGAGCACTGTGGGTGTGTGTAGCACATCAGCTGTAGCTATACAGATCCCAGTGTGAGCTGACATCATGCACACAACACACAGCCAACGTGCAGCAATGTTTGTTACATTTAGTCACATAGAAGCGATATTTTGGAGCATATTTTCATTCAGATTTTAAGTGTATTATAGAGAGAGTAATATTCTGTTTATTATGTTTATATATTGAGTGCAAATGACTTTAATAAGACAACTTGTTTTAATCATGTCTTCCAATAAGCCATATGCAATGAAAATTAGTTAACAATAAATTGACATTTTTTTTAAAAACAGGACATTATCCTTGCTGAAAATGTAATTCTCCCACAATTCTTGCTTTGTACAAGTCAACAGTACCGACCTGATAACATTTTATCATCCTGCTATAAAATATCCATTTCACACCAAAGGACTAAAAGCTTTTAATACTGTAGTCATATAATAGTCCTACACTTTAGTCATGTAAAACTTATTTTTCAATAGTCTGTGATCCAGCACTAAGTAATGGTTAATGTTGTAATGGTATAGTTTTGGTACCTGTTAACAATACTTAGGGACATTGATAAAAACTCAGTTAATTTCTGTTTCTGATAATAGCTCATATAATGTATCACACCATGCAACAACACAAAATAAACTAAAGAAACACAGAACATACGCAGAACACTGATGTGTTTGCCATGGTTGTGTCATTAAAATCATTCATCATTCATTCATTCATTTAGTAACCTCTTCATACTGGTTAGGGTAATGGTAGACACACACGCACGCGCACACGCACACACACACACACACACACACACACACACACACACACACACACACACACACATTTCATCATGTTTAATAAAAATAAGTAAAATCTTCTGGTATTTTTTAAAAGAGTTTATACTATTGATAGGATGATGTACTGTAGTGTATACTAACAAGGCTCCCAAAGAAAAGAGAGCCCCAGAACTTCCACCATACTGAACAGTTGGGATTAGGTTTTTATCTAAATAACCATGTTTCAGGTAAAATCCACAAAACTATTTTCAAAGGTCCTGTACTGTCTAGAGAACTCCATGTGCTTACGTTTGTGCTTAGTGAAATATTATTGTAGTTGTTGACCACAATATGCATGATCCGTTTATGTCTCCTCTGTGCTCCGGGTTAAACCTCCAAATTACAGACATTTTTATTTTTAAAGGTGTTGCCTGATTAATAAAAATAAACACACCTTTGTTTCTCTTTTTGATTATTCTGTAACCTTTCCTATGCTGACAATACAACTAAATGAATCAGCTTATCTGAGGGAAACAGGAAGAAAAGCCTCATTGGTGCGACAGGTAATGTTGTGCTGCACATTCTTTTCAAGTTCATTTGTGTTTCTTCCAGATTCCCTGGTTTTCGTCACTTGTCCAAAGACATGCAGTTAGGCAGACTGTCTATGCTAAAATTGCTCCTATTTGTGTGTGTGTGTGTGTGTGTGTGTGTGTGTGTGTGTGTGTGTGTGTGTGTGTGTGTGTGTGTGTGTGTGTGTGTGTGTGTGTGTGTGTGTGTGTGTGTGTGTGTGTGTGTGTGTTTCTGCATGGTACACTGTGATAGATTGGCTTCCATCTGTTGTGAATTTTCAGGAAAAAGTGCTTTATAAAAAAATAAGTGAATGAATGAAACAGTAATAGTTTAATAGTTGCTAAACACACAGAAGCATATAAATGATAAAATGCTTTAGTTACATTTTGTTTATATGAAAGCGTTCATTATTGTGGCAAATGATTTTGTTATATTTGTAATAAATCTCTTTATATTAATATTTAATTCAGTTCAATTTGTGTAACACTTTCAACAAAAACATTAGGTACGATTTCTCACATATTTTTTTAAAGTTACTGTAAATACTTTCGATACTTACCGAAATTTTACAGCTCACTGTAAATAGCCATTATATTTAGGGGAGGATTAATAATGTAATGTTTTAGTGAGTATATAATGGTCTTACAATGCTAACATAATTTGAATGTAATTATATTTCATTATCTTCATTAACTAGCCATTAACAAGACATTTACCCAAATCGAATCTGAATAATTTCTGTTCATGATGACATCACACTGGGTTTGGTAACCAGTTGGTCAACAGTGAATGAGAAACAAAGTTCCTGTTTGAGCTAGTTTTTAATAGTGTGCCTGAAACCTGCACAGACACAAGACTAACCTGCAGCCTTGCTAGTGTGACTGGACCCTATGAGGACTCATGTCTTTACCTGTAGGAGCTCCTGGCTCTCTCCTCTTGCTTCTTCCCTCAGTGCCGGCGGCTGCAGGTCCGAGTCCATCCACCTCCTGGAAGCTGCTGCTCTGCTTTCCCCATACGTGATGGATCTGCATAGCAGCTTCACGTTCAGCAACCAGATCCAGATCCTGCTGAGCCAGATGAGCTCGCAACTGCCTGATCTCAAACTGACAAAATAAACAGAATAAGATATTTCACATCACAGAAACTGTATCAAATATTGAAAGTGAAGGTTAAAAAACTGTATTACTTATCAGCAACTCGGCATTATTATAAATAAACCATTATAGTCTCAGATAAGGGGAGTTAAAGAAATTAAATTTGCATTGCATATATGATAAATATTTGAAATTACAAATATGATAAAAATGAATCCTCTTTATAAGACCATTTATATGTAAACATTTCCATTTCCAAAAAAATAAAAAATCTTTTCGAAATCAAATTCCAATCTTTTCTGTTTGTTCCACGATCAAATAAAACGAATTACTTTTCTGTGATATTTGATCCATGAACTATGCTGATGTCAGCTAGATACTGATCATAGGTACTGTACCAGTGACTTCTCTACTTACAAATGTTTGTGATGCTATAGTTCCAGAAAAGTAAGAAATATTGTGAATAATAAGTTGTTCATTAGATTTCCACTTAACCTTTTTACATGTATTTTTCCCTTAAAAGAAAGAAAGTGCTTAGAGCTGCAAGCTATAGCTGCTACAGTATCTGTTTCATTTACCACATTTGGCAGACACCTTTATCCAGAGCGACATTTTATTATCCAACTGAGCAATTGAGTTTAAGGGCGTTGCTCAGGGGCCTAACGGTGGCAGCTTGATGGACCTGGGATTTTAACTCACAGCTTTCTGTGCAGTAGTCCAACACCTTAACCACAAGGCTACCACATCCTCCTGTTTCCTGCCAGTGTTTGATTCAATAGTTGTCACAAATTTCCTACTGCTTATTTCTTTAATGCTAACATTGCTGAAGATCAACCAAGGTGACATTTCCATTCATTTATCCTATCAACCACCACTCACTGTACATAATCAATAGTCTAATGACGTTTACTCCTGACCTGCAATGCCGATATTGACAAGCTCCTCGTCAGATCCGTCCAGAGCCTGCGTTTGGACATTGCCCTCATTATCTAATTTGTCTTTTTCTCTCAGCAAAAAGCAACACATTCCTATGATGTATGAGCTCTTTCACTATTGATTGTTAGATAAGACTTGCTGAAATAGATGAGACCTTAGCTTTTATCTGACTGGAAGCTCAGCACAATTGCCTCAGTCATGTAACTTACAGCTGGGTGCAAAAGATTGCCCTCAGGACAAAACAAAGAAGGCAAAGAAATTTAATTTATAGCAAAAAGACTTTAATGCGTTATGTCCGTCTCATGTTTCACAGACACTCTTTTATTGTTACAGAAAAATTTGCATTTCCCTTTTTGATGGTCTTTAATATCTTGCATGATCATCATTTTCTTTTAGAACAATCTTCACCCTCTTTGTGTAGAATTAAAAAAAAATTTGAAGGAAAAAACTTAGAAAGCAATGTAGTTGCAAATTTTCAAGTCCTCATAAAACTAAACCAATACTGAATTCCCAAAAAATTAATTCAAGGAGTTCACTGACATATTGTACCTTGATAGCTATATGATTTTTATTTGAAGAAACTACAGAAATCTAAAGAAATTACAGCAACTAAATAATAATAATACACCAAAACTTTATTATGTAAAATAATGACCAGAGCCTATCCTGTTTATCAGCAGCGTGCTTATATGTACTATGTGGCACTGCTGCCCTCTGTTGGTGCACAAAAACACGTGACGTGATATTTCTTTATGAGACTCTTTATATCAGTCCTGGTAACTACATCTCCACAAACCTTTGTGTGTGTGTGTGTGTGTGTGTGTGTGTGTGTGTGTGTGTGTGTGTGTGTGTGTGTGTGTGTGTGTGTGTGTGTGTGTGTGTGTGTGCGTGTGTGTGTGTGAGTTCTGGATGAGAACTACCAGAGATGTTGAATCAGGTGTTTGGGATTAAACAAAACACAAATATGCACACTGCAAAACCATTATTATGAATCTTGTATACAGTAGTAAACTGAGTGAGAAGAGGTAAAAGACATGTGTGTGTCTCACCGCCTGCTCTTGACAGATCTGCGTGAGTCTCTCTAGCTGCTCCTCTCGTACAGCTTTAGCTTTCTCATACTGCTGAAGCTCCATCTCCATCTCCACCTTCACCTGCAGCATGTACGCTACAGCCACAGACACAGGAAAAAAGCAGAACAGGAAAGGCTATTTGTTATATGTCACGTCTGATATACATCTCCGATAACAACTCAATTACAGGCCATGGTGCTGCGGCTTACACCGAGAAGCTACTTTTATCTGGATGCTGTGACACCCTTGACTGCTCTTTTTAGCCAGTGAGAAGCATTTACACCCAGGAAGCAGAGCACAACACAATAGGACTGTGGCTGTGGACAGGCTCACACTGTGTCTGCTTTCTGCCGCATGGACTTATCGGCTCTATTATAGTTCAGGCCAGATTTATTCCTGCTGCTCCTAAATGTGACTATACCAGCTGAGCTCCATCATGTAACTCTGCATCTCAATTAGACTATAATCATTAGAGCCATAATGCTGAGCCTATGGTGACTGTGCATGTCCTGAATGCCTCAAGCTTCTACAGAAACAATCAGGCACTGCAGCATCACTTTAAAGAGTAAAACTGGTATAAACTGAACAGCAAACATGTCGTTTAGATCTTGTCAATGTTATTACTATGAATTCTTTTCATTCAGCTGACATTTACCTCACAGCACTACACAAAATGTCTACACTCTGGTTCTGCAATTGGTTTAATCATTTGTTTTTTTTTTTATACACTAACTGAACATTTTGTTAGGAACACTGCACTAATACTGTGTAGGGTCTCTGTTTGCTCTCAAAACAGTCTCAAATCTTCATGGCATGGATTCCACAAGATGTTGAAAACATTCCTTGGACATTCCACTTAATGTTGGCACAGATTTTATGTCGTTTTTTTGAGCTAATCTCATGCTGTGAATCTCCCATTCTTCCACATCCCAATGTTGTTCTACTGGATTCAGATCCAGTGACTGGGAATCAGCCAAAAACACAGAATTTCTTGTCATGTTCATAAAACCAAATTGAGAAGACTTTTGCTTTGTTACATGCTGCATCATCATCATCAAATTGTGGTCATGAAGAGATACACATGGTCAGCAACAATACTCAAATAGATTATAACATTCAAATGATTGTGTTTCTGCCATTCTCTGTTGATCTCTCGACACAAAAAGGCAGAATCTCCAGTTATATATATATATATATATATATATATATATATATATATATATATATATATATATATATATATATATATATATATATATATATATATAATAGGTTGATATTTTTTCCTTTAGCTTAATTTTTTTCAACTTTCTACGTGGGTTATTCATAGAAGATTTAAAGGGGCCACCCATAATTCATTTTCCATATATAATTGTCTATTTCTGGAGGAAAGCACAAATATAACCCTATGGAGGGACCCTTATTCTGTGCTTTCTATATATGTGACTATTACCGGAGTTTCATGCTAGTTCTGCATGTGGTCAGTTTTAGCATTAGCATTAGCATTAGAAAGATATGGAGGTTTATACTGTGATATAAATATATATACTTATACAGTATACTGCATGTCTTTAACGATATATATGGATTATTACATTCTGAGAAAAAGGTACACTAGGGTGGTACACCTAAGGGTATGTTTTTTAATTGTATCATTATCAACACAACCGAGCAATTGAAGGTTATGGGCTTTGCTCAGGGGCCCAGTAGTGGCAGCTTGATGGACCTGGGATTTGAACTCATGACCTTCTGATCCCTTAAAGTATATAGGTCATGCCACATCATTAATGTATATACTGTAATTGAGATGCACCTTGTTGTACTTTTAAATGTACAGGTACATTATTTCTGTCAGTAAAAATATTTTTCCAGAGTGTAATACTGGTAACGCTGTTCTGTTGGTTTGTGACAAAATTGGAAAATAAGATGTGATACAAACAGTACAACCATTTTTGTCACAAATCGTGGAGAACTGGCCTTACCACCACGGCTGTTATTACACCATTTCAGTTTATCAAAAATGTTATCACGTTTTGGTTGATTATTTCTCTCATATCTGTAAGATAACAGTACTGAATATCAGCTGACACGGAACTGATCTCTCAGCTGTACTGTTTTCATTTATATTTTTAACTCTACACCTGTGTTCCATTCAGTATTTGTGTGTGAAATCAGGGGAGAGCCACAGGAGGGCGTTACAGTAAAGACCTCACACAAATCTCAGATGGATGCATGTTAAAGGCTAACAACAGCTTGGCAACGTTGCTTGCTGCAAGATATTTTTGGAAAAAGATCAGTGTAAAAATAAAAATATTTCTAATGGCAAAAAAAAAAAAAATCTCATTTAAAAATATGGCTTATAGTCTATAGATTAAATAAGGAACCATGGCCATGTGTATTTAGCTCTGTATGGGGACCAAACCTCCCAGTCATTTAAAAAAAAACCCAAAAAAAGGAAGAAACATTTCAGCATTGTGTTAAAACTAAAAAAGGCTAGTCCTTTTAACAAATGTGCATTGAGGTAATAATAAATAAAAAGTAACTTCAGTGCCTGAAGTAACGACAACAACAACAACAACAACAACAACAACAACAACAACAACAACAACAACAACAACAATAATAATAATAATAATAATAATAATAATAATCTGTTAAAATAATTGTTTCAAACTTGGGTTTTGATGTTGATGTTGAGGATGAGGATGAGGATGCGGTGAGGTGTAATTATTAAGCTATATTAAAGCAAGTTAGAAGGAAAGAAATATCCCACAAATACCCTTATTTAAATAAGTAAAATATGACTTAAACATTGCCTGTGTGTGTATGTGTGTGTGTGTATGTGTGTGTGTGCTGGCAACTACCTGAAAATAAACAACGCAGGAGTTGCCTGCTCTTGTAAAGCAGGGGTGACAGTATTAATTTGTCTTTGCACATTTTCTGCTGACTGCACACTCTCTAACAGATCCAATAACTCAAAGATGAAACTAAGCAGGCAAAGACACATTTAGAGAAGTCAGTATTTACACACTGCTGAGTGAAACACACACTGATTTCAGGGTGCAGGATTTATACAAATGCACCAGAAGCAGGTTGAAACATGGCCTAAATGAAAATTCACCACGCAATACAAAGTGAAATGAATAAGCAATGAAAATTCTTAGCACCATCCAGAAGACTAATTTACTAATATATCAGTCTGGACATGGAAGTAAATTAAACATCAGCAGAGGAGTGAAGCAAAAAGGCAGACTCTTTTTGCAACCGGATCATTTATAGTTTTTCGAAGGGATGATTTATTTCAAAATCACTAGGTCTGTTTGCAAGGAAGTTGGAGTTTGCTCGGCTTCCTGTTCCAGCAATAGACAACCTGGCCTGAAACTGAGTCCTGTGAGGGGAACAAAGGTGACCTGCCAAATTCATCAGCCCTGCAAACGCCTGCATTGATAGGAGCTGTGCTTAACTGCTATAGATAGGAGAGGTCACCATGAATTTTAATCGAATGCATCCTGGCTGAGCTGCCTCGAGAAGGACTTGATTGACGGTAAAATAGAGTTATAATGACTAGCTGACACAATACGCACTTATTTGTGGGAATCAATTCTTTTGATTAGCACTTTAAATTTTCCAGGAAAGGATTTTTTCCCTTAACATAATGAAACGATCACATTATCATATTTTATCACATCTGTTTGACAATTTCCTAGAATATCTGTATAAAACTGAAAGGAAAAAAGCCTAAACTAGGGGCAATAAAATAACAAAACAAGGCAATATAAGAAAGACAAGATAAAGTAAAATAACAAAGAAACAAACAAATATGGAAGACCAGTGCAGGGGTTTTGCTTACCGTCAATAATTCTCTTGACCCTCCATATGCGAAGGGTGATGATGAGGCTAATGGCATCCCAGGGGCTGCTGGGTCCATTAGCAACAGTGGAGGCAACCATTGGGGCCAAGGAGAGAACAATCACAGCACCATCAAACACCTAAAGCCACCACACACACACACACACACACACACACACACACACACACACACACACACACACACACACACACACACACACACACACCATACAGCTATATTTATTATTTCACTGACCTTTTACAAAAATAAAAAATCACAAAATAATGCACATACACTCATGGCAATTACTGACCCTGGACATATAGCTAAGTTATATTTCTGTCTGCTTTGTAGACTCCAAATTCCTGCCACAAAATATAACTTAAATATTCATTCGTTCATTTTAAGTAACTGCTTAATCTTGGTTAAGGTGACGGTGGGTCTGGAGCCTACCTGAAGACACTGTGACTGGAGCAGTCACAGTCACACACTAACATCTAGGAACATTACAACATTTCGGTTGCCAATTCATCTACTAGCATATTTTTGTGTGAAAAAAATGTAGCCACAGGGAGAACATGTGAAACCTAGTACAGAGAGTAACAGAACTATGGGATCCATGCCCAGACCTTGGAGCGGTGTGGCAGCAACACTTACCCACTGTGTTACCCTGCTTCAATATATACAACTAAATTGGAAAATGTAGTGAACAAAAACAGTACAATGCTCATGTAAATAATGCAACATTTTTTCACAATTTATGTTATTGTGTTAAATCATAGTAAATGCCATATTATAGGTAAAATAAGTTTACAGTATAAGTAAGTATCCATTCTACCACTGAAACCTGAAGTCTGTCCCAGGGAAATTTAAGGCTCAAGGTGGGGGACACTCTGGATGGGGTGCCAACCCAAAATAGGGCACAAATGCAGAAAACATTCACATTCCTACACTATAGACAATTTAGAGATGCCAATTAGGCTACAATGCATGTCTATGGGCCGAGGGAGGAAAACAAAGTATCTGGAGGAAACTCTTGCAGCACGTGGAGAACAAGCAAACTCCAGGCACACATGGCAAAGATGGGAATTAAGGGAATCCCAACCTCAGAGGAGCGAGGCATACAGTACATGTTAAACGCTAAGCTCTCGTTCAGCAAAATTGATAAAGCGTTTATAATTGTGCGGCGATTTTATTATATTGCTAAACTCATTGAAAATGTAACTATATTTGCCTTTATGTGAATATGGAAACTGGGAATATGGATTTTTTTGCCTCTCCCCAATTAGGTTATTTGCCACATCCCATCACTAGCCAGCTATCCCCTATCACATATCAGTGACTAACGACCATGCATGAGCATACAGACACAAATGATTGTTTAGTGTTTTTTTGATTGATGATAGAGTCTAACACCAGCCCTCTAGACTCCCAGCCACAGATGACTGTGGCATCGTGTGGATTCCCCCAATGATAGCGTGAACACCTTTTGTTTCAGTCTGTTAAACACCGAATACAATGCAAAACGTTGCATCTGAATGCTAAGGAACAACGACTGCCTTTTTAAAAATGTAATTATGAGCATTTAATTATGCAATGCTGTTAGACATGCTGAAGTATATATTCTTCCATATGGCAACTTTACATAGTTTCTCTTGGAACAGAAACCGAAGCTGATTGGTGAACAGTATATACACGGTGCACAGCGGTGCTGCTACAACACAGCTGTGACATTGAGAGCATGACACTGCAGCAGATAAAGAGAAAGTCTCCTTCCTCATTACCTTGCTCTCTCTGTCTCCCTTTCCTATATTAATGAGTCCCTGAGGAGCTTACCTCAACTTTGTTCTCTATGTAATCCCATATCCCCAGCACCACAATCCTGAAGACAGTCTGAGAGGGAGACAGAAAGAGAGACAGAAATAGAGAGAGAGAGAGAGAGAGAGAGAGAGAGAGAGAGAGAGAGAGCAGACAGAGAAAAGCCATAGAGAACAGAAGAACAGAAACAGATTTTTCACAGACCATTCACATATGTTTTAAAAAGAATTGCTTCATCTAAAGCAGAAAGTATGCATAGAACGTAGAGGAGAATCCGTAAAGAAAAAAGACAGACCCATGCACATTTCAAGCCCAATCAATGCAGAAAAGCTAGATAATGAGTTTGCAGAAGAATTTCTAAATGCATGGCAAAATACTAAATTAAAAGGATTATGAGCAGCAGCAGAAGCTATTCAAATCACTACTGCTTGAACATGCTGAATGAGTTGTAGGAAAATGAACACCTCAGCGAAACAGAATTTAAACTTTAATTTCTTCATCAAAATTTTGTTCTAAAATTTTGTTATAAATGACATTTTCATACAACAGAAATTCATTTAAATGTCTGTAGGACTTTGATAGATAAAAGAACTAAAATTGATCAGGTTTCCAAGTCTCACACACACACACACACACACACACACACACACACACACACACACACACACACACACACACACACACACACACACACACACACACACACACACACACACACCTCAGAGAAGAATATGGAGAGAATGACCAGGCTGATCCAGTGAATAATGCCAGCAAACTGGGACGCATTGGTAACTGAGGACATAAGACACAAACAACAGAAAGCATTTAATCAAAATACCACAGAGTTTTGTCGAGAAGTTCTAACTGCTCAAATAAAATGTAATTCTCGACATGTACATGTACTAAAAGCATACAGGTTAAACAATACAGACATTTCTTAATTCATTTGATCACATGTTAAAATGAATGGATTTGTAATGAACTTCACATGAACACTGTTTCCTTATACTAATGACCTTAAATGAACACCTGTAGGGTAGAAGGAAATTTCCCACACATAGCTGCCTCCTATTCAGATGTCATGAAAGGCTTTGGCTCCTATTAAGACATCCGTCTGAACTGAAAGCATGTCAGGTATTTATGTTATTCAGATACACCCGTCCACTCCCACAGGGCCAGCCGAGCGCACTCTCAGCGCTTTACCTCTGCCTGCTTGTCTATTTATCAGCCCAATTATGGATAATCACTGTGCTGCTTTCAGCTGTCTCCCTTCTGCTTTACTTTTTCTTCATACATCATCTCCTTGCCCATCTGTCTTTGTTTATCTCGTTCGCTAATCTATCCATCAGTCCATTCATCTCTCTCCATCCGTTAATCCAGGTGGCTGCTCTGCTGTCCCTTCATCTACTCCTCTGCTAATCTCTAGCTTGGCATTTGTCTTCCTCTCACCCATTCCTTCTCAATCTGTCTAGTAGGACTTTTAAAAGGCCAGACATGACACAGGGATTGAGGCTGACTTATGGCTGCTGTCATCTATGCTATAGCTGTGTGTTGTGCTCTAGGCTATGTGCTGGTGTGTGGACCACTTGTAATGAAGAAGAGCATGTATCTAGTGTCAGATCATGTAGACCTGCTTGGCTCTCTGAGGTATGATGGAATAAGGCCACACGGGAAAACAATACTGATGTATTTTCCAAATTTTCCAAGGCATAGACTCAGTCAGCAATGACAGGAAAGCTCATGATATTTGTGATGTATAATTGTTTGTATTCATGCCAATCAAATATACAGAACAGGTTTCAACAGTACAGTGCTTTTCAAAAATACTGTTGCAGTAAAGTATTAGATTGTACCACTGCAGAGAAATGTGATTAAGGTCGATTAAAGTATTGCTACTGACTAAGACATAAAATGTGTCATATTGCAACAGACAAATATACCATATGTTTGACAATGTTTATATTTTTGACAATAAATGGAAAAAAGTCTACACACCCCTGTTCAAATGGCTGTATTTTGTGCAGCAATTTGAGGATTAGTGTCTTATTTAACACATTTAATATTTAATTCAAGTCGCCTTGGCCTGGGTTCGATTCCCGGGGAGAAAACCAACCAAGCTACAGGAAAAACACTAATGGTCGATCTTCTGTGGCGAAAATAATTTGATTTTAATTTTCAATTTTCATAAACATAAAAAATAAATTTACAACAGCACAAAAAGCTGTTTAGGAATTAGATGGCAATGCTACTGACTACACCAATGTACTGTGCATCAATCAATTATCAAGCATTTTTATTATTATAATAATAATAATAATAATAATAATAATAATTATTATTATTATTATTATTATTATTATTATTGGGTTTTCATATCATGATTGTGATCAACTATATAATAAAAATAACATGTTAAAATTGTCCAAATCATAATGCACACAGAATTGCTGTCTGAAAAAATATATTCCATTATTTGTCAGAATATATCAAAATAAAAGATTCCCACCCCAGAGAATCTCTGTGATTAGGCATCTTGGTAGGGTTTCATTTACAGAGGTATCTGTACACTCTGGGGCTGCAGCCCTGGGTCAGTTTGGATGATCTGGTACTCACACTGCAGCAGCCGGGTGTCGATGAGCAGCTCCAGAGTCAGCAGCACCACCACCAGAATAACACACGCCACCAGCAAACAGTTAAAACCTGCACTCAGCAAACACACCTGCCAAAGAGCTGCCCTCCTCCCACAACATGGCTTCAGCCAGTTAGACCTGGGAGATATAAAAGAACAAAAGAGAGAGAGAGGAGAGAGAGAGAGAGAGAGAGAGAGAGAGAGAGAGAGAGAGAGAGAGAGAGAGAGAGAGAGAGAGAATAACTCATCATATCTCCTTTAATCTATGCAGAATAACAGATTGTAATCTTACAGAATCTTATTTTAATTTACATGCAAATGATGTGAGGGCAAAGGAGGCAAACTGTATGCAGAAATTAACCACAGTATACATTTCTGTTCACTCTGCCTATAGGGGACATCCTTCTGTGCATGTAAAATCATATCCTTCATACAGTCAAGTGCAAAAATTTGCAATCAATCCAGACATGAAATGTAATTTACTGCATCTTATAAGATATTGAATGTGTGAGGTTTCACAGATGATTTTTTTAGAATTATTAGTAAAATGCTAGTAATTAAAACGACTAATTCAGGCACTTCTTTTTCCTTTTACATCCTCTTATTTAAATGTTTTTTTTGTCACACATATAAGCTCTAGAAACCTCTACACCTAACTGTGTATGGAATACACAAATATATAAAAATGGACCTGTACAAAACGGTACTAGATTATATTCTTTTTTTATTTCCAGGAGACCGTACTTTATCGCTAAAAAAAAGAGAAACTTGCAATCACTGTGAAATTTCTTATTTCACAGCTGCAATTTCTTCTGTAATAAATGAGAATAAGCAAACCCTCTCCTGGACCAGCTCTAATTGGTTCCTTTCTCATTTATCTGTGGTACTCACATTTTGTCACATTTTGTGGGACCTCGTCCTGAACGGAGATCTGTATGATTAATAGCTTATGCAGTTAATGTCGTCGTCTTGCTCTCTCTCCTCTCTCTCTTTCACTCTCTGCTTCCCACCCTCCTTTTCTCCCGCCTATAAACACTGGCTAATTGAATTGCCCCGTTGATGGCCTTTTTCACTCCTATGCTCTCTGTATTCCTGTCACTCTCCTGTTTCCTCATCCTTTCTCACTCTCACTGTTTCTTTCTCTCTCTCCTCTTCCCACCGTCTGCTGCTGTATTACTGCCATCAACAATCTCTGTTTTGGCACATTTAATGGAAACAAGGGGATATTCATTATCAGGAGCATATGCCATTATCTGCATTTCCTGATCACAGGAACAACCTTAGAGAATCTATTTTCTGCAATTTGGCCAGACGAGAATAAAAAAAAAAAAAAAAAACAGAAAAAGATCTGCATCCAGGAGCTTTCTGGAATGCATTCAATTTTGATGTCTCTCTTTCGATTAAACGCTGACTGTGTCTAATATAACATTTCATATGGAGAAGAACCATTTGCGTAGTATGTTCCAGTGTGAGCTCCAAGCTTGTACCATACAAGCTGTGTCTTTCCATGGGAGCGGATCCTGATCTTGGCAGGATCGGACTGGGCCATTCGTGGAGCCTGTCTAACCTCATCCTGTGTCCCGGTCCACACACACACACACACACACACACACACACACACACACACACACACACACACACACACACACACACACACACACACACACACACACACACACACACACACACACACACACACACACACACCATCTGGAAGCCACAGACTCCAACCCTCAAAAGAAGCCAAAAAAGATGATTGCTTAACAGCATGACTTTGCCTACATTTGATTAGCCAGACAATGCTTACATGCTTCAGTATTTGCCCTTGTGCTGTGCAAGCGAGAAGGACAGAGAAGACACAGGAGCGGACTGGGTGGCTCAGAGGCGATGCCTGATTATAGCACCTTAGCACTTCGCTCTCCCCAAAGTGCACACTCCAAATCCCTTGATAGTCTGCAGGTTGTTCTCTTATCAGCTGATTCTGCACTGATTCAGTATGTTTTAAAGTGCAGCTGGGGATCCACAGTATTGCTCTATGTGGTCTGATCGGAGTAGCAATTTTGCTTAACAGGGATAAGAATAATAGCTGATCACCAAGTCTGTCATAAATCTAAAGCTTCCATTCTACTCCTTGTCCCTTCAGTCTGGCTGGGTGACAGAGAAAGTGAGCTGGGATTTATGGCAAAATAAAGAATAATAGAAGAGTCTGTGCCTGGAAGAACAGGCAGGCAAGCTGATTTAGCCAGAGTTCACACAGATATCTTAGGAGGATTCCAACAGCACAGCAACACAAAGAAGCCTGATGGACCTTCAAATGATGTCAAAAGGCTTAAACATAGCTGTGGGCCTTAAGACTGAACAGACTAAAGCCTGAAGACTGCAGCAGCTCATGAGCATAGTTATTAGAAGTGCTATACATTCAGGTTTCATGAGAATTGCCAGTCTAAGGACACCTTAAAAAGCACATAAAATCACTAAACTAAAAAAAAATCACTGTGGTGCCTATGTACTGTATGTCTAATGTACAAGTATTTCCTACTCCACAATCCTCCCATCTATCTCCCAAACAATACAATATACAGTATCATACTGAAGAAGTGAACATCATCTGTAGGTCATAGACAAACTATTGATTGGCACCTACATTTTGACTTTGTTTGTGGAAATATATCAGACTTAATTCTGCTTATTTGCTATAAAACAAAATCTTATATGTAGTCACACTTCAGGTTAACAAGTTCAGTCCGTATCCGTGCAGGTTTTTCTCACCATTGAATGAATCAGAAACCACAGACCCCTGACATAACGGAGGAGGGGATATCCTTTGGAGAAAAGAGTGAATCATAAGTGTATATGTTCAGAAGTATCAAGATCAGAATCAGACAGGTCCAGTAGGGCCACAATAGTAAAAATGTGTTATGATCAGATCAGGCAGTAGAAACACAAACACACACAGTTACGTTACTATGATTTTTCTTTTGTTTTTTTTAAACTTGAAAAAGGAAGTAATGTGCCAATGTAAACCAGTTATTCAGTGGATTGTTTCTCACGTGGCCTGCAATGTGAAAAATATTTCACACCTGACAAAACAGACTGAACTCTCAGTACCAAACGGTATCGCCTGAGACACAAAAGCAACGCAGAAGACACGTCCTCCGAGACATATGATAGATGTCAGTTCACTTGCTCTACAGTGTCACTGTCACTGATGCAAGAACCAAGTACACAAATATGCAGCCCTACCCACAGAAAAACAATTATCATTCACGTCATTGTAAGATGGTTTCTATGTTTGGCTCAACTGGGACACAGTGAAACCTTTGGCGTATTATGAAAATGAGAATGATTTATAGACAACATTTTACACCTTCCTGTGAGCACAAGTCTCTGTTCCAGCTTTTCTTCTAATTGCAAACTAATATAGGAAAGGTGTGTGTGTGTGTGTGTGTGTGTGTGTGTGTGTGTGTGTGTGTGTGTGTGTGTGTGTGTGTGTGAGAGAGAGAAAGAGATAGAGATGCCAGAAAAATGCGAGGTTTACAAAAATGACATGAATAGATTTTGTTTTTAATTTGTTCACATACTGTCAGCACAATTTAATGTATCATACACGTGAAAAAAATTAATACTGTAATACTGTCACTTAAATGTCACTTAATTTATGAATCATTTCCATGAGAATTGCACAGCTATTGACGAATATACATCAAACTCTTAGCAGGAACGTTATCTTTACCAAAAAACATACATTTTCAAACACAAATAGAGAAAGGGTTCAAAATGTAAAAAAGAAAATCATGCATATTGTCCATTAATATTTTGATCTTTATATACAGTACATAGTATCCCATTGTCATGTGCACAATTTAGTGAATCTTTCACACAAAGTCATATGATGCTTTTCTTGGCCTGTTCAGGGTTTTACAGAGGTGAGAGGTATTATAGACTGCAGGACATGCAAAGTGTCTAATTCTAACAGGAACTGTGGTATTGGATTCAAGTTGACCTCCAAGCTAAAACAGGACTCTAGGAGCCACCTGGGCTCACTGACTCAGTCACCTACAACATTGGTATAAATCAAACTCAACACCAGATCAGACTTCAGGACAATGACTGCAAACTGACATACAGTTCAGACTGGATTTACAACCACATTCCATAAGTGACCTGAATAATTGAAGAAAAATAAACTACATGTTTAGATTGTAACAGACAGATAAGAAGGGATCTTATTTTAAGCCCCTTGGAATAACCCCTGGTCTATCCATTGTATGGTGTTACTATGTACTTACTGTACACTGTTCAGCTTAACTGAATCTATTTTTGAATTGTGGTGTCAGCCATTTACACATTTAACCTTGTGTCCAAATTTAAGGTAGTCATCGTGAACATTTGATAGATAAAGGTAGATAGCATAACGCATCATAACTTGATGGTTTACAGTAAATACGTCTCAGTTCAGGTAACAGGAAAGGTAAAAACTTTAATCCCCAAACACAATGCACAAAGGATTTAGGGCAGTAGATAGGAACTAAATACCAGCCAGGGTTATTTCAGGTAATATATTATAAAGAGTTGATAAAATATATAGTCATTACATCACATAGAGTAAAGAGGTTGTATGTTGCATTTAGTAATATACAGCTAATCAACAATCCCGACAGATAACAGTGATATGGTGGCAATTAATACTGACATTGCACTACAAGTAGTTTATTTTAATTACCAGGCTTAAAATAAGAAGTTTAGATCTGCAGTTTGATTTAACAGTACCAAAAAGTATTAAATAAAAATCTAAAGGGTATTAATATTAAGATATTAAAAATTTGAGTTCTGAATGTGATATAATGGTGTACTTTTTTCTCCAGGTATCCTGTTGTTTGTTTTGGATTTTTGTCAGTAAATCTCTCCCCCAGTTTATTTCCCCATAATTTTTCAACTTTTTGCTTGTATCTTGTATCTGTGTTTCTTCCTTTTCTGAATTATTGCCTTCACTGTCGGTAATGGTATCCATAAATACTACTTATCTTTCTACATGCTTCTCCAGCTCTGTGAAAGGTCAATATATTTAGTTTTGTTGACCCCATTAACTCTTAACTTAAGCACTCACAGGAAACTGCTTGAGAGGTTTAGCTTGTTTGAAGATTCCATGTGTTGACTGTTTTGAGTCATTAGTCTTTTTTAACAAGGAGTCGAGCATGTCACTGAGAAAGCAAGGTTTTGAGCTTACCATAAAGATAATTGCTGACTCGATCTGTGTAATATTTCTGCACAATACCGATAAAAGATCAGGGAGTTTTATGATCTATAAAGTATAAACTCTAAAATAGGGGTACATCAGATTTTATACTGACACCAAGGGGGATGCAAATTTTTGCACACTATTAAATTCCAATGGC
This sequence comes from Tachysurus fulvidraco, assembly GCF_022655615.1. Classification (NCBI taxonomy): domain Eukaryota; kingdom Metazoa; phylum Chordata; class Actinopteri; order Siluriformes; family Bagridae; genus Tachysurus; species Tachysurus fulvidraco. The sequence continues at coordinate 8,986,569 of NC_062527.1, forward strand.
CTAAAATGAAAATGGTGCCCAACAAGATAATGGCAATGGTACCAAAACTTTATTTGTTAAAAATAATCTAATTTAACACTATTGATGGTGTTTATGGGAAACAAAGATAGCAGTGACAATAGATTTATCTGAAAAAAACAATAAATTACCAAACAAGGGAAGAGACAGGCATGTAGGATTCAGGATTAAAGTAAGTGTCTGAATGTATACAGTTTAATAATTCATTCTAACAAGTACCCTTCAGCAAAGTGAAATAAATATATTTAATAGAAGCATTGAAAAAATGGGTCCGGGTGATGGATTGAGGAGAGATAGAAACTTCATTTCACACAAACGGCCTTAACGGCCTACTGCAATATTTATGAGGAGATGAGACTCTGATTGGGGCAGAGAGAAAAGAGAGATGAAGAAAAGAAGAAGAGCAAGACTCTTGGCAGATCACACTGATGTGGGAATGCCAGGTTTTTCTGCCACTTAGATCACTGCTCTGATTTGATGGCCTGATGAGTCTATGAGGCCTCAGACATCACAGATGGCTCAAGTGAGGAAGGGTGACACAGTTTTGTAGCAACGTGAGGATACAAGTGGACTTTGTTGTAGAAATAGGGACACTGAAAGTTAAATGTGGCTGGTGACCCTGAATCAAAATCTGTGTGACGTATAAGCAACTGGGGTGAGGAAAAAAGTCTGAAGGGACTAAAAGACTCCTAATGTTGCCCTATAAACAGAATCAAAGGACAGAGCATAAAAAAATGAATATCTATCGATGTGAATTGCAGAAAGACATTAGTCAGTACGTTGCATAAATGTGAGGAAAATAGAAACACATTATTTTCCAGTCACATATCCTCTGACCCACCCCCGCACTTCCACACCATAATAACTACAATAACCTATAATAAGCTTATTTATCGTATACAATACACACATACATAACTCCCACCATCCGCAGTGCAAACTCTCAATTGCAAAGCCTCATTTTACTCTATTTTTCTTGCTGGTTTTTTTTTTTTTTTTACATTCATATTCCTCACATTGTTTTTAACAGTCCTTATGGATGTAGATCTGGCACGAGGAAATGACTGGGCTACACTGGACAAGATTATAAAGATCAACATCATCAGCAGATCCACTGATTTGTTTGACAAAGATTAAACTGACTGCCGAGTCAGAGGCAATCAGAGGAGGCTGAGAGCTAAGTCAATAGCAGACAGATGTAATGTGCTACCAGAAATGACCATCAGTTATATTCCTCTATGGAGCAGGTGCAGGAGCCATGTTAAGTGTATGTCATGTGACCATGAAAGGGGGGCGTTAGTAATTACGTGAGGTTAAAACACCTGTGTGTAGCGCTGGAAGCATGGAGGGGAGTGTAGGAGAACATATCTTTTTGGTTGACCGTATAATCACGGTATGAGTACAATATCAGTATTGTTGAACTTGAGCAAATCACTGTTATACATTTCTATATAGAAGCAATCTTTCAAATGGATGGAGAATAAACAGCAAACTGCAAGGATGATTAACGTGTCCTGATTTTATTGCTCCCCACTCAGCTCCTTGGTGGTTTTAAGATCATTGTCCCGCTACAGCAGGGAAAGGAAATGTGAATTTGCTTTGTGCCATCATGGTAACATTTATTCATTTATTTGCAGTCACTGCTTTATATTGGCCAGTTACACGCTGGATACAGAGTCTATCCTGGATCAACAGGTGCAGTGCATAACAGGCGACCATGCACACACAGACATCTATTCCCAGATTTTAGGAGATCCCTGAGAGAGAAAACTAGGAGAATGTTCACACAGACAATAACAGTGAGTTCGGAATCAGACTGTGGACCCTGGAGCTAAAGCATCATTAGCTACTGCATGTGTTCCACCATCTTGCTGACTTATTTTTAGACCTGACTACAAATAAACATCCATTGCTATATATCAGGTGTATAAATTTAGCAAATATGGATTAATCCTGGTATTAACTTACTCTATTAAACATGAATTGCTTAATCATGCTAAAGCTTAAGGTTCTTTTGGTAATACGAATTAATACAGTTAACAATACTAGTTTAGCGTACATCAAGGAAAACTGTTAATAAACTTCAAGACTTATACCTGGAAGTAGCAAAATAAGCTGTAGGTGTTATTATGAGTAACTATGAGATCTCCATTTCACACAGACTCAACCTTTTCTTCTTTCAAAACAGTATTTATAATATTACTAATGACTGGAAAAATTCAGTCTCACCGGAAGTCTGAAAAATAGACCTGGCCAAGCCGCAGACATTTCATCAACAGAAGCAGCTCACAGTCGATCACTACTCTGGCAAACCTATTAAGTCTCCCAGCACATCGATAGAGATCTTTTTATTTTTTTTAAAATAAATTTCCTTCCCCTTAAAAATCATGAGATAAATATATAATACATTTTCATTTGCCATAATAACCATTTATTAAGTACAACCAATTCTTTCTAATTACTTTTTCATGCTTTGATAATAACATGGCCTTATGGTTTCATCACATTAGAAAGCCTGACTAATTCACATGGACTTTCTGACCCCAGTATTAATGGAAAGAAAATGACAGACTAGAGTGTGCTGCTCAATTCAAGTCCAGTGGATCGCTATGACTGACTGGTCAGCTAATTATCAAGTCCTTTATGAACTGATTCAGGGCTGGGAGAGGAAATGTAAAACACCAAAATGTGCAGAGCAAGAGATCCCCAGCACTGGGAACAAAATAAAAAAGTGTTAATAGGTTGAAACAGAGATTTCTCCCCTCTTCTAATACTGATGATGAGTATCAGTAGATAAATGAGCGATAGTTCTGTGACTCTTCAGGGCTGTGACTGCATGTGTGCAAATTTCTTTTTTCATCTCATGGACAGCAGTGCGGATGTGTGTGACTTTGAACTAAAAGGGAAAATGCTATAAAAAAGTATGCAGCTGAATTGTTCTTTTTTCAACAAAATGTATTGGAAGAACATCAATTTGTTTCCAGGTCCATGCAGTGTAATCATCACAGAAGTGAAGATATATAGTCATGAGAAATAATTATGGTCAATTAAAGGTCAATTAGGTCAAAAATTAAATATTCAGTTTGTTATTACACAATTACATTTTATAGATCATTTAAAAAAGACTATTCTTTTTTATTTATTTATTTATTTATTTATATTACACGAGTCCTCCAATATTTTAAAAATATATTTAAAAAAAAACACAGGCTTCCTGGGTGTCTTAATTCTTTCACATGACCGTACATTTATATTTACTGCATTTATCAGATGCTCTCCAGGTCCTAAGTGAGTTAGAGAAGTGCCTTGAATTCTTTGTTAAAAACATCCTCATGTTAGAGCAGTAAATAATACAGTGCTGTCATAGAAGTATTGTTTGTTTTAGGAATCTTGTTCTAAAAAATTATTTTACATACTGGTCAGGATCACAGTGAATCAGGAGCCTATCCTAGTAACACTGGGCTTAAGAAGGGAGAAGTCAGTCTGGATAATAAAGGCAGGCAAATACACTATATCCCCATTAACTAATAATTACCATGCACATGCAACAATAATGTTGCTGTAGTGCTCTCACCACAAATTTTCTCAGCATATTATTTGCACATACATACACACACACACACATATATATATATATATATATATATATATATATATATATATATATATATATATATATATATATATATATATATATATATATATATGCACACTTTAAGATCACTTTATCTGTACTTATCTGTAAAATCTGCACAGTACCTGCACAGTATTTGTATCTATCTTTAGTTCATTCTTATATGGTGCTCAAGTTGCTTTGCATTATACGTATGCTGATGGAACAATTTCCTTACTGGAATCAATAAAGTGTTATCTCATCTTATCTTATCTCATATTCTATTATAATCTACTGTAGGTTGAAAAGATTATTACTTGCACCTTGAAGATTATAACTGAACATTTTTATTTTATGCTCAATGAACATACTTTTTAAATAAGAACATGGAATTGAGAGGTCTAATAAGAAAGGTCTGATGGAACTGAGTATCTACCAACTTGCACAGGTTAATTTCTTCTCCCTAAAACAAGATCTCCTAAAAGCAAACCTTAATCGGCAAATGCAAAAAAAAATAAAAAAAATAAAATAAAATTATGTCAGTTACAAAAAAACCCCCAAAGATATTGTCCACTGATATTGTGTTTGCTTTAGCTGATAATTTCAAAGTTAAGTGACGAGGCAAGAAAAGACAAGCAGTGATAAATGTGGTGTTCATCCTTGTGTCATAACCCACTTTTAAACCTCAACAGTTCAACAAGGAGGAAGAGCTAAAAAAACAAATAAGGACTAAGCTATATATGTGCTGAATGTGCTTTTGCTGTTGTTGTCACAGCTAAACAGTTTTACATTTGAGAGGTTCTTTATTAGACACGCGACTACACACCATTACTCTCGCAAATTTATAGCAGAAATGTGAAACTAGGAAAAAGTATTTGTCTCTTAATCCCTTAAACTACCATAAATAATGGGTCAGTTGGGAGAAATCCTCAGTGATTTGTGAAATGAAGTTGCTTCCACAATGCGATTCTGACAAAAGACACATTATAAAGGCATAGATCATTTAAGTCTGTTAAAGAGTAGTCAGAGTAAAACACTGCGCATGTTCTTTATGCAGTACTAGATATTGCACCATAATCTTTTCTACTATAGCACAGACAACTCTTTATAGGAATAAAAGCACCACAGTGCCAAAAAAGGAGGTCAGAATTCAGGCCTGCTCTTTCTGAGTAAAATTGGCTTTTAATGCACAGAAAATGGAAATAGATCTAACCTGCATCTGCCTAGCAGTCAACCAGATATTTTCAATTACATCTAAGTTTCCTGGACATTTCAGCCTTTCAGCTGGAAAAGCAAACTCCATGAATAATAACAAATTCTCATTGAGCCAGAAATGTCGACCCAAATCGAGTGGTCATATGAGGCACTGATTCTGAATGAAATCAAAGCAGCCTGCAATATTTAACATGATAAACTAAACAACATCAAATCCAATTTATTCAGGTTAATGCACTTCATGAATAAGTTACTCATGTTAGAGCAGAATGATGAAAAAAATAATATAATGATCGAAATTATTACAATAATATTTTTCTATAGTCCTGGCTAGTATATAAGTAATCATATTTAGGTAATAGGAGCACTGGGTTGTTGACAAATTTAAGTTAAAAACAAAACCCAAATGCCCTTCAAATGGATTGAAAGTGTTGGAGTTCCATTTTCCTTGCACCCAGTTGAGCTGTGTCTTCTCTAAGCGCCTTGGAGAGAAAAAAAAGGTTTTGATTATAAAACAGCTTAAAGGCTGGCTCCTGCTAATAGAAATATAAACCTGGGTATTAGATCAGCATGACAAAGCCATCCTCTACTAATGTAATAACTTTGTTGCAGGATTGCTACACTTACAGCATTCCAAAAAAACTTTAAAATGTTTGTTAAAAAGCTCAAACCAGGAAGATGCAGTGTGGTGTATTTTAAGTTTTACACCTTTCTAAAATTAGTGCTGAAATTAGATTCAGCACAATAATCTAAGCAAAAGTATCCAAATACATTCACAGCATAACATTCACAAGTCTAGTCGCACAAGCTTTCTTACTACAACTAGAGAACTACTATAACTTGGAACTTTCTACATTTACCAGAAAAGGCCAGTTGACCAATCACAGTATTAACCAACCTTACTTAATGCTAACTACTTCAATCATAACTGTAACTTCTAAATTGAACTGTATAGAATTTAATTCCAAAATTTTTTTTAATAAATCCAGTAAATATATTTTTTTGAAACTAATTCACAGAAATGCATAACATGTAGATTTGTTGGACATATAGGGTCCGAACTGAAAGTATTTGAAGTCTAATGTTATGGTTTTTGCTCAACATTAAAGATATTTGGGTTTGAGATCAAAAAATGAGATGTTATGATCAGAAGTATAACAATTTACAACATGGCACATTTATTAACCGCACACCCTGTGTACAGTAGGTGAGCAAATGTACTTGACCGCATACATAATACTTAACATTAAAGTAAATAACACTTAATATTTGCATATCCCTTGCTTGCAATAATTGCTTCAAGATAGTAACACTAACACCAAATTACAGATTTCTAACATACATATAACAGGACAAACCACAAGCAACAAATCGCAGTGACACTATTTATGATCACTTGAAAAATGGGTGGCTCAAACAAAACAGTTCCAAGTTGTAAATTATTTAGATAAAAATATCTGGAAATGGATCTAGATCACACCCAACTATCTTTAGTGAAATAAAAGAATCGGCTATGGCCAATTTAATTATATTTTCAGAGGGGACTGTATACATACCCCCCTGATGCCATGCTGTGCAGAACAGTACTGTATGCTCTGGACAGGAAACCCTTCTGCAAAAGTCCACTATGAATAACCCGAAGATAGTCATCTTCACCCCTGCACTCAATTTGTAAGATCTGTATGCACCCCCTGAAGTTAGATAGAACAGCCATCTACCCACACAGCCACCCTTTGTGACCAACTGTAGGCTACTTTAAGCAGCAGGACCAGACCCCAACACACACACAGCACTGATGTGGAGCTCCTTTTATATGGCAACACAGAATAGCACAATGTGGGTGAAAGTCATTCAGGGTAAGGAACAGGTCTCATATCTGTAAACCACCAGATAATGTAATGCTCAATAGGATTGTTCGGTTCTCATAGACTTGAAATTATAAACCAATACAGCAGGTTACAAGGTATTACAGCATTTCTAACACTAAGAATGTGTGTACAGGTGGGTGTTATAAATTAAAGCCACTGTAAGTTAATAGCATGCCAGTGCCACAGCTTCTGCAGTGTGAGTTGGGTTTTTGCAAAAATGGTCAAGATAAGATGTGCTTCATGGAAGGCAGCAATAGTGTTAAAAAAAGATTAAAAGACCTAAAAAGCAATCTGAAAAAAAGCTTATTGCTTTAAAGACAGACAAATCAAAAGGTCTCAAATAAAGATATATAATCTATGTTGGTGCTACATTTATTTTTATCAATATTATAAAAAAACAACACAGTTGAATGCTGTTTTTGTACAGCTGATTATACAAAAAAATTACTTCAAAATTCATCCATTTATTTAACCTTACATTAATTTCAGGTGTATCGTTCAGTAGCTGACATGACAACAAATTATAGTCCACCTTCTCTGAAAGCATGTCTATTACATTCAATCAAGCAACAACTGAGCAAATACCAAACATTTTATACATGCTGTTTTGTCAGTGTTACCAAGAAGACTCTGTCCCATTTAATAAATAAAAACAGAATAACATTGGAACAACAGAAGAAAAGAAAATGGCTGAAAACATCCAGTGTATTTTTAGGGGAGAACAAGGACATAGTGTCTATGTTGAGCTGTAGATCAGCTGAGACTTGGAAACGTTATCGCCTGGGCAGCTGAGTCCTATAAATACTGCCCATTTTTTTGCTGGCTCAATAAACCAATTAAGGGCTAAAATCTATGGGAGGACATGATAATGATGCTAAAAGATATGATGCAGCTAGTACAAGAGCTACTGCAGCGTAACTGTGCATTTAATTCCTTACATTTTTTTTTCATTGAGATCATTAAAGGGGCTGTTTCTTCACCCATTTACAAATGTCATGGTCAGATTCATGGTCAGTCTAAAGCCTTTCCTGGGAATTTTACGATTGAGTTTTATGGTTTTAAGATTTACGGTTGAGGCCAAACGTTTACATCAATCTTTTTGCACGTCAATTAGGTCATCTCTTTTGTTCAAATCAAAGGTAATTTTAAAACTAATGATTAAGAACAGATTTATTTCATCTTTAAATTATTATATCAGAATTCTAGCAGGTCAGAAATGTAAACACACCGAGCTGAATGTCTCTTTAAACAGTCTGGAGATTCCAGAAATATATGTAATGAATTCTGATTGGCTAAATATCATAATTAGGAGTTAAATTGGATTTAAGTTGGACATATGGCTGTAAATGGCCTACCGTTAGAGACAGTGCCTTTTGCCCAAATTAGCCAATTGGCCTTTTTAGTACCTCTTTAGATGCTATTTTCAAACCGTTGAGGATTCCTGGATCATCTGATAAAACAGTTGTATGCAAATCCAAAAATCTATGGAAACAGGCACAAATAAACTTCCAAATATGAAAGAACTTTGTCTTGATGAACCCCAAGACACCCACAAAGGAACGGGTTATGGAGATGGATGCATGAGATACCAAAATAAGTTCATCCACTATTAAGAGAATCCTACATTGCACTGGATGCCACACAGGGAAGCCTCTTCTCTAAGACTGACATGTTGGCACAACTCATGGTGTGGGTTGCTGTTTTGGTGGAAAACAGACTGGTATCCTTTAGAAAATAAATGGAGAGGAAGGAGCATCTTTTAGAAATACTAAAGATGATTAGTATACATCTATAGTCTAGATTTTGAGTATATGATCTCACAGTTTTACTAAGAAGCTGTTCATAGAGCGGATAAATAAATAACAAAAAGAAAATAAAAAATGCCTAAGGTTAAGCTGGCTGTGTGCTTTAAACAATGAAAGAACTAAATAAAAAAACAACCTCTGTTGAACAGGCAGTTCTCAGTTTACTCGAAAGGACCTCTGTACATATTTCTAGAACTCCCTGCATGTTTACAGAACAGTTTAGAAAAGGCTGTGAGCTGATAAGACTTCATAACTCTACAGTGTTGCCAGGTCTCTTTTGTCATGGACTATATTTGCTTGAACATGTTTGTGTTACTGCTTCTACAAGTCTAAACACATGCAGACCCAGAAATCAAGGAAGTCCTAGAACAAAATATGCAGTGATTTGAAGAAGAGAGTCATGTTACCAAATCTGAGTTATATCACAAAGTCTCTGATCTGACGTCCAAGTTAAGTCAGGCCTAAATGGGACACCAGTCTATCACAGGGGAGTGAACACACACACACACACACACACACACACACACACACACACACACACACACACACACACACACACACACACACACACACACACACACACACACACACATCTAGATGGACAAAGAAGCTGTTAATAGAGCAGACAAAACAGTGGAGGTAAACTGGAAATAAAGTTTAACACAATAAAAGATTTAAATGGAAATGAACCTCTGCCAAACATGCGCTTGTCTGGTTATTTAAAAAGAACTCTGAGTATGTTTAAGAGAGCGATATACTGTAAGCTGATCAAGTTTTATAAGTTTGTAGTGTTTCCAGTTGCACAAGTCACTAAGCTGGAGTATCTGACCATGCACATTTTATTGAAAATATACAATATTCCATATACAATATGGAATATTCGAACAAAAAAATTTTTCATTATTTGAATGTATATATTAAATAATATAAAACAACAACAACAACAACCACAAGAACAACAACAACAGTGTATTTAATCATTAATTAGTTTGATAATGGGCTAGACAGAGGACACATTTGCTATCCAAGCTAATCAACAACTCTGGGTTTGTTTTATATAAAAGTTAATTGTTTTTTAGATGATACAAAGCAAGATGCACATAAGGTTCACAAGGTATGTATACAAATTTGACATTATATTTTTATATCACATTGCAGCATGACCTTACAGTTCTGGTCAATATCATAGTTCCCACACAGTTAACAGAACAAAAGATAGCTAACACTGACAAAATAACATTTTGTATAGATATTGAGTTATTTTTTTCCCTTCATGCTGAAAAATATGTAATGAGGAAATTCAGCTGTGGAAATAATGTGTACTATTCATTATTGTGTGATTTTTGGTTTGACACAAATACCTCATAACGTGTATCCTGCTATAACATATAAGTTGTCAGGAGATAATGTAATAGACTTAACTGAATGTCACTGTATAGTCAAAGATGTTGACATTCTTAAGGGAGAGTTTGTGAATTATTATATTTTAAGAGTAAACTAATGTCAGTGTCTATATTTTTCAGTTGTGATTGTGTTGGTGTGTGCGTCTGTGCGTGTGTGGTTGTGTGTGTTGTGTGTGTGTTGTGTGTGTGTGTGTGTGTGTGTGTGTGTGTGTGTGTTTTGCATACAGCTACTTTTAAATGATCTATTTTGTTTGAGAATAAATTAATTAATAATCCTATCTGGAATTTTAGCTGCAGTGTAAAAGTAAAGTAAAATACTGAAGTTTTATGTGGTATTTGATTTACCACTAAACAAAATTACCAAGAGTTCAATCATCAGGAATAGGCCAATGTTAGTTTGTGACCACACACACCCACACACACACACACACACACACACACACACACACACACACACACACACACACACACACACACACACACACACACACACACACACACACACACACACAAACACACCTAGAAGTGTGCATAGGCCATCTGGTCTTACACAAATAAGCACACACATAAGCACAAACACCCAGGTAGGTGTGGCCTGTGGATGCTGTGACGCTTGCCATAATTAAGCGTATGGTGTTTGTCTACTTGCCCAGCATGAAGCAGAGAATTGCGCAGTGCCCGTCCAGCATGACTCACACTGCCCAGACCGGACAGCAGAGTCCAAAAGGCCAACAACCAAGTGCATAACCCTCACATTGAAGAGTGTCACAGACTCACTATACTCAACACATCAAGGGTAAAAAAAGGTGTGAAAGAGTCACATGGTTAGTCTGTATATGTTATAGTTTTCATGCTGTATTTCTGTAATTCCACAATTTGAAAGTAGATGCTTGCACACTAATTTTCAAAATAGTAGGTTTAAATTCATGGTTAGTTTGTTGTACACTTATTATCTGGACAGTCACCTGATCTTTTTCCAGTTCTTGTTTAGGTCAGTCTGTGCTCAGGGTTCTTGTTCTTGGCTGACATGATAAATTTCCTGACATGATGCTTTTCTGTTTACCACTGTTGTTAAGAGTCATTATTTAAGTCACTATAGACTTGCTGTAAGCTCAGACCAGTCTGTTCTTTCTCCTGTGATTTCGCTCATCGATAAGCTGTTCGGTCTGCAGAGCCTCTGCTCACATGATGTTTTTTGTTGTTGCACCATTCCTTGTCATCTCTAAACAATAATGTGAAATTCTCAGGCGAACAGCAATTGCAAATCCTTACAATTTTGATGGAGATGAACAGTTTCTTAATTTTTCACATAATCCCATACCTTGACATCTACTTGATGCAAAGATTTGCTTTAATATTTTTTAAGTTGAAGAGTTTTGCTATATCTATACATTTCAGTATCCATATTCAGGTATCATGTTGGATAAGAAAGCAATAAATGACATTGTTTCTCTGCCTTATATTAATGAGACCATGTTCTGATTTGTGTCAATATGACAAACATCCTGCTGGAGTTTCTATTTGGGGTTTAGTGAAACTAAGATTATGATCAGTCCAATTCCATGCAGAGAGACCGAAGAGCGGTTTACACAACAATCTATTGTTTTATCTCACATCTAACCAAACATTCAATAAATTCCAGGAATACCATTTAAAAGTCAGTATCGTTGATCTGAGTATGAACTGCTTAGTATGTTGTTCCTCCTGATTTTTTAGATGGTTTATCTTTTAGTAGGTTTTGAATATGCCAAACTGCAAGGACCTAAAAAACTTGTGATGAATGTTATTGGAAAATTTGAAATTTATCTTCAGTTTTTATGTTCACCCTGAATCCCATGAGCCATAGAAAATGCTTAGTATAATTCCTAACCAGCGCCCAGTGGTTTAGCACAATAATCACATAAAATCACTTTGATATCACCTATGGGTTTTTTTGTGTTCTTGCATGTATGTGTGATGTAAGATACTGAAGATATGCTGATGTGTATAAGATGTTCTCCTACCCTTCTCTATTTTCCTCTTCATCCAGGTTGGAGATGAGCTGAGAGCCTGCCAGTGAGATGTCGAGTGCGGCCAGAGGGAGATCTCGGTAAGCAAAGCTGACCAGCTGCACTGGAGCCATGCACTGGCCTTCATCCTCCACCTGCTGGGAGATCACTTCCAGGTCGGGTGCTGCGGACGGCTGAGAGGGCCTGCACACACAGGGGGCTCAATCACACACCGGGCTGCTGGAAAAGAGCACTGAAGCATCTCACACACTGAAGCACCTCCAAAGATGAAACCAGAGACCTACTGACCTGAGCAGAGCAGCCATGACCGCATTAGTCATTGAACAGCCTACAATACACCAAAGCATATACTGTACACTGTATGCTTTAAATACATTAGTACAAGAAGAATATGTTCTTACTAAAACAAAAAGACAGAAAGACTAGATGCTATGATGCGTATAGTATAAGGTCAGTAAAAAAAAAAAAAAAAACAATGTTAATTTGACCGTGTACATCATTAGAGTAGAAGATTTCGTACAGGAAACAGACAGTGAAGGAGAAAAAGCAACAGCGTACAGTACCTATATATATGTATTATCACTGACAGGCCTTACAGTTGCATACCACTCCAATTGACAGCAACACTTCATGAAACGAATGCCGTAAAATATAAATGAACAGATAAATAATATTCCTGAGGTCAGTAAATGGAAAGCGCAAACTTCGGCACAAATAACATGAATAATAAATCATAGTGTGAATACACATTCAGTGGGATGAGAAATGCACCTTATTTCAACAGTACATGAAACCTGGGATATGAAAACAAATCAGTATGGTGAGGGAGCTGGATCACACAGCAAGAGGAGTACAATCCCATTTAATGAAACACATTTATGTGCATTACTGTGTAACATGAGGCAGAGCCCAGATGCAGAACACAATGAAAGCTATAGGAGAAACTGGAAAAGAAATGTTTGATGATTAAATGATATATGGGAATGTCTACGTAACTGACAAAGCACCTCTTCTCCAAATATGATTTACATTTACATTTATGACATTTGACTGCCGCCCTTTTCCAGAGCGACGTACAAAAGTGCTTTGTATTCTATCAAAGAAAACATGTTGTAGCCTAGTGTTTTAAATTTTGGACTACCAATTGGAAGGTTGTGATTTTGGGCCCCTGTGCAAGGCCCTTAATCCTCAACTGCTCAGTTGGATAAAATGAAATAATAAATGTATGATGCTCTGGATAAGGTTGTCTGCCAAATGCTGTAAATGTAAATATATACATCATAAGCGCTAGTTCAAGTGTTTCAGGATGAGGTAGGTCTTCACCTATCATTTGAAGATAGCCAGTGACTCAACTGTTCAAACATCTAGGGGAAGTTCATTCCACCACCTCGGTGCCAGAACAGAAAAGAGTCTTGGTTTGTGTTTATCCAAAGTAATGTTGTTTTCTTGCAGTATAATTTAAGACAATATATATAGCAATGGATATAAAATCACCGCTGTTAAAATCACGTCTTTGTGATGAACAAATAATGAAATCAATATAAATCATTTTCACCTATAATGTGTTATAAAAACCAACAAGATTTAAGTAAAAATGGAAATAATAAAATAGGAAAAAGAAAAAGAAAACATTTCTCTTTACCTGGTTACACATGTGTACACACCTTTCATATGTAAGTGTGGCATCATGAAGGCGTTTACAAGAAATGTGGTACATTTTTGACAAAAAAAACCCACTTCTTTTGAAATGAGTCGGGACATTTATTTACTTTATTACAAATTTATGAAAAAAGATAATAATAAATAAATTATAATATATTATATATATATATATATATAAATCAGGAAAAGACAGGCTCTAACCAGGGCTTGTTGATCATTTACTGAATGAATGTTTGCAATCTGTAAATCTATTTTTTATTCTGCAGCAATGACAGAAAAGTGCAAGCAATTAATACATTAAACATACAGAATACAAGTTATAAAAAAAGATACTACTAGTTATAAATGTAAAGAAATGCCAGTTACCATGTTTGGCAAAGGAGCATCTACTCTAATCCACTTTATAGAATAAATATGAATAAACATGAAGTCATTAATTATAACATAGATGTTTGACTCCTTTTTAAAACCTTATGATAACTGAAATCACCTAAACAACCCCAATCAAAGGTTTACATATCACACACATTGACACACAGAGGTTTAAATGGCTATTAAAGGGATGTTTCCACACCTGTGATTCATTGTAATTGTAATTAGTGTCTGTGCATAAATCATCAGTGAGTTTCTCAGCTCATGAAGTGATGCACTGAACCTGCAATGGACCTGCGTAATAATGTAGTACTGAACTTTATAAAGCAGGAAAAAAGGATACGGAAAGATATCAAAACACTTAAAAAATGGCAGTCAGTACTGTTCAAAAAAGAGGTGGAAAATAAGCGGTTCTGTTGATACTAAACCACGGTCAAGTAGAACAAGAAAGATTTCACCCAGTACTGCAAAGAAAAACCCATAAACAACTTTGATAGAAATACAAGCTGCTCTTGAAAAAAGTGATGGTGTTGTTTCAAGGTGCACAATAAGGAGGTACTTAAACACAAATTACATGCGTGGTTGAGTTGCCAGGAGAAAGCTGTTACTGCACCCATGCCACAAAAAGACCTGCCTTCAGTATACCAGAGAGCACCTAGAAAAACCTCACAGCTTCTGGAGCAGTCATTTTGAGTGATGAGACCAAAATAAAACTTTATAGTCACAAGTATAAACACTATATTTGGAGAGGAGTCAACAAGGTCTATGGGGATCCTTGGTGATCTATGGATCCCAACTGTAAAGCATGGTGGTGGATCTCTTATGATTCGGGGCTGTGTGAGCTCCAGTTGCACAAGGAAGTTAAAAAAATTGATGGCAAGATGAATGCAACATGTTGTCAGACAATACTGGAAGACAATTTGCATTCTACAGCACAAAAGCTGTGCATGGGACGCTCGGATGTTCCAAGATAACAATGATCCCAATCACAAGTCAAGGTTGACACTCCAATGGTTAAAGCAGAAAAAGCTGAAGGTTCTGGAATGGACATCACAGTCTCCTGACCTCAATATCATTGAGCCACTTTGGGGAGATCTCAGACGAGCAGTTTGTGCAAGACAACCAAAAAATTGATAGGAACTGGAGGCATTTTGCCAAGAAGAATTGGCAGTTATACCACCTGAGAGAATTAAGGACTGCATGCACAATTATTACAAAAGACTGCATGCCATCATTGATGCTAAAGGGTGCAATACACCATATTAAGAAGTAAAGTAATGCAAACTTTTAAACAGGGATTACTCACTCACTCACTCACTAATTTTCTACCGCTTATCCAAACTACTCGGGTCACGGGAAGCCTGTGCCTATCTCAGGCGTCATCGGGCATCAAGGCAGGATACACCCTGGACGGAGTGCCAACCCATCGCAGGGCACACACACACTCTCTCATTCACTCACACACTACGGACAGTTTTTCCAGAGATACAAGGATTATTTATTACTTATTTTCTTTATTGTTATGTTTTTTGATGATTGTGCCATTCTGTTATGCCTTATATTAACTTACATATGTCCTGTAAATCCTTAGATTTGTCTTTGCTTTATGTAGCACCATGGTCCTGGAGAAATGTCTCATTATGACTCTGTGTACTGCAACAGCTCTATATGGTTGAAATGACAATAAAAGCTTCTTGACTTGACTTGATAGGAAATAAAATACATTTTTTTACCTTCTCACTCATGTTTTCTTTAAAAAATGTTACACATCTTGCAAATACCATCATATACTACCTGTGATATCAAAATTTACCAGACATTAACCTTCTGGGGTCGACAGGCTCGCAGGCGCGTTTTAGGCGCTTTTTTCCTCTTCAACGTGAAATCCACTTAAAATACTCCGTCATTCATAATCATACACATACATGTAATACATCATTCAAAACTGTGAAGTGTCTACTTTTATTTGACTGCCTTCATAATAACAACAAAACACTGTGCTTTTGGCAAATAAAGAAAATAACCAGGGTGTGCATTCAGACATCTCTGTCTCCTTGACCATCTTCCTGAAACACGTTACAAACATGAACTGATAACTCCGCCAATTCTTATCACACGAACATGATACATATGTCTAATGAAAGCCTGAAATGTCTATGAGGTAATTAAATCGAAAGGAAATATTGTCTTTTTGTGTAATCTGTATGTAAGTAAAGAGAAGTACAGTTTATCTGGCTCGACCTTATTGGCACTTAAATAAACGGTTATTAAATTTTAATGACTAAATAAATAATCCAGCACAATGCTAGCACTAAACAAATCATTAAATGAGCACTAGGACCTCGCATAAATTCCTTTACCTTTAAAGCTACACACATTGTAATAATGTCATAATCCTTTATGCCTGTACTTATAATGAAATCAATACTTGCAATACTTAAAATGGATCAATCAAGGACAGAGGAGTCAAGCAGGAGCAAGAGCTGCTGCCTAGCACTTGTCCATGTTCCTCTGGGTGAAGACGTCAATAATGACAATGTGTGAGAAAGAGGAGGGGGCACTGATTAAAAGTAAGGAGGAACAAATGGAAATGCAGAGGTTAAAGAAAGTCTTTTACATTTAAAATAGAAGAGAGAGAAGTCATTGTCTACAGACATGCAGTGTGTGATATGGTGTCGCCTTTGACCCACTCTGAAATGTTAATACAGTCAAAGTTAGACAGTCAAATGTCCCTAAATTAGTTTATAAGACTTTAAACTTTTTTTTTTTTAATTCAAGAGTTTTTAAAGGCCATCCTTTAATTTCTATGCCATGTGCAATTTACAAACTAAGAGGTAAAATATAGCATCTTTAAAAATGAAAAAAAGTTGAAACAGTTTTGTGGTTGGGTAAAAATTTGAAAGATTAAACTATACAGAATACAAGTTATAGAAAAAGACTATAAATAAGAGAACCAATTACTACCTTTGGCAAAGGAGCATGAAAAACTGTTATGATACTAAAAAGATGAGAATTAAAGCTGTGCTGCAGGATACTGTAGGACTGTGTAGTGATGTAGGCAGCAGAATATTCCTTCCTGAAGAGCAATGTTCTGGCTGTAGCACTCGCCTCTTCTACTGACTTCGACTGACCTCCACGTCTCGGAAACAGCAGCCTCAGCATGCTTGCTGCCCTCCACCCTGATGCTATATGCACACTTGGCACTCCTCCCTACTGATCATCGGTAGAGCTTTAATCATTCCCGACAAACACAGACTGCTCAGAGTAGCAAAATCACATTTCCGGATTATCATATGCAAATGGATGGAGATGGTCGGGTTCGGGTTCTTATGAGGTTGGGATGCTGGCTTAATGCCATTTTAATGGCACGGGGTGGGGGGGGGGGTGATGAAAGTTAGATGCTAGCCTTAACTCTACAAGATGGGCAAATGACACAAATTAGCACCCATTAAATATTTTATATAGACTAGATATTCAGACCTATCAGTGGATACATGATAAGAAGCCATACTGATATTAGAAATTTAGAAATAGTAAACAAAATCACTGAAATCAATGTGATGTAGTGAGCGCTATGAGATATATAAGCATTATAGATGCTAGGCTGACAAATAATATAAATAAACCAGGTTACAAGCTTTGCATGTCTTCCTTAACCATGCTCATTCCCATAGCTGTCTCAGTCCAAACAATTACCTATCTGCCCCTGGTGAGTTTACAGCCCAATGCCATTAATCAGCCAAAGAGAATCGATAGAAAGAGAAAAATAAAGAACCCCAATGGGAACTAACTTCCAACCCTGCTCACCAAGGATGCAATTTTTCACAGGTTTTAACTTTAAAGTGCATACACAGCAAACACACACGTTTTACCTTTTATAAATGCTGGGAAAATAATAAAGGTCCACGAGATGCTGTAGAGCATATGCGGCATGAAATGGCGCAGGGTAAAGTCAGGGAAGGACGACCAATTCCCTTTACAGAGCACATACTGAATGATTATATCTGATAACATAAAATGAACCAATGTACCTCATTAATTACTTTGGGATTTACAATGCCATTGCCACTGCTTAAACAGTTCATGTCCGGAAAAAAGAATTACTGAGAGTTACTAAGGCTGTATCACTCACTGCATGCTTTGAATAGAAGCTTTATATAAGGTTTTTTTTTTCGCATCTGCACATAGTTAACAAACTTTTATTTGCAGAAAGCAAAGACCTAATACAAATGTCCCACATTTGGAAGAATTACATAGAGTACCATAAAGCAATTGCTTCTGCAGGGGGGATACAGTATATGGCTGCCACTTTCTTTGTACCATGAAAACTACCACAAAACACTCACAGACTTCACTCAGAGTCAAACTGCTATCTGTGCAAAAGAGCAGAGCTGGAGTGAACATGAGGCCTGACTGAATTTTAGCAAAAGTATTGAATCATACTGACATACAGAGAATCTCCATTTGAGTAAAGGTGAAAAAAGTTAAATTAAATCAGTTCTACTTCAAAGGTATGAAATGAAATAAGAAAAAAATTGTTAAAAGCCTGTCTTATATATTAACTAATTCAATAACATTCTAAGATCCTTAGCTTCTCAAACTTATGACGATTATGGTGGGAAAAAATGCACTAAATAAAGAAAAATATTGAGTTACCATTAGCAGCTCAAAGTTGATTTCTTTTCTACAGCATTTTCCAAAGTGATTTGTTAATCTAATATGACAGCAATTTATCAATGTTTACCTGATAGAAATTTAAGTAAAGAATGACATTTTTTATTGAATTCTTTAATGTTAATTATTATAAATTTTTATTTAACACTTATGTTAAAATAAATATATCACCTTATAGAAACCCTCATGAGATTGATTAGACCTTTATTTTATTTATGTAGAGTGTTAATTTAATGCAACCCCTTCTGATGAGAAGTAAGCAATAAACCGTGCTACACTATTGAAAATAAATCTTCATAAATAAAAAGTCAAACGTTTGCTGACTTGACAACAGACATGCAGTGACAAACTATATACTGCTTAATGACATGGAATCTTTTGTTTTACAGTATACTGGTATAAAATCTCCCTGTTGAAATATCTGTAAAACATGTCAAGAGTAAAGTAAAAGTTATGATCATCCGTCAGCTCATAAGATAGAGAATTGCTGTTTCAGCACACTCTGTGAGATAGGGAGGGCATCCAAGTCATTGGCATTCTGGCTGCTTCCTGCCACACTCTCCTAACCAGCTGCCCATAGCACCATACAGACATTTAACTGAACTATTAGAACACAGTAATCATCAACAAATCCTCTTTATGTACAGTATAGTGGGATGTCATATTTAATGCACATTCATTTGTTCAAAGCATTAATATAAAATATGGTGTCGCCAGATTAAAAGGTAGGCATCGAAGGCCTCTAACCATCAAAACCACAGAAGGACATTGTTTCAGGAAATGAATCTATTCGTCTTCAGTAGCACCTTTATCCTAGTCAAGGTCACGGTGAATCCAATCCCAGAGAGCACTTGGTGGAAAGCAGGAGTAATGGGATAGGATGCAGTTCCATCACACAGCAGCACACACCCTCACATCTAAGGGCAATTAAAAATCATCCCTGTGGCAAGTTTTGGGGAGGTGGATGGAAACTGGAGAACCTATGTAAATTAAAGCCATGATCCTGGAGCTGGCATTTTCAGTTAATTAGAGCTCATTTCCAAGTTGAACAAACTGCACTAAACTATCTAACAAGCCACACCGCCACCTGCACTAAGGAAACCGAGAACACGATTTGGAGAGATAAACTTTGCACGTATCCTGTGCACATCTGTTGTGCAGTCACAACCAGATGCTGCAGGAAGCACTCAAGTAACAAGCCTTCAGGATGAGTTAGCAAGTAACAGATCTTCACACTTATGCTGAGTGTCAGGTGCCTTGAAAATATGTACCCACTCACCCAAAGTAAGTCTTTCATACAGATTAGATAACGATATAGCCTGTACTGGTGTCATGTTGTGAGAAATAAATAGGAGGAAACTTAAGTTGGATTAAGACAAAACAACAAGGCTGTAAACTGCTAACTAGCAATTTTGTTATGGTTTCACTCTTATGCATTTCATATTCATTTCTGTAAAGCTTCAGATGAGTATCTGACCATTCGAAAGTGGGCAGTATATATTTAAAAAAAAAATTGTACCGCTTCTAACCAAATGTGATCTGTTTGAGAACTGTCCTACATAAACATGTCTGTTTATCAAAGGAATTATGCAATGTAATGCAATATAGCTATTGTGTGGGTGGTTAAAGCTTTGGCTTCCCCAGATTGAACAGGCTGAGGGAGTCGACTGCAACAAGCCGACAATTCACTTCTATGCCGAAAAAAATCTCTCTCTCTCTCTCTCTCTCTCTCTCTCTCTCTCTCTCTCTCTCTCTCTCACACACACAAACACACACACACACACACACACACACACACACACACACACACACACACACACACACAGAAAGTGGGGACAATGCATAAAAATCCATGCAGGCAGATTAAATAGACAAGTTAGTTCAGTAAAGGTAGAAATTGAACTGTTGAGGTACAATCACTGTGAGTATGAGTACTCATGTTTTGTAAGGAGAGTGCCAATAATGTGTAAACAGAACGGTCTACTTCTTAAACAAGACAGTCTCAACACAGTCTCAACCCAGTATTAACGTGGTCTCAGTAATAACATTTACATGCAACCTATCTGCAGCAGCTTCTCCACACTGATTATCAATGTTCTTTTAACTTGAAGCTAAATACTCAGTATGTTACCAACATATTCTGTATCCTTATTTCAACCACACTATGGAATCTGAATTAAATAAATCTGTTTTTTAAACATATTAGCATAGCCCACATTCTGTGTAAAGTTTGTACTTTTCATGACATGTGATTAGTTTAATCAGGCTCATGAAACTTCTGAGTTGCAATTTTGAAAGCCAGGCTGTAAATAATTTTGCCTATTGAGAATACAGAGTACTTTTCAAAATGTGAAAATACCTACATTAGTGTACAACTTATCATGTGACTTACAAGCCTGACTGTGTTTTATTTTCTTATTTGCATTAAATTAATGCAAAGCACTAACAAAAGAAAAAGAAAACGTTTTTCCTTACAAGTATAGGAATATCTGACAAGTATAGGATTGGGTATGTGTGTGTTTGTGTGTGTGTGTGTGTGTGTGTGTGTGTGTGTGTGTGTGTGTGTGTGTGTGTGTGTGTGTGTGTGTGTGTGTGTGTGTGTGTGTAGAGCATGAATGCAGAACGTAGATTTAACTGTTTCTGAACCATCGATACCAAATAATCTCCTCCCACTCTAGAATAAAGAACTCCCGGATTCTGTTATATGAAAAAAATAAACTTCAGGGTGGCAACAAACTTTGCCTCAGGCTGCATTACAGCACCCAGCACTGAATATTTTCCAGAATGCCCCATTAAGTTTTATTCCTTGTGTGTTTCTTGTGAGTCATTATTGACTGCCTGGTCAAAAATACCCCCTAAAATGTTATTAATCTCTGGGTGCAGATTCTTTAGTAGTATGCATGCACAAAGCAGAAGCAGACAGTGATTAATGTTGTTGTGCACTATATATAGCAATATCCTTATATACAGTAGTAAATACAAGTACACACAAGTGAAGGATGACAACAGAGCTCACCCTGTCAACCTATAAAAGCAATGAAACCAGTGTTACACCTGAGCATGTTCTGCTACAGACACAGTCAATATCATTTTATTGTGTATATCATTTGTATTACTGTATAAATATTAAAGTATTCTTTCAGATCTCCAAAAATAACAACTCAGTAATAAAAAGCTTCTAATGGCCATTTATAAACAATTCATTTGATCAGTTTTATGGGTCTGTCTGTTTCCTGTTCACACTGAATATGAGCAGCACTTCATTCATCAGAGAAAGAGGAAGAAAGGCAAAAAACGACGGACAGGCAAAGAGAGATCAGAATGAGAGAGGAAGAATGGGATGGAGGAAGAGAATACCACTCTCCTCCAGCCTATGAGACTCTTCAGGAGCACAAAAATATCTGGCCTGAGATAATACAGCAGGAGATCTTCTCATCTGCTTTTTACACGGCAGCTCCACTGAGGAAACAAAGTTCAGCAGCATAAACTGCATCAATTCACAGTTCTGTCCAACAGGGAGGACATTATAATGGGTTTCCCTCTTTCACTATATGCAGTGTTTTCTTTCCACATTTTTTTTTTCTTGTCAGACAGCTTTGTTCCACCCTGCTTGGTTTATGTAATTGATTCTTGATAGTAATGAACCTCTTCATTTGTCATTGACCATCTGTGAAATCTCTAACTGCATTCTGCCCCTTTACACTGTGCTTCTCTCCATCTCTCACCATTCACATCTGCTTTCTTTAAAATGCTGACTGACAGATACACAACAATTACCGATAACTACTGTATTAAACAGAAGCACTAACGTTCAGAGGTTCCCCTTTTTCAACTGATCAGAAAAAAGTGCAAGGGTAACTGAAGGAAACAACTATAAAAAGGAGTTGCCAGTTAATATGGCTCACTCATCTTGCTAACCGTGGTTCAGAGACACTGGGGCTAGAAGGACACAGAAAGGGCATGGAGGGATCAGGTGTTTCATATGAATCTCACAGCACACTGAGAAACTGATGGTACATCAGTGTGGGGCCATAAATGATGATATCAACTCCTCAGGCAGCAGACTGAAGAAGGAGGAAATGAGTGCTAACATCAGGACACCACCGTGTCACTCTTGAGTGAGGTGTCACATTAAAGAGCTCTCCTGCTGCCATGACCTTGTTATTAACTCTGTGTAAATGGATGCAGAGTTAAATATTGTGTAGAAAATGAAATGGCCCAAACCAGACTTTTATTTATATCAATTAGTGGTTAAATTTGTAATTCTTTATATAGACTCACAGAGCACTTGATTAGGAATAAACAAACACCTGCTCATTCATGCAATTATACAATCAGCCAATCATATGGAAGCAGCACAATATTGGTCCTGTCTAGGTGATATTTGCAACTGCCCAGTTGAAAATGCCTCCGGTCCTGCTCTTGGTTGACAGGAGTGAAATTCGATATGATCTTGTGCTGTTGCAATCCATCGGTCTCAAGGTTTGGCATACTGTGCATTCTGGGATGCTTTTCTGTTCACCACAGTTATAAGGAGTTATTTATTTCCTGTCAGCCCACACCAGTCTGGGCATTGTCCTCTTTCATCAACAAGGCATTTTAATGCATGCAATACTGCTACTCATTCGCTGTTTTTGTTGTTGTTGTCATTTTATGCACCATTTTATGTAATCTATAGATTGTTGTGTGTGAAAATCCCAAGAACTCAGCAGTAATGTTGCATTAATTATATATGATTTGAACAGTACCTGAATCTTTTGACTTGTATGTGCATGATTTTATGCATTGTGCTGCTGCCACATGACTGGCTGATTGGATACCTGCATGAATAAGCAGGTGTACAGGTTTTTCCGAATAAAGTGTCTGATGAATGTATATTTCATTCCATTGAAAATGTGAATGTGACTTGATTTGGCCCACAGATTTCTAAGAAATCAGTATTTTACACCTTTACAGCATTATCAATTCAAACAGAAAAAAAATAAAGCAAGGAAATACTCTGACAGTGTGAAACATGGTACAATCAACTCAAGGTAACCAATTCCCAAACATACCTCACAAAAGCTAGAGGAACAACGCTCAAACACTCAAAAGTCAAACACCTTCTATTCAGTCACACAAAGCTGTTCAAATGCAATAAATGTTCCAAGCTCTTGACAGTAGCCCATAGATTACATATACATACACACACATTCATGCATTCATACTGCTATCCTTGAGCGTGCAGTGCAGACAATAGCATTCTTCATATTGACTTGCTCTTGGTTGATTACTCAACATATTTCCTTATCAGATAAGATGGTGTAAACTGTAGCCTACTTACTGTGGATGGCTCATAGTGAAGGCTGCAGTGGACAAGGACCAGACTTCCTCAAAAAAAAAAAAAACTAAAAATAAATAACTAATAAAAATAAAGGAAACAAAATAAATAAATAATAACAAAGCCCTCTCCTTAATTGAAGGTCCTAGTTGATCCAGATGGGGATGATCAAACTCACACCAAACCTGTAATAAGAAAAAAACACAGGCTTGGCAACATCCTAGGTAGTTCAAAATAAACTTAAAAAATAAAGAAATATAGGCCCTGGTAACATAAATGAGATGGATAATTGTGCAACTAAAGCTGCATACTCAGGTTTTAAAACACATTTGTGGCTTAGATTATTTAATCAGTCAAGGGAAAAGAGGTATCGGCTTGTGAAATTGAACCATCAGTATAATGAATACAGCTTTTCCTTTACAACTGAGATTATAATAAAGTTATAAGAGCTTTATGCTGGAACTCACCCAGGCTTTTTTGATTCTACAAAAGAGCATACAATTACAAATGCAATGATTTGATATTAGAGTGAGCCATTGTATTTCATCTGACCTTGCTGAGACTGGAATTTATGAAATAAGCTCTTATCTCCTATCAGCCTGCAGCAATTATGTGATTCTCCCAATGCTCACGGATTTTTGATGGATTCTAGTTAAGGTAATGAAACTTTATGGATAAGTCTTCAGCTCCTCTGGATAAATCCGAATCTGGCCATGCCACATTCTTTGAGCTCTAGTCAATTCAGCCTACTGAGAATTCCCCTTGCTCCTTTCCTCTTACTGCGCTCAATATAAAATGCATGTGTGAGCACCGAGTGAGGCTTTAGTCACGTTTGATCACAGACCTGCCTTGAGGGAAATGGTGGCATATTATTGTACAAACAGCACTATTTTCAGCCAAAGCAAGCTTTATCCAAAGCCTGAGCTGGTGGTGTGACACTCTTTCTTCTAGGTGTGATGAAACTGTCAAACTCAATCTGGACTAGGATCCATAAACATCCATGGAACTTGTTTACCACTCGTTTCAATTATTTAAGTGTTGAGATGAAAGGTTTAGTGAGTCGTGAAATCCAAGCGTCCAAGACTGAGCTCGATATCATAGGATAAATAAAAACAAGTTTGAGACAGAGAGTGAAGTAATGAAGAAAATAAAAATGGTCTGTTCAATTATAAAAGCTCAAGTAGTCATATACAGTTGAACATTTATATAAATGAGCAGTAAAAGTATCAGGATTTACAAGATATGTATTAAGGATCATAATTGGAGAGCAGAATACTAAGAAAGCAGAGCAATGTTGGGCAAGTTGAATTAAAATGATCGAGGGTGTCTAAAGTCTAAAATGTTTTATTTGCAGGTCTGTACTGAATATCGGTGTATTCAGTCCAGTAGGCCGTCATTGCACCCATAGTGTTTTGCATAACTTTAGGTGATTGCAACATAGCAGCTTAGTTACTGAAGGATATCAAATCAGTATCAGGTCTATCAATGCAGAGAGCTCTGAGTTTTGGTAAAATTAGATTTCATTGCTATTTACTAGCATCCCAACTGATGCAACCATAACAGATTATAAAGCAAACCTAAAATCCTACTGTTTATGCATACAAGGTTTTTTCTCATTTGTCTTCTGCCTTAAATCGGGGTCCATTTTTATAAGTGGTACAGACTAATATGTTTAAAGAGACGAAGATGACCTATTTTTAATAGTGCCACTATCAGGTCTGGGCAGTAGACTAGCACAGCTCCCTCTCCTGCCTTCACATCACAAAACTTTAGCAACTGATCACTGATACACACACTTTTGCACATTAGCTGGCACAAATCAAATGCATAAACAGGACTCTTTGGTGTATGAAATATGTCAATTTTTTAATTCATAGCGTTTGTATAGCTTTACTAGTCTAGTCTGATTATAAACAGGCTTTATGATTTACAGCAACTCAGTTAAGGTGACAAACGATCTCTGAAGTTTCACATGTAAACCCTAATTCCAGACCAAACCCAAAATATAAGCCAGGGATGAAAGACATGTCTGTAAATATCCTTAATTTTACAAGGCCTAAATCATCAAATAACTGTGTACTGTATGTGATTAAATGCATTAACACTAATGAGCAAAAGAGCCTATGCGTAGCTACTAAAGGCCATGGCTTCCTGACATGGTTGAGACGTCGTCACCTGGTTTAATGAAATAACATGATGACAAACGGCTACTGAGGAAAGCAATGAAGGGTACAATAAGAGGGGGTGGTAGTGAAGAAGGAAGAAGAGGAAGAGGAGGAGGAGGAGAAGGAGCAAGAAGAAGAAGAATTAGCACACTCACTAAAATAAGTCGCCTATTTAAGAACAAATAAACCTACCTTTTTGATAAATACATCATCGGAAGTTCAGTCGTGTCTCTCTTGCTCTAGTAATACTGAAGATGAGGATGAGGAGGAGGAGGAGGAGGGGGAGGATGGAGATGTGTGCCTAGCCGATTCTGCGTGTAGGCTGCTACTGTTATCCTTGCCAAGCATCCGCTCTGATTCTGCTTCTTCTGCACCTTCGGAGAAAAAAAGGGCACGACTATCGAGCCCGATCCGTAATGCGATCATCGTTTACCGAGATGCTATGAGCAGTCCGCTGGCGAGTAAACGGAGAGGATCAGCACCAGCATCAGCAGCATCCGTGAGCGCGGAGGAGGAGGTGGAGGAGGAAGAGGAGGAGGAGGAGGAAGAGGAGGCGGGCATTGTGTGCCCGCTCAGCTCAGTGTGAGGATGAGGAATGAGGGCTTTCCCGACAATCGGTCTGGGGACTCCGCGTGTCCAACTGAGCTTTAAAACACAGAGTCCAGTGTTTTGTATATAAAAATAAATATATAGATATAGATATATATTCGTATAGAACTGAACGAGTGATCGCTTGTAAACGTCATGTCAACGTTGCCATGGTGATTTGGCGGGAAAAGCTGATTTTTTTTATCTTCTTTTCTTTAAACTCTCCTCCTTTGCATTTTCTTAAACGAGTGTAGAATAGAAATACCACAATATGTTGTTTCACACTGCCCTAATGTGAGGCTTTCCCAATCTGTGCCTGATCCTGATACTCTTCTGCTGCTCCTTTCATGCTCTTGGTTCATCCTGATGCTCAGCTTTGTTTACTCGTGTCTAATCTTCTGCTTCTGTAGATAATCTCACATGGATAACCTAAATATTTTAATAAGTAAATAAGTAAAAAACCTGTTTATGCCCCCAATCATCCTTGATTCAATGGCCATTCATTTATGGATACTGTAGACTTGTACCTAAGAACTGCTGCTTTAATAATGAGGACTATCCTGTGCTCA
The DNA here is from genome assembly GCF_022655615.1 of Tachysurus fulvidraco. Classification (NCBI taxonomy): domain Eukaryota; kingdom Metazoa; phylum Chordata; class Actinopteri; order Siluriformes; family Bagridae; genus Tachysurus; species Tachysurus fulvidraco. The sequence continues at coordinate 9,013,850 of NC_062527.1, forward strand.
TCCAGGACTCTTATGCACAATATGCTCACAATATAACACATTTTACAGTTTGTACGTCTTTGCTCCTCTACATCAGGGGTGATAACCAGGATTGCATTTTAACATTATTTAAGATTAACATTGTAGTGAGGTGTCCTAAATAATATATCACAATGCCAGATGTGAAAACATCAATACTTGAGTTGTTATGTAATTTATGTTGTTATTCCTCCATTCTTAAATAAACTGACTCCTGACTCATGTTAGTTTGATTGGAGAACATACACCATAAAATAATACCATAGTGGATTGGTCTTCAATATCCTAGAAAGAGCAGTCACAAATAATAAATGATAAATAATAAGTTAACTGTACACATTAAAAATTCAGGCCTTTGGAAAAGGAATACTTTTAATATGCTGTATCGAATCCATATTATATGTACAATAAATACAGATGGTAACCAATTGAATGGAAAAAAATATATAAAATGCTGTAATTAATTCTTACCATAAGTGCGGGAAAAGCATCACTATACATTGGCATAAATGCTACAACTGTCAGGAACAGTACTGGAGCAATGCACACTCTTTATTCAGTACATATTTCCTCAGCTGGTGTTTTGATGAATGTGATGGAAAGTCCCGTACAACACGTTGCTTAAAAATGTGTTTGATTTAGTGTATTGTTTACTTCATTTGCACACTTATTAAAACATTTACAGAGTCCTCATTTCATGTGGATGAGACATCAGAATTAAAATGTTTTTTTTTCCAAAATTGTTTGTTTGTTTAAATTTGACAAAGGCGATCAGCAAGTTATGCAGCAATAATGTCCGTGTTTAAAACACATTAAATCACAAAAGATTTTAGCTGTGACTGTTTCCCTTTCTAACGGTTTTACTTAAGAATTTTCCTAAAATTCCATACATACCTGTGATGTCCACAGGACTTCTCTTTAAACATAGCAGTCATAACTGAGTCATAACATCACCTGACACAACTGGCCTGGCTTAAATCCTAATGTACATTCTCAGTACAAGCCGGTCTTTAATCGACCACACCTGACCAATGTGGTGTAAATAATTTCGCATTGTTTCCACACTGATCCAAAATCTGTCTCAAAATGAAGGACATTAGACCCTCATTTATTCAACACACCCTAAACGATTAATAGGTAAAATGCTCAAATTTGAATGTAAATGGGCATATTTGGAAAAGAAGATGCCTAAAAAGTTTGTGAAGTAATGTGACAAATGGTCATTGTTAGCTCACACTGCATTTTTCTTATGATAGGAAGTGTTAACTGAACCATAGTAATGTGGAAAAACAGCAACCACAACATTTCTGGGCTTAAATGTATACGCCCAGTGAATGCTTCTATGACGGGCACAGACTTTCCTTTTTTATTTGTCACTCAGACAAGCTGAAGAAACCTGTCTACAGTGATTCTATCTGGTAAGTCATTCTCTATTGTGATCCAATTTTCTTAAAAATCTCTATTTCACGCCAAGGTTTACTGGTCAAACTGCTCTGCTTGGTACAAAATATGCGTTTTTATTTCCATAGGTTTTTACTTTAGCAGAAATTTTGTCAGAATTTCTCATTTGATAAAATAATCTTTGAAATATTTAGGAATGGAGATTGAAATGTTTCAGGATGACTAATGTGTATTTTGAAGATACTAAATTTTTCATACAGTTGATTCTCAATAAAGTCAAAACAGGGAGAAAATGTTTACCTTATTCTTAGTCTTTTTATATTCTAAGCAATGTTTGTGTGTGTACAATTTCTCACATACAGTATAATTGGTGGTATGTAAATAATTGATTTATAACATGATCTCACTGTGACTGTGATAAAGTTATTTAAGTTCTCAAAATAAAGAATATATTTAAGGTAATCTGAGATAATAGCTTGAACATGATTTTTTTTTTGTCAGGTGGAAATAAAAGATATAATAACTACATCCAACGTGACGAGTTCATCAGAAACTATAATGATGGCAGGTAAACTGAAGAATGCATAACGTTTAAACCCGATATAATTTGTAAAACAAATACACTCCCTGAGCACTTTATTAGGAACACCTGTAAACCATCATGCAGTTATCCAATCAGGTATCACATGGCAGCATTGCAATGCATAAAATCATGCAGATACTGACCAGATGTTCAGATGTTCAAATCAACCATCAAAACAGTGAAAAATCTGATCTGAGTGATTTTGACCGTGGCAATGATTGTGCTTGTTTGAGCATTTTTATAATCGCTAATCTCTCAAAACAGTGTAGAGTTTGCACAGAGTGGTGCAACAAAGAAAAATATTTAGTAAGCCTTGTTGATGAGAGAGAGATCAGCGGAGAATGGCCAGACTGGTTTCAGCTGACAGAAAGGCTACAGTAACACAGTAACAAATAAAATAAAACTCTATACAATTGTCCTGAGTAGAAAAAATATCTCAGAATGCACAACACTTCAAACCCTGGGGTGGATGGACTAGAATGGTAGAAGACCACGTCAGGTTTCATGTCTGTGAGCCAAGTACAGAAAGCTGAGGCTGCAGTGGGCACAGGATCACCAAATCTGGATAAGTATAACCTTGTATGATGAATCTCAATTTTTGCTGAGGCACACAGATGGTAGCGTCAGCATAAATTTGGCACCAACAGGATGAATCCATAGACTCAACAGACCAGGCTAGTTGAAGTGTAATAGAGTGGAGAAGGTTTTCTTGGCACACTTTGGGCCTAGGACAAATCAATCGTTGCTTGCATGCCACAGACTATTTGAATGTAGATGCTGAGCATACGCATCTTCTAATGGAGCCAGCATGATAATGCAGCATATCATAAAGCAAAAGGTTTCTCAAACTGGTTCCACAAACATGACAATGAGTTCAGTGTTCTTCAGTAACCTTCCTAGTCTCCAGAGGACAGCAGAACACCTTTGGTATGTGGTGGAACGGGAGGTTCACAGCATGAAAGTTCACCCAAGAAATCTGCAGGAATTGTGTGATGTCAAACTGAATGAGAATCTCAAAGAAATATTTCCAAACATATTGTGAAATCCATGCCACGATGAATTGAGGCTACTTTTAGAGCAATTGGAGACCCTACCCAGTATTAGTGCAGTGTTCCAATAAAGTGCTCATTGAGTGTGTTATACAGTTGTGTGCAGCAGTTTACATATCGACATTATGTTTGTCTATTTTTAATGGTATCCCTAAACATAGCAATACTTTATTATACTATTTTCTTTGTATAAAATGTTGTCTGTTTAAGGTATTTCATGGAAGGCCATTAGCTTCTTGACCTATTCACAGTCAGACACCACAATGAGTCACACACACACACACACACACACACACACACACACACACACACACACACACACACACACACACACACACACACACACAAATATATATGTATAGATTACAGAATGAAGCTTTTGCACACAATTGTACAATACATTCTGTTACATTCTAATGCATCACATGCTGTCTTTTGTTGTTGTTGTTGTTGTTTGTATCAGACAAAAACATGTCAGCAGCAGTTAAATAAACTCAAACTTAAGATTTGTTCTTTTGCTCTTTTTTAGATCATGGTAAGCCTTGCACTGAATCAGATGCATCCTATTGCATGAATGGAGGAAAATGCTTCAAAATAGAGATGCAGAAAAATGCAGAGAACCCTATGTCCATGCTCACTTGTGTGTAAGTAGTAGTTTCTAGACCTTGGGTTTGCAAAAGATTTTGACCATAGGCCAAGATAAACTTCAAAGTAATAGCTAAAATGTATTAACCTCAATGGCACCTCCTAAACCCATTTCACACCACAGGGCAATCTAATCTGCTTCCATTCACAAATTACACCAATTGTCTGAGATCTATTTCAGTGATATATAGCTAGAAAGCCTAAGATATACAATATCCATGCTATTTTTGCAGCATGGTGACACAGTGGCTAAATATAACAATGGCCATAGCATTAGTCCATCCATCTATTTTCTATACCATTTATACTACACATGGTTACAAGAAACTGGGAGTCTATCAAAGTGGACAGAGAGCACAAGGCAAGGGACTCCCTGGATGGAATGCCAAAATATTGCATGGCACAATTGCACACACACATTCAGTGATTGATATGCCAATCAGTCTACAACACAAGTATTTGGTCTGGGAGAGAAAACACCAGAGTACATGGAGGAAACCCCTGAAGCACAGGAAGAACATGCAAATCCCATTCACACTCAGTTCGGATATGCGAATCAAACCCGCATCCTCAGAACTGCAAAACAAACATGCTAAAAACTGTTTTTGACAGCACTTATGTTTGTGAAGTATGGTTACTTCAGTGTGCTTGCTACTGTACAAACCAAAGTATCGATCTAGGTTGGATATATATAACAGCACAGATGAAATACAAGCTTTTGAAAGACGTCATCTAGTGTGGCTTGACGTTAGCTCTTAGATATAATGTATAAAAGCATTCTTAAATGTTTAAGAATCCATTAATGATCTCTTCCCCTCTTCATTGTAAGACAACTGAATGTAAAGTGTTGGCCTGCATTTGCAAAAACACCATATTTATATGTATATATGTAGGAAAGTTTTGATCCTGTGCTTAAGTTGGGGAAGCCGTGGCCTAATGTTTAGAGTCTGACTCCTAACCCTAAGGTTGTGGGATAAAGACTCTGATAAACTGGTCACTGAAAGTGAGCGAGGAAGAGTAATTTAGTAATTTACTAATTAATATTATAAAAAATAGTAACAACTATTTTTCCAGAATCAGCTTTATTCACCAAGTGTTCTCACACATATGAGGAATTTGTTGCGGTGACAGAAGCTCTCCTAAACATAGTGTATACATATATAAACCTAGACTAAACGGTAAAAATATTAAAATATAAATAATATACAAGGTGCAGTTGAGTCCTTTACAGATGTACCAAGTAATTATTGTATATTGCAATTGTAAATACTTTTATAGAACATTTAAAAAATATAATATGTATTAACATGGATTCTAGTAAAAGATATTACACTATAGAATCTTGCACTTTAACAGACAGGATATGTAAGGTTGAGTGTGCTAGTTGTTCAAAATAGATATGAGAAGAAACTATTCTTGGGACTAGATGCTTTAGTACATAGTGATTTATAGCATCTGCCTGATGGCAGAAGAGCAAACAGACTGTGTCCAGGGTGGGAGGGGTCTTTAGTGATGCTACCTGCCCGTTTCTTCACCCTGCAGTTGTACAAGTCCTGTAGGTTGGGCAGGAACACACCATTAATCCTCTCAGATGATTTAACAGTCCGTTGCAGCCTAATGATGTCTGATTTGGTGGCTGAACCAAACCAGACTGTAATGGGTGTACACAGGACAGACTCAATCAAAGCTGTGATTTCTCTGCAACAATTAAACATAATTACTAATTGAATTATCTCATTATCTAATACCTCATCACAGGTTCTTTGCTATATTTTATACAACCCACTGTTCTTCACATAAAGACGACATCATACACACTTCATTACATCTTATGTAACATCTACTGTGTAACAGTTTTTTACCTTTATGTACAAATTCTATTGCTGTCACTCATACAGTATGAGCTAATTAGATCTCTTTTCCTTGCAGATGCAATAACAACTATGTAGGTAGCAGGTGTGAGCAGTTTCAACTGGAGATCATGTCAGACAACAGTCATGAGACAGGCATGATCGCTGCAATAGTCATCCTCCTCATCCTCATCCTGCTGGTGCTGGCTGTTGTCATCTACTGCATCTGCAAGTGAGCATCAACCAAAATGTCACTACTGAAGTTCTTAAAATAATTAAAAATGCCAAAGTCATTACTCACATATGTTTCGTTATTATAGTTTGCATTGTGTAATCATATTAAAACTGTCAGATGTGTTTAAATGAACATCTTGCTGGTGCAGAACACCTCTTAGCATGTTTGCATAAGTTCTGTTTCTAAATCTGGCTTTTACAAAAGCCCTAAATTAATTCAGGATATCTTTTTCCTTTCAGAGTGCGAAGGAAAGCACCAATAGGTAAAAAGGACGTATCAAAATCCCCGAATGGAGCAATATGACTGAATGCAATGAATGATATAAATCGACATCAAAGGCATTGTGTTTTTTAATACTTTCTTTATATTTAAATGAACACATGTAAATAGTTATTTTCCAATACATTTTTTCCCAAAAAGAATTTGTGTCAAATGAACTTTATATTCCAGATTAGGAAAATGTTAGAATAATGTAATATATTTAAAAAATAATGTTATTATTCTTGTCGGTTTGAACCTACTGGCAATATAAAACTCTGTGGAAAATGTCTTCTTCAACAAATTCTTCAAATTTACGCACATATAGGCAAAAATAAAAAAGGTTCATTCTTATACAGACTCAGACCAAACCATGTAATACATTTTGTACTCTACTCTTCATTCTGACAGTTAAAAGAAATCAAATACTCTATGAATGTAATGATTTAAAACAGTCTGTACAGTTTCTTTTTTTTTTAATCATGTCAAGAAAATAAAGTTCTAGCAGTATTAATATACACATGTTTATTCCTGGTTATTTGAGTAAAATAAAGATAATGCATATTAACAAGCTCGGATGAGATTAAAGAGGTTGTTTCTTTCCCAATCTTAAAACAATACTAGAATATCTATGGCCATAATAAAAGTTTATAATAAGATTTTGCCTTAGATTAGTTTCTTGGGTTTGTTAATATATTATATAACATTCTATATTATTAAATATTATATATTTAATAATATATATTTAATAATATATTATTATATAGGACTACTGTAACATTTGTGCAGTTATGTTAGTAATGTTAGTAACATATGCAGAGTGGAGACCAAAAGTCTGAGAGCACAATTGAAAATTCATATTCACTTAATGTCACGGTTTTCTTAGTATTTGGTAAATCCTCCATTTTTGATTTAATGACAGTTTGCATGAATTTCACAAGTTAGTGTGAAACATTATGATTCGTTGTAGATCAAATCCCTCAGTGACTTTTCAGCACATACATTAATCGAAGAGATTATACATGAACTATATTTTTTATATATATTATATTTTGAGTATACGTTTTTTTTCAAATATTTCAACATTTTTAATTTTAAAACCTTCTATTTATAATTTTAAAAGAAAAATAATCCCAGATGTTCGGTGTGGATCCAGAATTTTGGACCATGGTGTACATGTAAAGTAAATAATAATCTCTTTAATTAAAAAAAAAAGTTCTGAACCTGTTACCAAGATTCAGGAGCAGAGTCTCCCTCTAGTGGGGTCATTAACACACACCAGTTTAGAGGACATTTAGGACCTCATTTCATACTATGAATGCTATTCTTTCTTACGAGATAAACATAAACAGAGAATGTAACAAACATTTAGCATTTAATTATTTATACAATTTGATATACAATTCATATAAAAAGATTAATGTCTCACAATACAAAGAAATGGCAATGTGTGATTTACATTGTGTGTACACTTCACTCATTCATTGCTTAACACTGTAAACAAAGTGCACAAGGCAGCATTATGATATGAAATCTATAACAGATGTAAATAACTTATAATCCTACCCTGATACTCCCTCTTTAACTGTCTCTGGCTTTCTCAAACTCATGTGCAATCTTCAGTGCAGTTTTACAGAGTCCTACAGACTGCATATTTGTCATGATAGCCACTACCACCCCCTGAGGGGGAGTCGCTTTCTGTCCTGGAGCCTTCAGTCTCTCACTGGGTAACACCAATAACACGCTACTTGCCCCTACAGCGCCTCCCGTGTGTGAGACGTAGTGCCTGCGCATGCGACACTGCCCGTACCTCTGCAGCTTTTCCACCACCGCCCAGCCCTGAGCATAACGGCCATCTTTATCCCATGAAACCTCGGTTTTATCCACAGGAGCCCATAGTGCTTTGGCCGTGACGGGTTTGAGGAAGCCTGGCAGGAGGCCGCTTGTGTCCGTCATGTCCACTAGCTGATAGCTGTAGAGCATGGCATTACCAAAAAGCAGCAGATCACCAACCGTGGACAGAAATCCTCCTCCAGCCCACTTATAAGAGTTGTCCACATAGGGGCAGTTCACAATGCGCCCCTTTTTATTCCAATGGTAATACCTGCCGGAGGGTATAAATAATAAATACAAGCAAATAAAATGGGGCCATAGCAACCACTTTGACAGGTAGTATAGATGGAATTAGCTACATGACTGACATCAATTCCTAAATTTGCAATTACCACTTACCTAATAAATTCACAGATTTAAAGCAAATACTTAAATATTTGCTGAACTCTAGCTTGAGGTCACACTCAAACAGACTCAGAGACAGTTTCTACCCCAGAGCCTTTAGAGTACTGAACACCAAAAAACACCGTCACTGAATGTGACTACACACACTAACGTCTACATATTCCATAGACTCCTACCTCATATATATTTATAACCAAACACAAATCTGTACAGAAGACATTGAATGTGCTGTTTACTATTTCAACTAAATAATTTTGTATTATATCACTAATGTTAGTTTATATTCTTTTATATTTGTGTATACTTTTTTCCTTTTTTACCATTTCATGCACCATAAGGACTAACACTTATTTTCATTGTACCCCCTGCAATGAGAATAAAAAAATCTATCTATCTATCTGTCTATCTGTCTGTCTGTCTGTCTGGGTCCTTTATTTGTTGTTTTTTTCTAGTTGGAAATGAAGAGTTATGACCTTTTCCAAATCATGCTGAGACTTACAACACAGAAGCTAATTATTAAACATGAGATATATAATCCGAAGTTTAACCCCAGATTCCGTCTTAAGGAGGAACCCCAGATTACCTGGAGCGGTTGTAGATAATGGGGTCGTTCTCGTCTGGCACGGTGTTAAGCATGCCTAATTCGCGGAACATGTTCATCATGAGGTCCAGGAAGCGCTGACCTGCTGCTCTCTCCAGCACAGCGCTCAGCAAAGTAAACGCATGAGTAGAGTATAAGAATGTAGTGCCTACAGAAAACAAACAACAAGTTCATATATTACATGTGGTTTTATATATTACCTGTAGTTAGACTAGAAAATCAAAGCAAGCCATATGTACCTGTAGCTTTTCCAGTGACAGCCACGGAGGCTCGAATTGGTTATGAGGTGTAAGGTTAATGTGCTAAACTCTAAGCCAACGTGCTAGATGTTCTCACAGTTTTTCGGAAATTTAAATAACGGTTGCACAATGTTGCCCAATAGTATGGCACCCAAATATTGGTATGATTTATTGGGCAATTATTTTAACAATTTATTTGTTATCATTATTCTCAAAACATCAGAAGTTGAACAGTTTCCAAAGAAAAAGTTTGTAAAGCAGGATGCATTAATAAAATAAAACTAAAATAGTAATTGCAGTACTTCTTTATGAATTATCCACAGAGACCAAATCCAATGACGTCACAAATACTTCATTTTGTAGCGAGTGCTCACCTGGCTCGAAAATAAGTGGATCATCCTTAAAGAGGTCTAAGGCCTGGATAACACTGTCAAAGCCGTCTTTGAGGTAGTACTCCTCCTTCTCAAACTCTTTCTTCTTTTTACTATGCTTTGCATCTTTGCTTTTTGTTTTGTTATTCTGTTGTGTGGATTTTTCTTCGGTCTCGTCAGAACTTTTTTCGTCTTCTTTTTTCTCTGGCGGTTTCTGTAGACGTTTTGCTTTTTCGTCCCTCACTTTCTTGGAGTCTTTTTCGTAGTGACGGATACCACTCAGGTGAGACAGCAGCAGTCGTGGGGTTATCGTTATCTGGTTTAAGCAAACACCAAATCAATTGATCTTGTTAAAATAAATGCATTTATCCTTTTTAAATGCATTTAGCACAAACCCGAAAGCAATAATAATCAGTAATGGCGTGGTGTGCTGAGGTACGATCCATTACCAAGGACAAAATGCTATAAGTCTTTAACTCCTCTCATACCACAACAATGTGGCAATTTTATAATAACTAAAGAAAAAAAACCCATACATTTTATTTAATAGTCCACAAAAGAAAGTTGGATCTCAACGAATTTGCAATTTTAGATTCTGACTTTAGAAACAAATTCCAGTTATTTTTTACAAGTAATTCAAAATTCAAAAACCTGTAATTCGAAAATTGAAGGTGTAAGACGGAACTAGTAAGTCGAAATTTAGATTAAGACGGAAGTTGGAATTCGTTGGAATTTTTTATCGGGACACATAACATTAAGCTCAGCAGTCGGAACTCTGAAGTCGGAACTCGGAAGACTCACAGTTCCTGGGATTCCACATTTTTGTTAAACCCATAGTTTCTATTTCCCTATCTGTCAGGCTTAGTATTGATCACTGAGGGTCGTCATGATCTACGGCTGGATAACCTGAGCCGTACATGTTAAGAAAATGAGATCAGACACTGGACAGAGACTAGACCATAAAATATTTGTTTTTATGTTTTGGAGAAAACACAGCCTTTGACTGTTACAAAGCGCAGACACTGGAGACTCCTTTAAAATTGCTGAATACCCAGAAAGCTTCACCAAACCAGCTGTTAAAACATTTTCTGCCTTAAACACCCAATGTCTTTAAGAGCTCTTTACATGGATCAATGGATTTGACCAATCAAAATCAAGTAAATATATATATATATATGTATATATTTATTCAAAATATTTTTTACATTTTTAAAAGTTGTATCTTACATTCTTTCCCTCGAACTGTTTGTCAGGAAACTCAGGCACATATTTTTGAACCGGAGCATCTAGATCAAGCTTCCCATTCTCCCACACTCGAGCAACAGCAGCTGCAGTCAGAGATTTACTGATGCTAGCAATCCTCATCACAGTGCTCCCATCACAAGGCACTCTGTTTTCCAAGTCAGCATACCCTATGCCTGGGGAAAAACATCTATATCAGATGTAATAACCTGAACAGAAGGTGATGAAGCACTGATACAGCTACATACCTTCACTCCACACTTGAGTACCATCTACAGAAACTCCAATGACCAGGCCAGGGGCTCCAACTTCATCCTGTTAGCAAACAGCACACTGTTGTGTTAAAAAGTTAATAATTACTGCAAAAGGAAAGAGTGCACAATAATTTTGACAACATTTTTCAACATAGTTTCACTTGCAAATAAGTAACTACTCACATCGCTCATTTAAACGAGGGGATCTGACTGGGGGAGTGTGTGTACATTTCCTTACCATGTCATTGCTTCACAGGCTTTTTTTTTAATGGCAACAGGGCAGCACAAAAAAGGGTTACGTAAGAGCTGAACATTACACTGAATACATTCTCTATCAATTAAGTTAACTTTATGGAGCTTATGAGACATTCAGCTCAGGGTTTTTCTTTTTTAAAGGAACCTGAGCAAACAATTTTTTTTATGGAGGAGAAAAAAAAATCCAGTTTATTCTTAACAGCTGCTAAAGTTGTTGTTAGGGGCAATCATTTATCAAAAATAATTTGTTCTTTAACTATTTTTCTCTACTGGTTTAATTTTATTTTTTGCACAGAAACTTTTTTGTCTGTATTTTGATGTCCATGTCAATTCAGTGCTCAAAACGTTAAAAGGATAATTCACCTCGAAATGAAAATTTACTAAACCTTATGCCATTTCAAACCCAAACACCTGTAACCTGTAACCTTTCATAATATAAAAGAAGAAATTTCCAATTCCACTCTCTATTTATATTCCGTGAAATGTCAGAAGATAGTGAGCTTTAAACAAGCTTTAAAAGGTGCACCACCATTTTATAAAGGCACCATAAAAACCTGTGTACACATTCTTCAGAAATCTCCTTATGTCTTTCCCTGAAAACATAAAATCGTTCAGGTTTGGAAGGTTACTATTCACTAGCTCTATGCACAATAATCATAAGCTGAAAGGCTTCAATTATTTATTGTAATGCACAGTGGTATTGTAGAGCCTAGTGGTTAAGGTGTTGGGCTAGTAATCGGAAGGTTGTGAGTTCGATCCCAGGTCCACCAAGATGCCCCTTTTGGGCCCCTGAGGAAGGCCCTTAACTCTCAATGGCTCAATTGTATAAAAAAAAAACACACGAAAAATTAGATAATGAAAAACGAGATTAAAAAAACGAGATAATAATAAAAAAGAGAGATAATAAAGGGGGGGGGGATGAGATAATGTAAGTCGCTCTGGATAAGGGCGTCTGCCAAATGCTGTACATGTAGTCATTTATATAATTTGGCTATAGTTGGGCAGATTAATATAGTAAAGTTAGCGTGATGATACCTTTACCTTTATCCTCTGAAGGAGGTCTCGGCTGATTTCTTTGGCTGTTCTGTAGTTACTGTAAGAGTTTACTGTATCCTCACACTCACAACGCTCACGATTATAAACGTGATATTTCAGCCCTAAAGCTAACAGAACCCCTGTCCCGATGCCTAATGCCCAAATATGTCGTTTTCCGCCATTATTCGTGTGTAAAATCCTCCGTGTTAGTGTCAGGGTCCTGTGTGGACTGTGCTGCTGTGGACTGTGCTGCTGAACCCGAGACCAGCAGGAGAAGGAAGAGCCTCGGCTCTGTTTACACCGGGATAAACTTAACAACCGGGACATTTCTATACATGTGCAGTAATAATAATAATAATAATAATAATAATAATAATAATAATAATAAAGGTTATACTCTGTTTACGAATAAGTCAACATAAATATTCACAACAAAGAAGATACATGAAGCTAGCTACAATAACGGGTGCCGAAATGGATTATGGGATATTGAGAATGATTAGAATGAGAATAGTGTAAAAGTCACCGCAAATAAATGCATATATATTACGATTGGAATATTTATTAAGAATAAAACATATGGTTTTTCAGTATAGAAGTCATAATAATAATCATTATTATTTCACGTTTAATTAAAACGTTATATTCCCACACACTAACGGGATCTTTTACTTTGAAAAACATCGCGATTCAAAATACAGTAAGAATTTACGTTTACAAGCTTAAAGAAACAGGGATAGCTAAAGTTAGCTCAGTGATGACAGACAGACAGACAGACAGACAGACAGACAGACAGACAGACAGATAACCTCAGAGCCCCTGAAATAACAATTCTAGCTTTGTGTATTTTTTCCTATATAAAACGAAATAATTATATTGATACAAAGGTTGAGTATACAATGTCTTTGACTCATGGAATGATTGATTAAAAGCCAAATTCACGGATTGATTAAAGCTCCAAAGTCAGCCAAACTGCCCTGATTCTGCTTCCTCCTTCTCTGGCACTGCTGACTGTAACTGCTTGTGTTATTTATTAGCTAACAGAGATCTTTTTAATAATGTGCTTGTGTAACCATCTAATGTATAATGCATGTCTGTAGTTGTGTTCTGGAGACAGATTTAATCACAAGTTAAAATATTTTAACTGTCCAAGTTGCACATGTTTATTTAATGCTGATATCCACAATGTGATTCGCATGATTTTCCATGATGAGTATAATCCCATTTTTCATAATGATATTACAACACACAACCCAGTTGTATATAATAATTATAATTAAAAAAAAGGTGCACACTTCCTTACTGGTTATGCTTTATAGGTCTGTGTTAGTCCTACGTTGAACCCCTTTACACTGATGGACAAGAAAGGCTGACAAATTCCACACAGCAACAGAACAGCTACTTTAATAGCTGTGTGAGAGACATGCATCTACTGTATACTGTCTATGTACTACTAACTACCTCTTACACGCACCAGTTAATCATCCTTGTTGTGTTACAAATACACGGTCATTTTAGAAAGGCTAAAGCCGAATTTTCAGTTGTTGGCAACAATACTAAAAGCTAAGCTTTCAAAATGAATAAACCACAAAGTGGAAGACAGAAGTTATTTACATCTGTGCAATGTACACTGAAAGGCAATGAGGAAAAGAGATTGTGTTACCTCAGACACATTTGAATGTTAAAATATATGTAAATAAAGACCCCAGGCTTTAGAAAATCTAAAATTGTGTAGTTTTATTTATATTTAGCTTTGTACATTTTAGATATGACACACATTTAATACATCTATATTTAAAATGGCTTTCGAAATGGATGAGGCACAACCAAATGTGATTTAATTAAAATCTTTCAACTTATAACATAGGCGTTTGACCCATACTGGTTTCATTATGGGGCAAAAAAAAAAAAAAAAATCTAAAAGATAATGCTGTCCGGCATTTTGCACTGAGTTAAGGCTGAAAATAAACAGACACTGGATTGTGGGACCTTTCTTGCTAGGGCTACAACTGGCCTTCAAGTAAAAGCCTAAACCAAACTGCTAAGGTGATTTGCTATGTAAAAGCTACAAACTGCTCGACTTTTGTCTTCACAGTAGCACCAGTGTACATGTTGGAAACCTAATCCAAATGTACACTTTAATGGAATCTTTGGATAATTAAAATACATCTACTTCATTCTAAACTTGGCTTAAGACTCAACCGTGTCCACTTTCAGAATGTGCATACATTGAGGCTTAAGTGCAAATTTTACTTGCAGACTTTGTTATTTCTTATAGAAATGACAAAGCATGTGCATAACCAGAATAAAAATGAACAAGAACCAGAATATTACTTTAAAAACAATGAGTGTAGAACAAAATGTTGTTACATATGGCACGTCTTGCAATTTAGTAACAAAAAAGGAAACCACTCAAAAGTTACAAAAATGCAGACATTGTCAGGTGTACAGGCCTTTCACATATTATTCAACTCCATAAGTGTCTGTTCCAACATCTGGTTCATATCGAGGTTCTCTTCTTTAGCATGGGACAGTTTCTCTGTTAGAACATCAAGTGTTAAAAAGAACATTAATACCATCAGTAATCAATTAGGACAAAACAGAGCATGCACAGGTACTTCAGTAAAAAAAAAAAGTTGCTTTAGAAATGCACACATTGTTATTCAGTTAAGTAATATCTTGGTTATTGTTGGTCTCTAAGAGACAGATGAGGAACTTTGAAACCATGAAACACAGAACAGTAATTAAAGGCAACACACTATCTTTGTTTATTTAAGGCATGCTTAATAACTACGGCGTGCATAAGCAATGTTTTGCAGATAAGACATCATTAACACAGTGCTAGATCACAGACACTTGTAACAGGCTGTGAGAATGATTAACATATTAGATTGTATATTTTTCATAAATAGTTTAAGCCCACACAGTGTAATATCATACATCATTTGGTTATTAATATGGAACAATACAATTCGCACTAGGTTTAGTCCTCATTCAAGGCCAGTCCTAGTTCACAAGAGAGAAAACGGTTTTTCTCAAGTTGCCGGTAGAGACGGTCTGTGCAGTCAGGCAGCAGGTTAGGGAAGAAAAAACAGACAAGAAAGTGAAAGAGAGGACTAAAAAAAAAGGCTGAAGTGAAGAAGGTAGTCAAGAAAAGTTAGTACAAATTCGATGGACTCTACCATGATAAGAACAGAACATTTACAGAATAGACTAAAAGGGAAATATTTTCCTCTGTGGAGAAAGAAAGGATTGTAAACAGTGACATGGTCTTTCCCAACACTAGTCCTTGAGTCCCCTCTGTCCTGCACACTTTGGTGTTTTCCCACATCGAACACAAACATATTTCAACTCAGGAGGCTCTATTGATTATCTTAAGTAGATCAGGTGTGATGGGAGCATAAGAAACAAATCTGGGACAAGAAACTCTGCTCTAATAAAAGAAAAACACTGTAGCACTAAATGTATGCACTATAGAAATTCATTGTTTAAATGCACCATGGGAGGTTTATTCTGACATGTACGTACACATCAAATGAACAAAATTTTCATGCATTCATTAATATTTAATAGTAAAGTGCAATTAAGGACCAAGATCACTGGTATCCGTTTTGTTTTCTCATAAAACTATTTTTAGTTTCTTTAGTTTTCCCACAGGATATTAAATAACATGCAACTGCTGTACAGAAAAGTGACAGATCAAGCTGCTCAGGAAGAATCATCATTGCTAATGCAAATTTACCCAAGGAGCTTCATTAAGTCTTATTCTGCTTGCCAACTACTAAGTATTACTTTCAAGAACATAAATCAATTTCAAGGTCATATTAAAAATTTATCCTTTGCTGATAAGAGTAATGTTCAGGGCTCATGTTTATGACAATTCAGAAAGCAAGAACGTTTAAAAGTATCTTTTAGCTCATCTTCAATTACAAATTAAAGATAATACAGTGGGCTTTAATATAATCTCTATAATAAACCTACTGTGTGACATCTTACAGGACTGTGAACAGGCTCAGTCTCGTACATGTGAATGAGATCAAATGGATTTGTATATATGTAAATGCGGTTAAGCCTCAGTGTAGGTTTGTAGTCTCTTATAGAAAACACACTCCAGCTTTATTACGGGTTCTCCTTTGAATGATTACCATATGAAGGAAATAAAATGCAGGAGGTACCAGCAGGCCATCTTGATTTTATTATAGCCACTCAAATAAATTAAAGCACATAGAAATGAAAATAAGGCAGCGAAAAATAAAGACAAAAAAGGACAAAAAGTGAGGAGATATAGTTTTACAGAGAAGGAAGAATGTTTATTTTTACACAATGCAGAAAGAATCAAAGGTTCTGTACAAGAGAGGGGGGAAACAAACCGACACTGAAGGAGAGAAGGAGACAGAAGAAATGAGGGGGGAAAACAGACAGGTGAAGAGGAAAAAAGGAACAGAAGGCTGGAGAGAGCAGGGTGATACCGCTCAGCCGACAGGAGGCGTCTTTGATGGGGCGTAAACAATTTATCTGTGCAGGGAAAAGGAGCAGAGAGAAGGTGATGAGGCCTCGCTGTGAGGCTGAGACGATGCACAGCACACACCAGAAAGGAGAAGAAAAGGGGCACTGCAAACATGAGCCACAATGTCACGGAGACATTGCTCAGGGGGCACAATGGTGTATTTCCCCTCTCACACAATCTCACACTTCTAAACAGGCAGTTGATAAAGGCTCAGTAATATATAAAATTCTTCTAATTTTAATGATGGTCTGATAAAAAACCTCATTTAAAAGCGTTAAATAAATTGTACACTCTGTGATTCTCGGATTTTGTTACAAAAAAATAACCCATCCACAAAGTGTTTACTTTAGCTATAACAGCCGAGTGTTTTCACAAACTTGTATGATTAACAACCCTGTAAAACGCTAGACCGTATCCTGCTTTCTCAAACACACTACAGACTTACCGAACTACACACAGGCCAAGCATAAAGGAGAACTACATACTGCACACTGTCATCTCAGTCTCAAACACTATGTTGAACTGAGGTACACAGAGCACACACTGTTAGTAGGAACAGGGCTAGTCACAAACGATACACAGCAACCCGGTACAGATTTCAAAGACATGCTTCCCCTTTAACTATCCTTCATTTTAGCTGTGTACATGCTCTAAGTCAATGTTAAAAATCTTGATTCAACACATTTTAAAATTCATACAGAGGTTATAGAAAAGGCACACTACTATACACTGCTTTCACAAAATCTGGCCTCACTGTTGAACACATTACATAGTGGCTCCTCCGTCACAAATGACACATTTATGACTACAATACTATTAAGACATAAAAGAAAGGAAACTGCATGACTAGCACACATTCACAGCCTTTACCACAGAGTGTGCAGAGGCGTGAACATGCTGCAGACAATCAGAAGTGAACTATCTTTCAAGAGGAGCAGTAACAGTAACAGCAGCCATTGATCTTGCTAAGGAACAGAGATAGCAGGATTTGTTTTTAAAGGAGATACGGCTGGTGAATTACAGGAACAAGGTCACACAGTCAGAGAGATGGGGTGACTGGGTAAAGATGGAGGAAAGTAGATGGGGACGGGAGGATGGGCAGGCAGAAAGCAAAGGCAAACAGAGTGCATGAATTACATTGAAGTCATGTCGTTGAGGGCGTGGTCCAGCTCCTCGCTGATCGCTTTGTACTTGAGTTTCTGGGAATACAACTCATCTTTTGGGTGGGGCGAAGGGAAAGGAAAGGGGATAGGGAAGGATAGAGGTGACAAGGAGGTGATGAGGTGCGTGAAGCATCCATTCCAGCAGTAGAATGAGAGGCCCGAGAGAAAGACAGACAGAAAGCACGAAAGAGTGGGGGGAAAAGATTAGAAAAAAAAACAAAACAAAAAACAATGAAACATGATGCCAAGGTAAATTCTTCAATGCTACGACGAATATACTAATAGTAATTACAGAGGCCCACAGTTCAGTTACGGAAAGGCTAAATACCATTACGCAGGCCCGTAACTTAAGGAGATACTCTGATAATGTGGCTACTACACACCCCACTAATACCTCCAAAATAATATAATAATAATGAATAACTAAAAACTGAGAGAGTGAGGGATGGATACATGGTAGCTTAGGATTAAATCTTAAATCTCATAAACTGAGTCTAAAACACTCCAATGTATCATATGAGGCCAGACTGGAACCAAAGATTAATGATATGTACTTTATTAATTATACGTACAAGTCCATCAATGAGAATGGAAATTTTTAGGAACTTTATACAGAGAAAGTGTTATATTATTCAGATAGAAAAGACTAAAGAACAATTGAAAGAAAAGCAGGGAGCTTTTTTTGATTGTATGAAAGCTTGAGAAAGTTTGCAGCATAAAAGCATATAAGCTGTAATAACCCCATAACTGTACACTGAAAAAAGTCATACCTTCCAGATCATCAATGGTCTTCTCAAGCTTGGCTACTGATCTCTCGGCAAACTCAGCACGAGTCTCAGCCTGAGGTGAGAGGAAACATTGGCTCATACACAAACATGTGTGTAAAGTCTTCTGATAACAGCTATAAAAATCTTTTTACCTCCTTCAGCTTGTCGGTGAGGACCTTGATCTCCTCTTCATATTTGTCTTCCTTCTGTGAGTACTGTAAAGTGAAAGAGAAAAACAAATGTCAGGATTCAGACAAGCAATTTATTAAACCTGCACTGCAGTGTTTGCTACAAAATACACAAAAGAGAGAGTTGTAGATACTTTGCATAGAAAACTAGGTTAGAATTAGAATTAAGGTACTCCTTTAAAATCAGCATATTTTCTGGATTTTCTGTTTAATTACAGGTGATAACTTGAACACAACAAACATCCATGTTGGTATTTTGGTATTTATCAGATAACAGCCCTGATCTACTCTACACCATTCAGGTCACAGGAGGATGAAGGAGTTTTAAGGCAGAGGGGTTTTCAGGGGGGGTTGGAATCACCTACCTTCTCAGCCTGGGCCTCCAGAGACTTCAGGGTGTTGGTCACAGTTTTCAACTCTTCCTCAAGCTCAGCACATTTGCTAGTGGTTTACATAAAAGGGTGCAAGAAGCGGGAATAGAGAAGGGAGGTAGGGAACATGGCAAGAGAAAAACAGATGAAGAGGACAGAAGATACAGAAACAATTGGAAGAGACAGAGCAGGTTGAATGGAGAGAAAGTCAGACAAAAAGACAGAAGGGGAAAGAAAAGGTATATGAATCATTAAAAACCCCAAGGTGAATGAAAACGAAATATAAATGGTGACAGGATGTCCAACAAAACCATTAACAAAGCAGGATTGTGAAAAGTGAAGGATAAATCCGATATCATTTATGCCTGTGGAAGGAGTTTGCATGAAGCTATTCATGTACAGTCTTCCTGCTTGGTTAGTTGGGTTTAAAAATGGGGAAAATAAAGCTTAACAAAGCAGGGTAAGCAAAGCAAGTTTTGGTTTTTTGTCCTGGAAGGACGGAAGCAGGAAAGGCTACATCAGAGTGAGGAGGCCTGGCAGAGTGTTAGTGTTAGTATTAGTATGCAGTACCTTTACTTCTGCTGATTTTAATGACTTAAAGTTTTGGTCCAGCACAGTGATCTCTTCCTGTAATCGCCGCACGCATCTGTGAGCGCATGTGCACAGACAGCACAAGGCCATTCCAAACAGGGAATACATGCAAGTTAACAATGCATGCAAAAGTACAAAATAAAAGTGTAATACAATTGTGTTAAAGCAGCAGCAAATGATTTAGATTTATAGACAGGAAGTAGCATGCGGCTATATTGCGTAAATCCAGGCAAAAACACGTTATAACAGGTCAGTAGGGTCATATAGGCTGCACTTGAAACAGCAGTGAGCTGGCTCACCCCTCAGACAGCTCAGCACGCTCCTCTGTACGCTCCAGCTCACCCTCAACAATTACCAGCTTACGGGCCACCTGAACACACACAAGCCAGGATATGAAGTACACACAAAACATACATGTAGCTCACCTTAACATGCAATAACATAAAATTCAAAAGTGACTGTATTTACATTTAGAATTTTAGAGTGGTACCAGCACTTAGACCCAAGTCCAATTTCATTCTTTTTAATTACTATAAAATTAAGAATGAGTTATTTTACTTTTTGATCTTTAGCCTATAATTGGCTGATATGTTTGTTATGTTGCAAGCTGAGTATGCAAATAAAAGCTAATGAATAAGATACCACACATTTGCTCTTAAAGTAGTTAAAGTTGCAAAAACATTTGCTAATTAATTGGGAATTAGGGACACTAGCTAATGATTGAGGTTACTCGTTAGCACAGCTAGCAACAGAGCTTTTATACGAACACGAATGATGAATAATGCAAGAAATGAGACTATGAACTATTAAAAACATGAGAGTTTCCTAAAAATATGTTGGGAATAACAGAAATGTCCCTGAATGATTCATATTATACTAATTACTATCATGGGCTCAGCGGTCATGAGAAATAAAGCACCTTCGTAGCAAAACTATACCACAAGAGTGAATCTTTCATGTCGTTTCTTTTCATCTGTATATTAGTAAGTGAGCTGAGAATCTCACCTCCTCGTATTTGCGGTCAGCTTCCTCAGCAATGTGCTTGGCCTCTTTAAGCTGGATTTCCTGAATTTCCATCTTCTCCTCATCCTTCAGGGCCCTGTTCTCAATAACCTTCATGCCTCTGTAGAGGAACAAAATAAGAGGGAATTGCAGTGACACAAATGGAGAGGTAGAAGGGAGAATGGCAAATACAGCCCAGGTAAGATAAAGGTCAGGGTAACTCAATCTGCAGCAATAACCACAGATTAAACTCTGATAGCAATGCCATCATTGTGCAGTCACTCGAATACTATACTTATGTGCACCATTTTGACTCTGTTTACACACCAAAACTTATTTGGAAACTGTAAGCCATTAACTGAAAGAAAGAAAAAAAAATAATGCATTAGTAAGTGAAGGGAAGTCTCTGCCTAGAGCAGCGGTGTACGAGGGTGTAAGGCTGTGCTACACAGAGGGGCTGTGTGTGAGGCAAACAAAGAACGGGAAACACAGCCTTGTGCCCCGTGAATTGCTGTTTATTCAGTGCCATGGTGTCACTACACAAACCGCTCACGTCTGTTTAGGCCAAAGAATGGCATCACCAGAAGCATGACTTAATGCTTGCAGCTGCAACATCCTTAAGCTTCCTGACTTTGCTTGATCTTGAATATGCTTGAGATTTAAAGTTGTTTTTTTTAAGACATTTACAGTTATCTTGGCTAACTGGGTGTGACGGCTGGAACACTATAATCTCAACGAACCAACATGCAGTCGATTAACAGGCACCGCTTCTACAGTGCTGCTTAGGAAGTATGATGGTAGAGTCTGTTACTGTGGTTGCTGTGAACAAGTTGTGAAGTGTTATAAAGGATAAAATAAGGGTAGTGCAATGTGTGCGCTTTTGCCATTTACGCATATCTGTTGTATGGTTTGGCAAACGTTTTGCATGGCTCACCTCTCGCTCTCATCGGCAGCCTTCTCAGCCTCCTCCAGCTTCTGCAGGGCAGTGGTAAGACGCTCCTGAGCACGATCCAACTCCTCCTCAACCAGCTGGATACGTCTGTTGAGAGAGGCTACATCAGCCTCAGCCTAGGGAAGGACCACAGGAAAAAACCAGCATGAGATGAAACATAAAAATTACACATACACTTTTTCCCACCACACGTGTGTACACAACAGGCTGGGGTTCACCAGTAAACTCAAGGAACCAGAGGAGCCTGGCCTTTAAAGACCGGTTACTTAAGCATTTGAATGCCCACAGCGTCAAACTTCCTCTGAGACACCCTCTTACTCTCATCCTGCATATGTTGGCAATAGTGCTAATCAAGCTGAAAGAACTGGGCACTCTACTGGTCAATCAGAGAGCATTACTGAGTAATCACAGTCTCTAAAGTGCTGAATAAACAATTCTGTCAATGGTAAATTACACGAGTTGAACCAAGCTTGCTTTCCACATTTAGTTTTAAAGTCAGTGTAACTGAAAGGCACTGCATTGTAACAATTACACTGATGGACATAAACCTATATAAATATATATAGCCTTGTGGTTTGGGCAATATTACTATAACAATAAAAAAAAGAAATAAAAATGAAACCATATGCATTTCTGTCTAATCAACTACTTGTTCCTATGAGAGCCAGCCAGGTATTATTATAATACTGTCAATACCTGCAGTATATCTAAAACTCTCAAATATAGGTGCTAACAACTTTTCTTGGATGATGCAATGCTACCATCAAAAGTACATCTCTGTTACATACAAAGGTTTATATTTATGGTACATAAGTGGCCCTTAAGGTTCAGTTACATACCTTAAATTAAGTATTTTAATTACAACATATTCATGTTCTCAGGTCAAATTTAAAGGTTGAAAAGATGTAGGTTTATTGTTGTACCGTTTCGGCAACAAGAAAAAGCACAGTTTGTTACCTTTATTGTTTACTGTGAATTGGTTGTTGATGAATATTACTTATCACTTTTTTTTACGTCCCAACTGCACATGGATAGATACAGCAGAGCCAGAACTGACTCCAACCCTTTGCAAAAGGTGTGCGGATACAGAAAGGTAATTCCCCAGGGCCAAAGTACATCAGCTGTTCTCAGTGACAAGGAACTAGACAACAGCTGATAGAATAGATCCAAAGTATCACATCTGTATTGATATCTTAGAGATGACTCATATGTAAACTCTGGTGTTTAATATTGAACTAAAACTGTATTCAGCAACATACAAATAATAGCAACGGTTTGGTGTCTGGTTCAGTTGCTCCACTTAAAGCGGTTTCCTGGTTGTGTTCTACAAGCTAATGTGGCTGATCTAGCTGTAGCTCTCCCTCCTCCTCCTCCTCCCCACCTCCTCTTGCATAGAACGACGCATCTTTCCCTTATAAGGCAATTGATTTGCTCCTGATTAGTGAACAAGCGCGACTTCTACAGCGCTTTTAACCGCTACTCAGTGTTGGAGATAACAGTAACCCAAATACTACATGACCAAAAACAAATCTTCTTAAAGCTCTTAATCATACAGTCTATTGGTAAATAGGCAAGTGAATGGATTTAACAGAAGCCAAATAAATTGATCATTCAAAACGGATAGAATTTGAGCGCTCTGGTGCTCGTTAATAAACTCTCATTATTATACACGTATTTTTCTGACCAGAATTTAATATTAAAGGTCCAGCAAAGCCAGGCGTTATTCTACCCGAACTGTTAAAGAACACCACCCTAACAATTGTTCATTTGGAATAATTCTACGGAGTAAAATGAGCCGAGGTATTGAGCTTGGCACCGACGCTTCATTCCGCTGTCTCACTATTACGCAGCAGCAGCAGCAGCAGCATCACATGCGTCTGAGACGCGCCTCTTTAAAGCAGCCTGTTAGTAAACAAGCTCATCTCAGGACATCCTGCTACAAGTCTGCATAGATATCGACGGCGCTATATGAGCAGTTGTGACTGTATAATATTCCTCTTAATTCTCACATGCTTACCGCTTCTCTGGCTTTTCTCTCCACAGCCAAATCCCTCTGCAGCTTCTCCACTTTCTCTTCAGCGCTGTCTGCCTGCTCTTGCAACAATTTTATTTTCCGCTTCACAGCTTCTAGCGAGCTTAATCCAGCCATTATTCTATAGAACGACTGATTTTTGTAATTGTAGCTTATATTAAATCCGAGTTCAGAGGGCAGAAATGCCCTGGAACGCGAAGCGCAAAAGGAGAAAAAAACAAACACTCGCCCTGTTCAGTGTTTGGGTGAAAACGCTCAGCTGAGACCGTGGATTTCACACCGGAAGTAGCCATGCTTTCGTCGTCACGCCCAAAATATATACGTCATCGAGCTGCCAGCTTGCTGGTATAACCCAATGATACTAATGAATTTAAATTATACTAATACTAATTCTACTAATTCTAGTACCACTAATTATCATGATGATGATGATGACGATGATGATGATGATGATAATGCTGATGCAATGGTACTCGTAAGTAATTTATGGCCTGATCAGGCATAATGTTAATGATGTGCCATTAAGAAGCGTTTGTAAATGAGAAAAAATAGATATACGTAAAGGAGGCGCTTTTATGGATTTGTTTACGGATAAATGGCGCCCTCTACTGGTTGAGTAATTGAACTGAAAGCCTAAAACTGCGGTCTAAGTAACAGCATTTTTTGTCTTTTGACGGTAGTTTAGTTTAAAATAAATAAATAAATAAATAAATAAATAAATAGATAGATAGATAAACAAACAAACAAACAAACAAACAAACAAATAATAATATATCAGTTCAATTAATCAGCCAGTAGATGGCGCCATTTATCCCTGATATATATATATATATCACCAGAATGAAATAAATCATCTAATTAACATGGAAGAGATGCGTAAAATTTGATTAAATCCAGCTGCTGTATATATAAGCTTTAAAGTATATTAGTGCATTTTGTCCTTAGTCCAGAAGGTGGCGCATCGAGATAAAAAAATACTTTTTAATAATTCATTGTGTGCGTGTGTGTATTTTAAACACTTGTATATTAATAAGCTATATATTTTGTTCACAAAAGTGCCAAATAAACCCAACTATTCTGAAATGTGCCTTCACCGACCTGTTTCTCACACAGAGGTTTAAATCCTTGTATAATTTCTCATTGAAACACTATACGCTTTCTCATAGGAAAATGATTTACCATTAACAAATAATAAACCAGAAATTGCTAACATGACTAAAAAGATTAATGAGTTAATAAAAGTCATAGATTTATTCTAAACTGACAAAAGTTGATTAAGACGGTCCACAGGGATTGATGAAGAGTTCTGAGACTTTATCTTGTTCTCAGAAGACACATCCCAAGGCTCTGTGCTGCGTCTTTACCATATAAAGCTCTAGTCTAAATATAACAGACCGGCTGCTCAGAGGAGCCCTGGCTGGATCCCCAAGTCTATGGCTACGTCCAAACCCACATACTATTTTGAAAAGCTATTCAGGCTTATTTATTCTAACCTGCAACAGAAAGTCCCTCTTATATAGGACCTTGCGTTACAGATTACTCTCTCTCTCTCTCTCTCTCTCTCTCTCTCTCTCTCTCTCTCTCTCTCTCTCTCTCTCTCTCTCTCTCTCTCTCTCTCTCTCTCTCTCTCTCTCTCTCTCTGTGTGTGTGTGTGTGTGTGTGTGTGTGTGTGTGTGTGTGTGTGTGTGTGTGTGTGTGTGTGTGTGTGTGTGTTGGTGACATCAAAGGTGAACACAGGTCTGCTCAGAAAAGGTAATAGAGGGGAAAGTCTGTGAAGCAGTGAGCAGCTGGATTGCGGTGACTCTTCACTTTCTATACTTACATCTGCGGCCTTCTTCTCAGCCAGCTCCAGTTTCTCCTGGGCATCTTTAAGAGCCTCGGAATACTTGTCCAACTCATCCTCAGTGCCCTTTAGTTTCTTCTGCAGAGCTACCAAATCGTCCTCGAGCTGAGTGCGGGTGTATTTTACGCATAGTTTGGTGACAGTGGTGAATAGCAGTAAGCAGAGCGCAGGGCGAGAGGAGTGCACAGACAGACAGACAGACAGACAGACAGACAGACAGAAGGAAAGAAAGAAAGAAAAGAAGTGATTAGATGCAGACTAGGCAAACTGAATACCTTTGCGGCGACCTCCTCAGCGGTCAGCAGCTTTTCCTCGGCAGTTTGGAGCTCCTCAAACACTTTGTCGCGCTCGTCCTCGGTTATGCGCAATTTCTTTTCCATTTCCCTTAATTCATCCTCCAGCTACACATGCATGCAAACGACATTTTTTTTGTTGTTCATGAACAAATTACGTGCATTATCAAACAGACTTAGGTTATATCACATCGCATTTTAATAAGAGTCTCTATGATCATTTAGGATCAACAGTTAAACTACTACAGAACATCACATAAACATTATAAAGCTATTTACATATCCAGTTAAACCTAGAACCCTATCATTGATCTTCTGTTCCTATAAATCCACTCAGGGTAATCCGTTTAATTGAGATATTGATGAGTCAGGCACACCATGCCACCAGAATTCATGCCTTTTTTAATGGATAACAATAAAGTCCCGCAAAGATATAGCCGACCTGCTTGCTCCTGTCCTCTGCTGCCTTCTTATCAGATTCAGCCTGCTCAGCTCTGTCCAATGCGTTCTCTTTGTCGAGCTTGAGCATCTGCATCTTCTTCTTAATGGCATCCATGGCTGCTTATTTGTGTGTGTTTTTCAGCCGCACGAAAAGTTAACGTCCCACAAAAGACACGGCGGTTCTGGTCCTAAGCTCGGAGCGTCTGTACCGAACTGAACGCTAAGCTGGAGTGCGGGCGCGCTCTCTGAGCGCACTGTCAAATATGTACTTTCACATGGGGGCGGGGGGGACTGAATTCCTCAGGACATTCAATACTTTTTTGGAAACTGCCTCTGCCCGTTCCTTCTGGAGTGCCCTGTCTTTTTTTATGGATCTGCATGGTGATTCGCTGCTGCTAGGCATTTGACTATTCATATGCCTATATATGGGGTGTGATGGTAAGGAGGCGCCAAGACGTTCCTATTTCTAACACGGTAAAAGTGCAGGAAACTCTGCTGTGGAAAAAAGTTGCCGTACTGCTTGTTCTGATAGAGAGTATTAGAAATCAAACCACGAATCAAGCCGTGCAGGGGAATTTAGTGAAGTCCATGGTGGCATTGAACGACTCAGGCGTCCATAAGAAGAATGGGGCACCTGTATATCTACATCATTACAAAGTGTCAGTAGGTGCGCGTGTGCTCTTCAGGAAGGCGTCCACGATGGGCTTTATCTAAATCCTGCTAAAATGTCAATCTCAAGGGAAGCCTTCGGTTAGTGGGTTTAAGTGCTCAGAATGTGATGAGGACAAGTTGGTGACAGAATGGATATCAAGTCTCTTAGGTTGCTTGTTTTCAAACTTGGGTTTGGATAGATTTAAGCTGATATATGTCTGCCTGTGATAACCTATAAGTTTTGTCTGTGCAACCCCTGGGTTAAGACCACTGTCAAGGTAGGTTAAGTAATTACAACGAGCACATCAAGAGCTTCTGAAGATCCAGAATGAGAATATGAAGATATATTAATTCTGTAAGTATTGAAAACACCTATATTAGGTTTTCTTGTAAGACTCTGATCTCACAGTGGTGTTTGTTTTCCTTCAGGTCTGATGTCTTCTCTGAGGATACGACTCTGGGTATTTTTAGGCTAGACTCCTTCTGACACCTGCTGCAGTCTGTAAATTTCCTTCAAGACACCCTGACCAAATGGCTAAAGTCACATACTGTACAGTATAAGCCTCTAAAATAATCCTCATCTTAAACAACACGGCTTTAGACTCTTTTAGATGTGTGATAGTTATCTGTGTTTCATGCAGATATCTCTTAATGAAAGATTAGAGCAGTAATATATATTGACATTTTATATTCCAACCTTTACAACAGTTTATTTTAGTGCATTCATTTGGGAAATTATAGCCTATTTCAGAATATTTCTTACTAACTGATCATTTAATAGTGGATTCAAATATATCATCTAAAGGAAGAATCAATAAAATTGAGACCAATAAATTACAAGTAACCTGGGTAAAAAAATATATATAATTTTGCACGGCCATCCTAGCATGTAACAAGTTCTGGGATTCGCCTTGCCTGGATGTAAAATAGTATAGTATATTTTGTGAAGCCTGAGTGAAAAACTATCTTCCATTTTCTGTATCACTTATCCTACTGTATGCAGGTCACAGAGTGTCTGGAGTCTATCCCAGGGAACTCAGGGCACATGGCGGGGTGCGGGGTGACAAGGTGCCAGACAATTGCAGGGCACAATCGCACAGACACTCACACACCGTGGACAATTTAGAGATGAACAGGCAAAAAAATAATGTCATTATAAAACCAGAGTACACAAAGGAAAACCCCATGAAGCACTGGGGAAAATGCATGCCACAGGTGGGTATCGAACCCCCAACCATGGAGGTGAAAGGCAAACATACTAACCATCTACACATTGCCAAGATCTAAAATAATTCAGAGACTTTAAAGGAGAACTAATGTAGTCCGAGACAAAATATGAGCTCTGTTTCCACATTCCATCAGCGACAAAAGCAATTTATTTGTTATATTTATTTTTCTTTGGTCAGTTTTGTCCAGTCCAGACATCTGTCAGCCTTTCCAAATTCAAATTTTTCCTTTGAAATAGTTTGTGTGATGCCTTACACTGTGTAAGTAAGTAAATTCTTTCTAAAAGGCTTAATCAGATTATTTTGTCTTAGACTACAAGGTCAACGTGTCATTGTGAGTATGACACACTGAACAAGTATTAGACTGTTTGTGTAATCCCAGATGGCAGGAGTGATGCAAAAAATTAACTTGTTTTTAAAGGCACATATGGTATGAAAAATTAAAAATGCCATGGAATCCTCTAACTTGACTGTGAAAGTGTTACAATATACTGCTTTCCTACAGTAAATCCATTCCTGAAGTGGGCTATAAATTAAATTCAATATAACAGAAAGAAACCCATTATAATTTTACAGGCATGAAAGGGTCACAGTAGTTTAAAAAGACCACTAATCAACTCATGAATAAAATCAAGTCAAAAATCAAAAATTCCTTTTTAAAATGATTAAAAATCCACAGATGCATTTTACACGAATATCAACATTAGCATTATCAACGTTAACATTATCCTGTGCATATTATTATACATTACAGTGTAAGCCTCAACATTTGTAATTGTTTAAATGCTTTCATGCTTTTCATTTAATATGAAAATTTAAAAATAGACATGAAGTGAACGTGTCAGCCTTTATCAGGAAGGAGTCTAAACTGCAAAGTATTAAAGCACAGAGCCAGATTCAATTGCCTCTCAAACATAACTGTGTCACTGACAGCATTTTATTCATCTCCCTTTTTCTGTTTTTTCTACAGTGAAATAGGTCTATGTACAGTAGTATCCACTTCTGTTCATATTAAATTTGTGCTATATTCACAGTGTTGTCTCTGTCCTTCTCTTTGTTATCTACTGTAATGTATAATCTCTATAAGCACAACAAGAGCTTAACAACCAAGACAAATTCCATTCAGTTGGATTCCATTCAATTTGTCTCAAAACACCAAAACATGTTGCAGCCCAGTGATTTATATAATATAATAGAGATTTGAATCAAATTTGGAATATAATATAGACAACGATATATAGTATCAAGTCACAATTTTGTGGACCCAAAAACAAGAGAAAGAGTGATTGTTCAGGTCCATGCTCATGCTACCATTTTACAGTGACCATGTATTGTATAGATTTTGGGAAAAGTCTCATCCCACCAATATATAATCTATCTAATTCAAATTTGTCATAACTCGTGAAATATTTATGTGTAACGTATATTAGTGAGACAATTATTAAGACTTACTACAGATGGTATGACAGACAACCGAAAAAACATCAATAATCAGAGATACCAGAGGATTTCCATCAGAAATTTCCTGAGTGAAAGTGAAGTATTCATAGTTTAATTCATCTTTTAGTGCTAAACTGCTGTTTATCAGTATGCTGATCTTGTAAGGGTCACATAATTTGTGGCACTTGCCATAATCCTTCAAGACTAGAGAGAAGGAAGCTAAGCAATGTTTATATGAGACTTTTGACCCTTGGGAATGTCTCGTTGGAATAACAGAATAACGCGGGTTTATATCATCTCCTGTTTTCTTTGCAATTATGTGTACAGAAGATTGTGTTCTCTGAGATTCATAAGATTTCCTTCAAATGCAGTAAGAGTAAGCATGCAGAAATGAGCATGCTAGAAAGTACAATGAAACATTACTGCAATCCTTGTAATGAGGAAGTTACATGAATTTAGGTTAGTACTAAGAATAGATTTGAGTATATGTAAGTTTATTTTGTCATTTATATTACCCTATTATCACCTATCTTCTTGCCTTGTCTCGTTCCTGATTTTAATGCTTTTCCTTGTTTAGTCATAGCAGCGTCATGTTCTATGGTTTCAGCCTTTGCTTTCCCATCTTCAGTCTCTGATTATGGAACTGGCTATGAGCCCAGTTGTGGATAATGACTATACTTTTTAGGCCCCAGTAAATTTCTTTGCACAAACATTCAACCAATTCTGGCTCCTTACAATACAGAACCATATGCAGTGACAACAGCTATACAGAGAGATCTTACAAGCCTTGACCAGCTAAAACGAGGTCGCTGACACAAAAAGACACAGATGTTGTCTGTATTTAAAAACAGGAATGTATTTTCTAACACAAACGAGAGAACATCTTAATCTAACCCTATCCTCCCTAAACCCAATTACTTCCTTCCTACCACATAAGTAACCATCATAAGCCATCACTCCAATTCCACATGGACAAATCTGACTTTAGAACAACATTCACACTTAAACACACCGAGTCCCTATTATCTTGTACCTTGTCTCACATCTCCTGTAGACAGAACTGATGGTTTAAACTCCCCAGACATGACTGAGTGATTGAATAAGCAGGACCCTGAGGAGTCTCTTGTCTAACCATCTGAGAAGGCCTATGTCATCCTGTGGTAGATATATACGTTTATAAATATATAGTATGGAGCTGTATGTGCTTGGTCTGGGGGTGTTAGCCACTTACACGGGCCATAATCACTGAGCCCAGCAAATGGAGGAAGCAGAGAGTGAGAGTCTGGGGGATGGAATTTCTGCCATTTGTAACATGATAGAGCTGTCAAACCAACCACTCTGTATAACACACACATGATCTATGTAAGGGCAATATAGATACAACAGATTAAACCGCTTTAGATGGTTAGTTATGTGTTTGAATCTCCTGGGTATTTACTTTGTTAATGTTTCTATTACTCACTCCAGTCTGAACTCTATTAAACAATATTTTCAGACTAAAATCATGGCACATGTCCTCCTCTAGTACTTTCATGCCAGCACAGATTTTGACATTTTCTCCAGTGCAGAATCAGATAATTCTACTGCTGATTCTGTAAACATGTGGTGCTTATCATATTGACTCTGTTGGTCACTTGGAAAATGCCATTTGTTCACTGCTGATCTTCTTTCAATATTCTCACAAACCAAGGGATAAAAGGCAACATGTTTAGACTGGTGACTGCCCATGAAGGCCTATTAAAAAGCTTGCTAGCATTCCATCTCTGTGAGATGTTTGCAAATGAGAGATCAGCTGTGATTGAGATGGTCTGCTAGCAGTCATCCAGAAGGAAATGCTTGGCAGAATAATGAGTAAATGAGTCTTAAAGGAGGCTTTTTCAAGCCCAAGCCCACTAAGAATGCTTCCTTCACAGGAAAGCTCACAGAAAAAGACCAGGATAGAAGTTTCATTTTTGCACTGATCTGACAGCAACATTGTTAATCCATCCATCCAATAATCCATAATCTAGCTATATTTATGATAAGAGGAACTAAAATGACAAATCCTTCTCACATTACACTCCTATCCTTTCCAGTCAATAGCTTATATCCACTGAAGCAAATATCCGCCTCATGAAAAATGTAGAGAAGTAAAGTGATTGGGCTGGCAAGCAAACAACCTGTTCAATATTTGACAAAATTCACATTCACAGAGACACAGAGACAAAAATGTGAAAATGTCATGCAATGATGAACAGAATAACAATCCATTCCAAGGACTCACAGGTGGTCATCAGTAGGCAGTGGTTTATGTGAAGGTTTTGTTCTTTTTCTACTCCAGACTCATAACTTCCTACAGCAGTTATGGTGAAATAGCTGTGGCCTCAACATCTCTTCCCTCAATGTTATAGTGTTCCCCTGACATACTGTACAGATGAGTGGGAAAGAAGCAGGAAATCTTGTGTGGGGAGGTGTGTGGGTTGTGTGTGTGTGTGTTGTGTGTGTGTGTGTGTGTGTGTGTGGGGGGGGTGACAGGAAGGACATATCTACATAATTGGGTCTAGTCTTCAAACCCACATTTAAAGAACCCAGATCTTCATGACTCAATTTCCTAACTTTTTTATTCTCAAAATATTATCAAGTCAAAAATTCTAAAGCATATTATTCACTAATTACTAGAGTGAAACTAGTAAAAAAAATATGAAAGTGAAAATATAAATCTAGATAGTTGAAAGACAGTATTGTGTTAAATAAGTGACATTTTTTAAGACAAATAAATTGCGTCATTTATTTGCACTAAATGCCTCAGGACTCTTCTCTTCTCTGACACCCAGGTGGTGGAATGATCTTCGCCTGTCTGTCGTTCCCCGAACAGCTGAGGCACTGGCTATCTTTTAAACAAAGACTGAAGGCCCAGGTTTTGCTGTAATATTTTTTTAAATGGTTAACTCTTATACAACAGGGTTTTAGCTTGATAGTATGTTTAGACTCTGACCTATTTGTTCTAGCATGAGGATATGTTTTTGAGACTACAGATAAGTTCTTAGGTTTGTTGGATAAAGCATCGGCCAAATTCAGTAGTGCCTCAGTGGGTGATGTTGTTACCCCAGAGCTCCAGCTTCAGTGCTTCCATCATAAACTTGTGTTACTCTCTGGATGGTGTTTTTAATGTTATCCCTATGTCTGTCTTGATTTCCTGTGGGTTTACTGGTTTCCTCCTACCTCCCAAAAACATGTTAGTAAGTGGATTTATCTGTTTTTCAGAGTGTATTCACATTTTTCGCCTTGTTTTCTCTGGATAGACGCTGGATCTGACGCACCCTGACCAGGAAGCAGCTGCTGAATATATATGAATGAAGGATGAATGTAAAAAATTATATCGATGGTTTAACATCTTTAAACAAGGTTTTAGGGAACAGATACATAAAAATGCTATGTGCTCAGGTATCTGTCTAGTGGCAGGTGGCCACACACACACACACACACACACACACACACACACACACACACACACACACACACACACACACACACACACACACACACACACACACACACACACACATAGCCATGTCTTTTATTTGAAGGTATAGTGCTGCGGGAAGTTGGTGTCTTCTCCAGGGTCATAGACTCTGCCCTGAGTTCCTGATTCTCCCTGAGTCTGCACAGGCTTCACCCATGTTCTCTAAATCCTGGATTAATCTTATACCAAAACAATCAAGTTACAGCAAATCTCATACATTTAGCTAGTCTAAACAGTAACTGAAAAAAGAACATGTTAAGCATTTCATTTTTATAGAAGTCATTACCTCACCACACTTTTTGTCTTCTACAAAAAAAAAGATATTCATATCAAGCCCTTTCCCCTTATTATAGAAAATTAAAATAACAGCTTGCTTTCTCCAAAACGTTTCTTAAATCCATACAATTTCATTTTATTGAAAGTAACTTGTAAATAAATATAGTATTTTATTAAAACAGTATAATATAATATAAACTAATGTCATTTGATGTCATTTGTAAAACACCATATCACTTTATGACTCATAACAACTGTCTGCTATCAAAAAATGAAAGCCTTATTACGCTTTTTATTGGAATAATGCACTTTTTTACACCTCCATTTCAAGGCAAGGGGCAAGGAAAAAGAAGAAAATAGGGAGGGGGTTGAGGGGAAGGCAAGCATGGAGAGACAAAGTGCACTTACTAGGAACTGGTTTTGTACGCCATTGTACAGATAAGAGATTCCTTTACAGCATCTGGGCTGTGTTTGCACTGATGGCCTTCTTCAAGCAGATGTAGATACGGGATGTTTTAAACCGCTCCAGTGAAAATCTCACCACAATATGACAGAGCAAGCGGTTTGTTCTGAGAACGTTTGATATGTTGTGTTGCGGTACAGTGTGGTGTACCACACCAACTGCTGTATACATGCAGCTGATTGTGGGTTAATTTAGAAAGAATAAACAAGAAGTGTGAAAATTGTAGTGTTTCCACAGTAACTCATACAAAAACAGTGCTGCTTTTTTAAAGACCACAATAAGCTGATGGGGAAATGTATTCCCAAATTTCTTTTGCTCATCCTTCCTCTGAAACACACATGATGTAACATGGTGATTTAGTGTGTGTGTCAGAATTTGTATTGCACTACATGGGAAAGAATGTATCAATATTTGCCCGGTTCTTCCACTCTGAAGTGTCACAAGGTTAAAACTGTATGGAGCAGTTAGACAAAGCAAATCTTCCCATATATGGAGTGAGAGCGAGCATCAAGCCCTTCACTGTTTGTTTCCATTTCACTGTACTATAAAACTCCATGGTATGTTCAACTCCTCATTAATGTCATGCATAAGTCACAATCAGTTCATCCATACTGGAATAGATTGTCAAAGCTAAATGAGGACAAGTGGGTCAGAGAGAGTTCTGATTCAGGATATTTGCTTGTGAATATGTTCAGCACAGACGAATCAAAAGGTTGCAATAATAAATCTGATCATCAAATTCATGTGAATTTACCAACTGCTATTTACATACTTCTGTCATTGAAAGGGCATGTGCTTTTAACAGCAAGCATGAGACTGGCAGGAGAAGAGCCATAACATCCAAGCAAATAGAAAGCAGGTCAGAGAGAAGGTAGATAGTGAGGGTTAGGGGCTTTTTGGCATTCCTTGCATATGGTAAGGCAGAGATGGTGTGTGTGTGTGTGTGTGTGTGTGTGTGTGTGTGTGTGTGTGTGTGTGTGTGTGTGTGTGTGTGTGTGTGTGTGTGTGTGTGTGTGTGTGTGTGTGTGTGTGTGTGTGTGTGTGTGTGTGTGTGTGTGTGTGTGTGTGTGTGTGTGTGTGTGTGTGTGTGCCTTATGCCATTCATTCAAAACCACACTGGAATGCATGGGGTGAGTTACTCCAGACTGATAATTTGTACAGAACAAAGGCCTGGCTTTTAAACGTGTTTGTTAAAAGAAAAAAAAAACATTTCCTTACTGGGCATTTCCTTTCCTTCATCACACAAAAACTTCATGACAAAATACTTGTCTGCTATTAAGGGAAAAGCTATTATTATGTTTAACATTATGCGAAGGCTACATACTGGCCTCTCTAGCATTTCTTCATTCACGACTACCCACATTGTGGACTAAAGTATGTTTTCACTACTTTCCTACAATTATAATGCCAGAGAAAACTTTCAGCTATGAGCAAGTCCTGTCACTCAGTACAGCTGTGGAGACAAACCAACCTGGAACATAAGCCCAATTACTGGAAAGCAATGAAAGAAAACATCTGATGAAATAAGAGGAATGGATCAGTCATCAAGTCTTTAACAGCTCCTGGTCATCTAGAGGAGACAAAGGAAGGGGAACATGGCATCTGTAGAACAGTAAAATGAGCAAAGACTGAGAAGCTAGGCTCTTCCTGAATTGATAATTGCTGATAATTCAGTAGAATTATAGTATACTGTGCATAAAAGGGGCATTAAACAGTCTTGTTGTGAGAGTTGTGCCTGGACCAGATGCTTGCCATGTATCTGGGAAATTGTTCTATGCCTCAAAAATGTCGAAAATGAGAAAGACCCATTTCCTTAACACATTTCCAGACTCAGCAAAGCCCTTGTTCACTCATGTTTATTCAGCTTTAATAGAGTCTGGGTGGAGAAAGCCACAGCTCTAAGGAAGAGAGAGAGAGAGAGAGAGAGAGAGAGAGAGAGAGAGAGAGAGAGAGAGAGAGAGAGAGAGAAAGAGAGAGAGAGAGAGAGAGAGAGAGAAAGAGAGAGAGAGAGAGAGAGAGAGAGAGAGAGAGAGAGAGAGAGAGAGAGAGAGAGAGAGAGTTACACTACAAGGCTTTCTAAAAGTGAAAAAGTGTGGCCTCTTTAGCTTGATGAAAGCCTCCAGCACGTAGAGGTTTCCTTTTTGGACACAAGGAATGAGATGGAAATTGTTTACCCTCTGGTTCCCATATACAGTAGCTGCTGGGGAGCCTTAGTGCAGAAAGAGGAACACAAAGAAAGTGCTTGAGATTCTTTAAAATTACAGAGTGTTGATATAGGACTAGCTTCAGAACAACAACAGCAGTACCACTGATTTGCTTGATAAACAGTGGAGCCCTGGGTGTGTTGGCAACCATTTTTCAGCATGTCCCAGCTGTGCAGAGGCACTGGTCATTACCTCCTCCTCAGGTTTATAGCAGTGTCCAAAATTAGCAAGGGCTTTTAACAGCCTAATATAAATCTAGCATTAGTGCTGACTCAGATTAAGTATATCCATCTTCACTTTGAAAAAATGAACTGACCAACAGTTTGCTGCTAAACCGTGTTAGCATCTGTATAATACAGTATACAGTAACATAACAGGGGCATTATTCTGTTGTCAAACAAACTGTACAATATTTTAGAGATATTAGAGTGTCATTATCTAGTCCTAGGGAATAAAGATTTTGCTGAGTGGAAAGAAAGACATTATTATCATACCATATTATGCATCTAAGATCTTAGAACTTCTGTAAAATCATATACAGTAGATTAATAAGATATTATGCCTATCAACATACAACAAATGACTTCATTAATTTAGAACAACAGCATCACTAGTGCTTATAAGTACAATGTACTGAATCAAATGAAGAATGGAGGCTGGGGCTTTTTTTTAGCTCAAACTCTATGTTCATGCAGCCTATCAATGACAGGCAAGTGTATGTACTGCAAACTGGAGTCACTTAGCCTTTGTTTACAGATATATTCAGTTTTAGCTCTCCAGTCTAATAACTTTGAATTTCTATTTATCCAGTTGAATATATATTTATATACAGTACATAACTTGCAGAGAAATAAAAGACCATCCTACTCCTCCCTAGACTGTGCATAGAAATAAACTAAATTAAAAATAAGAAATAGATAGAAATTAGAAATAAGAATAAATAAGAAATAATATGAAAGAAAAAGAATATTGTTGCACAGTTGTGTTACATGCAGTAACAGTAGAAAGTGCAGTGTGCACTGTCAATGGGGAGAGAGAAAGGGATTGAGGAAGGGAGAGACAGAGAGAGAGAGAGAGAGAGAGAGAGAGAGAGAGACAGAGAGAGGGAGAGACGGGGGGCTGGGGAAAAGAAAGTTGGAGTGGAATTCCAGCATGTAGTCTGTATTTGGAAATGCTAGAGGAACATAGACAATAAGCAGCCTCCCAGATTATGAAAAAGTGGCTAGTAGTCCTGTGAGTTCCATGCTCTGTTCCTTGGAGTGCGTGTTTAGGTAGATGACGCTCATGTGCCGTATGCCGGGTAACCCCTCAGAGATCAGGCCTAAAATAGTCATGTACTCTACACCATAACCCTGCACTCGCTTCCATCAATTGCTCACAATGTCCTCTGAGTTTACACTCTGAACTCTTCCCACTCATTGCAGTGTAAAGTGAGTGTGTTTAAAAGTCATCAATCCTCTGCTTTCATTTTAAAAATGAGCTCATTCATGCCCCTGTTTAACACATAAATGAATTGTAGCTAGACCTCAGCTTTAGAGTAGGATGATGTTGGAAATCTTTAATACCTGCTTTTTTGATTATGTAGAGGAATTTGCTTTAAACAGTAAGCAAAATGTTTTGCCATGGTTTACAATTGGACAGAGATTACGCAGCAATCAGTGAATAGTAGCAGTATTGGGCTTCTTGGTGTTTTTTTATTTTTTAAATCTAATATATTTTCACAGCTGTTTCACCAACAAAATATGACAAGTCAGAACAGAACACCAATGCTTCAAAATTTCACAAAATGCAATACAGAAAAAAGATTGGTGGGGAAAAATGACATTTTCTCCTACAATGAAACTCTTCTTTATAGATTTCTATATTAAACTTGTAAAGAGATTCTCAAAAAAAAAAAAAAAACAAACAAAAAAAAAGATTTAAAGTTTGTATTTGTTTTTTGTTCTGAATGTATTCACTTTCTGGAATAAGATTGGTTTAGAACCCTAAAATATGTGTCTTTGAATGTTTTAATTACAAAATGGAAATAATTAAACATGGAACAAGAATACTGTTCCATGTAATATACATTTATATTACTGGGCAGAAATAGTTATAGTGCTGGAGGTGTGACATGTGCCGCCTCACAGCTTCAGAGCCACTGGTTAGGTCCTGAGCTCAGGTTACAATTGTATGCAAAAGTTTAGGAACCCCTGACAATTTCCATGATTTTCATTAATAAATATTTGGGTGTTTGGATCAGCAATTTCATTTTGACCCATTCAAATAACTGAAGGACACAGTAATATTTCAGTAATGAAATGAAGTTAATTGGATTAAAAGAAAATGCGCAATATGCATCAAAACAAAATTAGACAGGTGCATAAATTTGGGCACCCCAACAGAAATCACATCAATATTTAGTAGAGCCTCCTTTAGCAGAAATAACAGCCTCTAGACGCTTCCTATAGCCTATAATGAGTGTCTGGATTCTGGATGAATGTATTTTGGACCATTTCTCCTTACAAAACATCTCCAGTTCAGTTAAGTTTGATGGTTGCCGAGCATGAACAGATCGCTTCAAATCACCTACAGATGTTCAATGATATTCAGGTCTGGGGACTGGGATGGCCATTCCAGAACACTGTACTTGCTCCTCTGCATAAATGTCCGAGTAGATTTTGAGCAGTGCTTTGGGTCGTTGTCTTGTTGAAATATCCAGTCTGGGTATAACTTCAACTTTGTTACTGATTCCTCAACATTATTCTCAAGAATCTGCTGATATTGAGTGGAATCCATGCGACCCTAGACTTTAACCAGATTCCCAGTACCGGTACTGACCCACAGGATGATGGAACCTCCACCAAATTTTATTGTGGGTAGCAAGTGTTTTTCTTTGAATGCTTTGTTCTTTTGCCACTGTGCATAAAGCCCCTTGTTATGACCAAATAACTCAATCTTTGTTTCATCACTCCACAGCACCTTATTCCAAAAAGAAGCTGGATTATACAAATGTGCGTTTGCATACCTAGAGCGACTCAGTTTGTGGCGTGTGTGCAGAAAGGCTTCTTTCACATCACTCTCCCGTACAGCTTCAACTTGTGCAATGTGCGCTGAATTGTTGAATGATGCACACTGACATCTGTAGCAAGTTGATGTAGGTTTTTGGAGGTGGTCTGTGTGCTGTTTGACTGTTCTCACCATCCTTCGCCTTTGCCTCTCAAATATTTTACATGGCCTGCCACTTCTGGCCTTAACAAGAACTGTGCCTGTGGTCTTCCATTTCCTCACTATGTTCCTCACAGTGGACACTGACAGCTTATATCTCTGCGATAATTTTTTGTAGCCTTCCTCTAAACCATAATGTTTTCAGGTCATTTGAGAGTTGTTTTGAGGCCTCCATGTTGCAACTCTTCAGAGGAGAGTCAAAGAGAACAACAACTTGCAATTGTCCACCTTAAATACCTTTTCTCATGATTGGATGCAACTGTCTATGAAGTTCAAGGCTTAATGAGCCCACCAAACCAATTGTGTGTTCCAATTAATCAGTGGTAAGTTAGTTTCAGGTATTCAAATCAACAAAATGGCAAGGGTGCCCAAATTTATGCACCGTCTAATTTCGTTTTGATGCATATTGCGCATTTTCTTTTAATCCAATTAATTTCATTTCATTACTGAAATATTACTGTGTCCTTCAGTTATTTATATCAAAATGAAATTGCAGATCCAAACACCCAAATATTTATTAATGGAAATTGTCAGGGGTTCCTAAACTTTTTAATATGACTGTATATTCTGTGTGGAGTTTCACATGTTCTCCCAATGTCTTCTGGTTTCCTACCACCTCCTAAAATCACACTGGCAGATGATTTGTCTATGCTAAATTGCATCTAGGTGCGAATGTGGGTGTATGGTCCCCTGCATGGGCTGCCAGCCTTCATGCCCCATGTTCTTGGGACAGGCTACTGGATTCAACGCAAAACTGAACAGGATATTTCACTTGCTGAAGATAAATGAGTGGATGACTTAGATTGCTTGTATAAAAATACCTATATATCTTCATATTTCCTTTTTCTTTGACATTTTCCTGTACATGTTTAGAGTTAAAGTGCATGGCTGAAGAAACAATAACCACTCACATCAAATTCCTTTCCATGCATGAAAACGGTTCATCTTTCTTAAATCTGTTATTTCTCAGGTTTCCATGGTAGACATGAAACAGCCCCTGTTGCAGCAGTGGGAGGCTAGAATGGAGTCAGATGAGGAAAAAAATCATGAGGTTGTGCTAAGATGCTTAGTTTCCACTTCTTAAATTGACTCTTCTTGAATTACACAGTTATTCACATTCTAGTGTGGTCCTTTAAACATGTATGCAGTTTTACATAAATCACACAGCTCTATGTTAGTGTTTTTTCATTCATTTACAGTTATTATTACTGTCCAATCTTTAAAAAGTGCAACTCATGACAACACAAAATATTACATGTATATATATAGTAATGGATTTTATATATAGAGTACATTATACTGCATCTTGGCATGTTAGCCATTTTATTTTTGCACTCATCCATGTGCTGCTTTATGAGACCATTGAGTCATCTCAGTACCAGCTTCATTCCTGTGGTGTAAGACTAGAGCAAGCTAAACGCAGTACCCAACCCAACCTCTCATTTACAAAAAATGTTCCAAATTCTTGTAGGAAATAGGAGATGGATCTTTAAGTGTTGGAAAAAATGTACAATATTAGACTACAGAGAAATATGGTGCTGCGTTGGCCTGACTTCTGAGGATACAGTATATGAGTGTTGTAATGTAACGGGCTAAAAATACTTCGTTACTGTACTTAAGTAAAAACTTTACTTCGCTATTTAAATTTATGTCAAATTTCACTTTTACTCCACTACATTTCCTAGATAAAATGTATACTTTTACTCCGCTATATTTCCACTAAGCATCTTCGTTACTCGTTACTACAAAATAAAATCAGAAGAAATGTGTGCGACTGCAATAAGGGAGGTTTGCATTTCGCACGTACGCACGCGCAGCGTGCACGCGCAGTCAGAGCTGGAGGCATTTATCTACGGCGGCAACCAAAAGCAGTGAAATGTCACTATTCTCATTACCAGAGTTAATAGCACAAACAAAATATTAATGCAATATCAATACTAAATAAAAATAACATTTATTGATTTGGTCTTTGTATTGTGAATATTTTTATATTAATGACTGCATTCATTGGACACACTGTCTGTAGAGAATGTACACATACATACATCCAAGACTGGCATCATTACATCATGCATACAATTTTGGTGTCCACTTTTGCCATTTAATAATACCATAACTTTTGGCTTACTATGTATTCATATAAATATAAAACTCTTCTTGTTTTAAATTCTCACTGAGTGCTAAAAGCCCTAAAGATGAAACCCTAGAACCGCCCCTGCTCTTATACCTACCGAAAATCACTGAAATTTTACTTTTTACTTTTACTTCAAATACTTAAGTACATTAAATATCAGAAAATTACTTTTGATACTTAAGTACAGTATATATCAGATAATTTAAGACTTTTACTTGAGTAAAAAAGTCTAAGTCTTTTTCTAGTACGATACCTGTACTTTTACTCAAGTATTGCTTTCTATTACTTTATACAACACTGAGTTTTACTGTAAGGGCTCCAGAGGTGTTTAAGTGCTACATGGAGAGACACTATTAGGTTTAAGCAACAGCTTACTGTATTTAACTACTCCTTTATTTTAAACACCATAATGTATTCTTTTTTTATATTGAACTTCAAAATTTTCAGCAAATATCATTAAAAAAAATAATATTAAAGTGAAAGAAATAGTTTACAAAATGATTTTTAAACAAAAACATCAAAAGGTGTGTATACATAAGATTTCATCAGTGTTGCTGTGAAACTCCTAAGTGTTCATCAGAAGTCACATCACCAGCCTCTTGGATTTGTCTCTTCCTAATCACCTGGCTTTTGTGGATGGCGTCCTCTAGGTAGAATCATGGTTGTGCTATATTCTTTCCATTAAAAAAAAAATTGGTTCACTGAGTTTTTACAAAATTTGAGAATTTGGCCTTCCAGGAACAGGTGTCCTGTGACACTTTAACTGCACACAGCTGAACTCCATTCAACTGATAGTGTGACTTCTGATGCCAACTGCTTACACCAGAGCTAATTTAGGTGTTTCACAGTAGTAGGGGTGAATACTTATGCAAATACAACTTAAAAATTTCCCCCTTTCTAATTAATCCTACAAACTATATTAATTTCTTCCCTTCCCTACAATGTTATTTGGGAAAAGATTCATAAGACATAATTCATAAGTCTTAAGAATACAAAATGTTGAAAAGTCCAAGGGGTGCAAATACTTATATCTTATACAAGACCCCGTAGTTATGCATCGAAGGTCATGTAAACACCTACATGTCCTCTTAAAGTCTACACACACACGCATTATATATTGTTTATGTTGCTTTAATTTCTATTCATTTATTAAAGAATTAAACAGGACACAAATGATCTTTGTATCTCTAAACACATTTTACTCTGATGCTGGACATTTACAAAACAGTTGGTCAGATCAAATTTTCTAGTATGTGTACAGGAGCAAAAGTGCCCTGTGTCCTTATTTGGACATACAGACAGAAATTTGGCTCTCTGTCTCAAATTCCCGAAGCAGAAAGGGAGCTTGACTACAGTGACACCTACAGGAGAGAATGTGTGAGAACGTACAGGGTCCTACTGTATACTATACAACCCTATCACTGTATAAAGCCTATATAAATATTATTCTATCCGCTTATTGGTCATAGATCAATCTGTAATTGCTTGAGTAAATGAGTTTGGAGAGTCTTTCTGCTGCCCTCTTGGACCAGCCAACAGGAAACCATTGGCAAACACTGTTAACTCCAATGGAAAAATAATGACATTAAAATAGTCTGGAATGTCAGCAGGCACAGAATCAAACAAGCACCATTGACAAAAACAATGTTTGTTGAAACGCTTTATTTTCAGTGAATACAAAAAATACTTTCGTGACCAGATAAATATTTTACATACAGCATCATAATTATTTCATTTTTATTCTTACCATTTCAGTCGGTTAAAGAAGGCCCTAAAACTCTAGGTTAATTGAAGGAGCTATTTCTTTTTCTTTTCTTTTTTTTCCTTCTGCTCCATTAAAAGACATCACATTTTAAACCACATATTGCAATATCTTCATTACATTTATTAGTAAATATAAACAAACCCTTCATACGTAGTGGTTTATTGGAGAGAAAACTCTTATGAGACATAATTGCGACAACTTCCATTTAAGCCTCGATCAGGAAACGGGAGGCAAATTTGGGGTTACGAAGACGAGAAGGATTGCAGCAATAAAACGATTACAAGACCACACCAACTATACCACAGCAATATGTATGTTTCTCATATGCTTTCTGTTTGGAAACTCAGAGCACACTGTGGCATCAGCAGTTCCTGATTGGGTCAACTGAAAAGTGTAAGATACATGTGCATGGAATGCAGTGTTGATTCTTGACTCACTAGAAATGTAAAGCATGAGGAGTGAGTGACGCTGTTACACCAACGGCTCTTAGAGTGAATTACAGCTGGCAGTTGAGCAATCTACCAAGGCAAGAGCATCAGGCCACATCTGGAACAGTAGAATATGGCAGAGCAGAAATCAAACAAACAGCAGTCAGTAGCTGTTATAGGTATGCTGATTATACTGCTCGGAAGTCAGACAAAACTACACATTTATACTTCCTGCTACAAGTCGCCCCTTTTCCACTGACCAAAAAGTGAATCTTTATTGTTTCTCTTATAGTGGTTGAGGTTATGATTGGAGTCTTTGATAAGCCTAAAAGGGGCGACTTGTATCAGAGCAGACAATATAAGGCACTAATATACACCGCAGTTCAAATTTAAGAGGTGGGGTATTGCAGTTTGATATATGTAGTGTTTTGAAGTGCCAGGTTGTGTAATCCTTAATATGCAAACAACGATCGAA
Source organism: Tachysurus fulvidraco (assembly GCF_022655615.1). NCBI lineage: Eukaryota > Metazoa > Chordata > Actinopteri > Siluriformes > Bagridae > Tachysurus > Tachysurus fulvidraco. The sequence goes on from NC_062527.1 coordinate 9,058,045, forward strand.
CAAGAGGGACTAGATATCCATCTGAAAGAAAGCCACTAATTTTCTCACTAACGTCTACCACGAGAAGCGTACGTGTTATTTGCAGAAGAGAGTACACCGGAATACAAACAATATCAGTGCATCTTAGAAATCTTGAAGTGCTAGAGCATCTTTTCTTATTTCTTTTTTTTTCTTTTTGTATTTTCTGAGTCATGCACCCTCAAAATCAGTTAACCACTCCTGTTGTAGATCTCAAGAATCTGATTGTGTGTGTGTGTGTGTGTGTGTGTGTGTGTGTGTGTGTGTTGGGTTTCTGAAGAGGAACCTGACAGATGCAGAGTTCTCTTCACCGCGAGTAAGAGACAGGTGTGTAACACCGTCGTAAAGATGTCTGAAGTGTGTTAAACACGTCCGAGGTATTCACGAGTGCTTAAACACGGCGTAACGATATCTGCTTCAGTCCTACTTACTGAAATATAACAGATCTGTAACTGTAATGCTTTTGGTGAGGAGCTTTTGCGACTATCAATAAATAATACGACAAAGCACAGAGGTACATTTTCCCCTAGTCTTAGAATAAAGCTAATTCTAAGTGAACAGCACAATCCTACAATGATTTTTTTTAGGCCTTCATGATATGCTTTAAGTTATGTAGTGCTTGAGCAAAGGCTTTAATGAATATTGTTGCGTAGTAATCACACCAGTGAAAAAGCAAATGTATCCTAAATACTGAGTTCTGAAAGTTTGCCAACAAAAACGTCTTACTGTATAGACATCACAGGTTCATACAACTCACATTCATTTCACCTCATATCGTCACAGAGATCACGTGTACGTGTGACTGTGTCTCGGTGTATTTTCAAGCTGTGTAAATGAACTACTGAACGGTAGTGTTATAAATGCTATTATTAATATAGTAAAGTCTTAGATCTGGCATACTGCTTGGATGGATTTTTTGCACACACCCATATACACACACACACACACACAGCAGGTAAATGCATATCACGTGAAAAGAAAAAAATCTGCAGCAAGAGATGACATAAAAACAAGACACGTAGCCCTATATAAGAGCAACCAAGTACAATCAAAAGCACCACCCTCAGGTGTGGAAAACAGCCAATCGGTGGAATTGGACCACTCCCATCCTAAAAAAAAATCATGATTTGAGCATCTCCGTGTAGGAGAGGAGGCTCTAGCGCGGCTAATGATCCAACACCAGGGGCAGACATGCTCACTTTTGATCTCAGACTTGATATTATTTGGTGTGTGTGTTTGTGTGTGTTTGGGTGACAGAGCTCAGCTGTGATCTTCCCGCAGCTCAGTGGGCAGAAATTTGTACTGCTGTTGTCGGATGTGGGCCAACTTCTTGCGTGCCTCCTCCAGCTCTCTCTCCTTCCGCAGCATCTCCTCCTGAGCTGCAATGATCTGCAAGCGAGAAGCGATAGTCAGTCTGCTTCTTTCCTGAACAAGTCAACCAACCAATCAGCAATCAGCTTAAAGAAGATTAAAAAACTGTCTAAAGCCTTACAGTGGATTGCATAGGCTATTACACTTCACCTGTGATACTGTCACTGTGCTACTGATTTCAAAGCTTTCAGTGCATTTCCTTCCAGTCAAGCTCAAACCTAACAAACTGCAGCACATGCTTGATTCTGGTATTTTCAAAGATTTGAATTTGCAAATATTTTTTGTTGAGTAAGCTGCATCTGGCACTCATTTCCTCCTACTACTATTACAGCAGTCTGGTTCCTGCCTCGCTGCCTGAGAGGGACTCTAGTGTCGAACCTCACTGTAAGTGCTATGCATTATAAGTATACACGTGAATATGTACAGTATACATGTATGTAAAACTTTATATTACATCAAATTCCTGCTTTAATTTTACTTAATTTGCATGAGCACTTGAGAACCTATGAGAACCTTACACACAGAGTATACACAAGGACATTTGCTGTTTAGGTCTCTGGAATGTCTGGATTTCTTGAAAATCGACAGAATAATCCAACCAATAACAACAAGTGAAATGAGATGCATCAAATTCTTGAAACTTTGTCAAGTGTGCAATAGTACTTCTTTCTGCATAGCACTTAACACAAAACCTATATAGTGTAGGAGAATTTGCCTTTCATTTGAATAGCAAGGCAAAGAGCATGAAGATCTTTAGAATCTGATGTACTGTAATGGAATTAGACACGTTATCAGACTGGTGGCAGAAAGCCTGGCCTCCATAGCAGCTTTAATTGACCAATGACCAACATAGAGCACTGACTGACATGTAAAGCAACCAATCACAGTTTGTTTTGCTCAGCATCATGTTTAGTGGTGTAACGTTAATGTCCCTAAAAAACAAACAAAGAGAATAAACACAGACAGGTGTGTTACTATAGACTTCACATAATTCGGAATATTCAGTGTTGTGCTGATCCTCATGTCACCGTAAACACAACAGCTTCCTTCTTCCATGAGGGAAGTAGAGCACCGCGATAACTTTGTTTCCTGGTGGATTGTTTATAAAAAAAAAAAAAAAACATCTCACGAAAATATTGTAGAATCAGATGACGAATGAAGTGTTTCCAATTTTGCGTGCCATTTGCATCGTACGTTCATTCAACGGATGGTGGGAGTGATGGCAAAGGTCGAAACTAATGTGACAGAGGTAATGACTCCCTATTGAATACCCATACAATCTCTATTTTCACTGCTAGCTAATCAACTAAACTTCTGTCAGAAATGTTGCTGCATCTTTGACTTATGTGACTAGAAGATATTTTAACATCATTGGTAATGTGAAAAGCGTTTCTTAACGCAGCCACTGACAGGGCAGAGGAAAAATATTAGGTTCTCAAAACTTTTAACTGTTGGTATGTTCAATTCATAATCAAAACTGAATGTATAAGAAGTGTCTGAATGTCTACAAGCAAATGTAAAAATAATAATAATAATAATTTTAAAAAAGCCCAAATTTGACTGGTTTCTGGTAGTTTTTTCTAATCACTGCTACTGCCATTATAAGTAATAGAGAAAATATTAGAAATATTAATACTATTAGGTTCAGCCTGAAGGAAAACTTCTCTAACATCATATAGAGTGAGAGATCTTTACCTGGGCAATTCCACCAACAAATTTAGTCTTGACAACCACGCTGTCATCTTCAGCCTTGTCAAAGGCAGCTTTCTGAGCCGCCTTCACTAGATTATCTGACGCCCTCTTCACTGCATTCCCAGCAGCCTGTGGAAATCAAGAATAAGCTATTATAAGCAAAAGCACATGCAGCCTGAACTTTCAGAATAAACAAAGACACTCGTATACAAACAAATACACCCATGGTTTGAAAAGCATTTTAGACCTGTAGTCTCCTCATGGCCTCTGAGTCATGGTCAGCTTTCACTTTGCAGGCTACCAGCAGCTGGGCGGTGGACGCTGCTACTTGTTTAGCAGACGAGATGAGCTTCTCCTCACTGGCGTGACCTTGAACTGAGGCGTTGGCTGCTTCACACAAGCTACTGGTAGCGGCTGCTACCATACGAGCCTACGTGGCAGAGAAGAACCGAAAAACATAGTCAGTTCCTCCATGAGCTCTAGTAATTAATCGTCATTGTAAATCCACCCTATTCTGCTGAAACTGAGGAGGTTTTTTCGGTTTCATGACAGGCTGGGACTGTGTGGCTGTGCAAAATGTAGCTCATCTTCTGGTGTTACACCAATTAATCGTGGGAATAGAGCGGGGAAGTGTAAGGATGATGGCATTTCCTATTTGCATATTCTCAGAATCTGGATTTAATTAAAGTAATTAAAACTTTATTACTTTTTTTTGTGTGAAGTTCAATTCTAAAAAAAAAATAATAAAATCAATAAAATGAAAAGAGAATGCTAAACTTCAGTTATTTCTGTATATGCTAACTAACACAAGGAATCATTGGTTTGTGACTACATTTAGGATAAAACAGCTAGCTGTGTTGGGGATAAAGTGCAGGCAAAATTTCATTTATTTAAAAAATAAAAAAAATAAACAAAAAATACTCACTGCTGATATGAGACCCTGAGACCACTGGCCATCATCCACCGCATTAGCTGGAACAGAGCCCACCTAGAGAACCGAAGAGAGACATCATTCAAAAATGTATATACTTATCATCATCGTACAGATAATGTACTGGGCACACAGAAATCTAGCTATACAAATAAGCACTGGCCGTTTGACACGTCTGAAGCATTACCTTGCCCTGGGCAACAAGCTCTCTCTGTGCAGCTGATGCAGACTTCACCAGAGCGCTGGTCGCTGCTGCGATGGACTTGGCTGCTTCCAAGATCTGCTCCTCAAAGTCCAGCGACTCATCTGCTTGCTGCGAAGAGAATGAGGCAGTGATTACATCAGCATATCAAAAATGAAAATGAATAAGACCTCAGGTGTCATTGTAAATAGGTAGCTCTATTTACTTCATGTACAGCTCAGGTTTTGTAGGATGCATAATATCTATGCATACGGCAGAAGGGACAAAGAGACACAGTTATCGCTGGAAAACCCCTCAAGGAAGCTTGTTACTGTAAAACCCTCCTAAGGGGTGATTTATTCCAAGCTTAAATTTCTCCTGCATCTATTTCAGGGTGACACCTAGTGGCTATGAGGAGCAATTGCATCATCTTTCAGTCCCAAATTGCTCCATGCAGCCAAGCCCTTCATAGGACACCTTTTGTAAATGGGTTTTGAGTGATAACAGACTGTGAACCAGCAAGCATGCCACACTAGAGGGCATAAAGGCTCTCTCACTCACAGCACACAGTGCACACGAGTCTGGAGACAGGGCGGGACACTGTAGGAATATGTTTGATATATAGTTGGACTGAATAACAACCTAATATATCAAACATATCAGACAGAGCCCTGCAGCGAAGGCTTCCAGGTCTAGCTGACCTCTAGAGCATGGTGGAGAAGAGAGCAGGACAGGAGTGAAGAGAAGGGGAGATGAGGTGGGAATAAAAGCAATAAGGGATGAACAAAGGAACAAGGGGGTAAAAAAAAAAGAAAAGAAAGGAGAGGTGGACAGGAGAGGATGAAGAGAGATCAAGAGAAGACGAGAGGGAAATGAAAGGGTGCAACGGTGTGGAATAGACATGAAGTTTCTCGACATGAAAGATGGCAAACAGACACAGAAACAGTTGAGAGTAGGTCACACAGTAACGGTGTTAACCCGGTCTTTCCTGATAAATCACATACACTTCAAACTGAAAGAAAAGGAAACAAATGTCAGGGACGTATGTAGAGGCATGCAGGACACCAGTGTACAATGAACGTGACTAACGTTCCATAAAAAGATTACTATGCTCAAATCAGGGAGATCCACATCTGGATATCTACCAGATGTTTCTCTTTTCATGGAATTTCGCTAATGCAATAAAGTCCGTACTGCACGCCACGGTATTCACCTCTTCAAGCACACTACTGACTTCAAACACCAACCCAGCTGACTACCGCTCCTGGCCTAACCAGATTTAGTGCAGGATATGTTGCGGTATGCGATGAGTATCAACCAAGAATTCGTCAACATATGATAAAGATGTAGCACAATGTCATTATCTGTATCTGCTTAGTGCTCCAAATATAACGAATACTTGCATTTAAACCCAAAATGGCTGTAACCTAAACTAGATTTATTAAATGTATTTATTTAAATTAAACACAAATAGCAGAAGTGAATTGAACTGTAAGGACTGCTTTAAAGTTGCTGGACTCCATATAGTGACAATAAAGAAGAATCTTGGATATCTCTCCTATCCAAGTCATCCAACACATTTCTATTTCATCATGTCCTCACAAAATAGGGAAACACTCCTACTACAGATTTTCTCAGTGTCTAGTATCTTGAAAAACTTGACCTATTTGACACAAACTGGAAATTTTAATAAGTAATATCTTATCCCATTGTGCTGCACAGCATAAATCAAAAGCCACTATCTTACTTCAGGACCAGTTAGCAGGGGATAGAAATAATTTAGTGCTAATCTCTCAATAGAAAAGAAGATTGTTGGTTTGATAGGAATATTTTCCTGACACATGGGAACAGCACATCGCATCAGAAAGCCGCTTCTGTCCAGGGTCCTTTCTTCAAGGTAACAGTTCATCCAAACTCGATGGCCATTTCCAGCATGATCATTCATCATGTCACAAGAAATGAACCATCACTGAAAGCTTCCAGAAACAGGAGAGCAGGTTTCCATTATTTCAGTGACCTGCACAGTCCAACAACACTATCCAGCATCATAAAGCTAAACATCGAAACTAATACCTCATGCTAAATTTCAGAAGACGATTACAGCAGCCAAGCTAACACAACAACTGCTAAAATGAAACTAAAAAAAGAGAGAGAAACCGGTACTGTGTCTACATATTGTTTACAACCCTCTGTTTACTAATTTCTATTAGCACCATGCCATTACTATCAGTACTCTGGTCGGTTCTACAGTATATTATAACTATCCGTCCTGTAGCGTATTATATTGTTTGCATCGTCTGTCTTGCACTAGGTTGTATCTATGCACTTTACTTTTTAGTCCTTAGCTCTTTGTTATTTTTTGTTTTATATAGTTCTGTATTGTCTTATGTACTGTAGCCTTCTGATGTTTAATGTAGCACTGTGGTCCTTGAGAAATGTTTCATTTCACTGTGCACTGCATCAATAGTTGTAATGACTATAAAAGCTTCTTGACTTGACGTAGTCCCACTAGTCACATTCCAATTCCAAAATTTCTGTAAATTCTCTCTATAATTTATCTGTCAATATATAGAGACAAAAAGGAAGTGAAGTGCATTATAAGGAAACTGACTGAGACAGATGCGTGAGATTTTAGTTTAAAGAAGAAAAAAAAGCCACAAAATGTCTCCACCTGAGTTTACATCAACAGCTCAGTTAGTCACATCACATTTACAGTTTAATTTTACAGCCATTTCTGCATTCACTGTCATACCATTATGATAATAGCACTGATCTGACAAATAATTAGGGTATTTGATGAAATTATAGAAATATAAACTAGCCTTGAATTGAATTTGCTCTGTGATTTTTTTTTTTGTGCTGAAGATCAAGCTTTGATAATTGGGCTGAAAATGCTAAAAATCTATTTAGAGTCATAACCACGAAGTAAAAAGCACCGACAGATTTACTTTCCCGCAGACGGATCCGATGATGAAAATGCTTCTGGAAAAACTGTCTTAGAAATCTCTGACCTTTCCTTTCTCTCCTGAGCTACAGACAGTTCTGACTAAATCTATCAGGGGAAAAAAAATCTTCACGATATCAAAAGATGCAAAAGTTCCAGTAGACAAGGAAAGAAAGAGCTCCTAAATTAAAAAGTAAGAAAGTTTGTAAAGAAAGAACTGAAACATGTGTCTCTAAGCCTGCAATACTTAGTATAACATATCCAACATTCCTTTGGAAGCAGTAAATTTCCCATACCAGCCAACAGCCATTCCGGCACCCGGAGACCAGGTGGAAGTGATTTGACACAGGTTTGCTGGTGGACAGTGTTATTGAGGAAAAGTGTTTCTGAATACAGTACAGAGAGAGGCAGGGATGAGTGGATACCTTCGGCTTGGCTCTGGGCTTAAGCTGCTCCAGTTTTTTAGCTGCAGCCTCAATGGAAGCGGCGGCTCCCAGCAACTCCGTCTCAGCGATTACTGTAGGGTCCTCGGGATCCACCCACTCTGAGCCTGGAAAGCGGACGCAGAGACATGGCTGAGTGCATTCGCGTTTCATTTATAAAACATATTTAAAAAACATGACGATGGAAAACTAGCTGAACAACAAAGCCCATTAAAGTGGAAAACAAAACAAGGAGGAAAAATAAAATAGATCAAAACACTGTATACACACAATAAAAGACATTACAGAGTAAAACCAAATAAGCCACAAAACATAAACGATAGGATGCTTTACAATAAGGGAGATTGTGTAGAAAAAGATGGAACCTTGCATTAATCACAACTGCACTGTTTAAGTGAAGCTTGTGGAAATGTGTTTTTGATGGATTATCTTCATTCTTTACTGACTTTTTAAGTGCCTATAAAATACCCCATTTTTTAACAGCTCATGTAGGCAGACAGATGGTTTTTGGGGATTATACCAAACCCTGGAGAACTCTACCTCCTCCCGTACTCTGTGTGTGTGTGTGTGTGTACTCCAACATTCATGCTGTCACGTACTCACCTCCGTCTGCAGCATAGGAAATGAAAACAGTAGTATTAAAGAAGTGAAGCTGGGAGGCCTGATGGGCCAATGGCTTTATTAACCCCACACAGATACAATTCATCCCAATATACTGCTTATTACTACTAACTCTGATATGGCTTTACTCACTGGACCTGAGCCTGAGCTCCACAATACATACAATTTAACCAGTAGTCTTTGGGTTTGGCTTTTAGCATGTCTGATTAAGGATCTGTCAACAAACAACTTTCTAATGCTTAAAGCAGCATTTCTTCGTGTTCCTACAACAGTAAAGACAATTCACTTCATAAGATAAGGAACAAGTTCAGGTATTACCCATTTGTGATTTACAGTGCATGCCATACATTATACCATGCACTATAATTCTCCGTTTGCTGTGCTCGTAAATGATTATTTACGAGCTTTAATAACGTCGTTTCCCACACTGGGACATTTGATGTGAGAAGAGGGAAACAACATGGACATCTCCTTGAAAGCATGTCTTTACATGCTTTGACAGAGCAAACAAAACCTCAAAGTATTCATTTTCCCTCACTTTTACAGTTATAGGCTTGGTTGACTTTTTGTTTTGTTTTAACTGTAGTGAGCTTGAAATATTCATTCAACATTTTTCAACTGAAATTGAAGCACAGCAAAAACAGCGGAAAATAGCATGTAGCCTTAATAACATTAGCAACAAGCTACCTGGCTAATCATGATGACGACGACGACGACTGCCTTCTCAAAACAGAGATCAGTGCGGTCAATATTATAGATTTAACCAACTACAGCGTCTGCGTATTAATTGATTTAAGGCCAGTACTGCTATAAACAGATTTAAAAGTAGAAAAGGGAGAGTTTACACTGTTCACAGTGTGTGGCCATATTGAATTAATGACACTCTGTAAAACAGGGAAGGAACTTGTAGGTCTACTCTAAGTCTAAGTTTTGAATTTTAATTTGAGGGGGTGATCACAGTGGCTTCACAGGTTGAAACTGTTCTTAAGCTCAAACACAGTTTAAGAACAGGTATACACGTATACAAACGTGTGTTTGTGATTTCTTACCTTTCATAGCTTCAGCAGTCTGGATAAGCTCGGTGACAGTACTGGCTACTTTTTTTGACAGTACAGCCAGCTGTTGTCTGTTCTCCGCTGTAGGCTTCTGCAAAACCTGAAACCACATGGACATAATGAATGACTTAAAATCAGCCTTAGAAAATCTGTTGAAGATGGTCACAAAAACTTAAACTCCAGCTGAGCTCTCTGAGAGTGTGTTTACTTTTAGTCTGATGGCTCTCTGATTTCAGCAGTTACCTGATTATTCAAGTGGACATGTAAACAGGATGCTGCAATATTTGACCCTGAATAAAAGTCGTTATACCACAGCACTGTTATATTCTCAAATCTGATTGCTTAAAAGCTCATGTTTAAACAGTAGTGTCTGCTGTACTTAAAACAATAGTGTATGGCAAATTGTATATGGCTTGCCACAGAAAAAGACAGACAATAATGTACTTAAAGTAGCCAAATATGCTCGTGTAAGAGGTATAACATAATTTGGGATGTGTTTTATAGAAAGATAATTCCATCCATCCATCCATCCATCCATCCATAATTCTATAATCCTAAATCCTGATGAAGCAGGTTGGGTGCGGACTCTTATGAGAAACCTGAAAACTTATTTGAGACAACTGTGTCCTAATGAGCCAATAAGAAATGCAAAGCATTATGGATTATGGATTATGATGTGGGAGAACACAATGTAGATTACCACAATTATTCCATTATGTGACTTAAAAATAATGAAACTATGAAATACAATTAAACTCTACTAAAATCTACACTTGCACAGACACAAAGACACACAGACAGACACACGAGAACACACAAAGACAGACACACAGATACACATGAAGACCTGCGCAGAGACACACACGAAAACATACAGAGACAGACACACAGATACACACAAAAACAGACACACACACAGGCACGCAGAGACGCACACACAGGCACGCAGAGACACACACACAGGCACGCAGAGACACACACACAGGCACGCACACACGCAGAGACACACACACAGGCACGCAGAGACACACACAGGCACGCAGAGACACACACAGGCACGCAGAGACACACACAGGCACGCAGAGACACGCACGCACGCACGCACGCAGAGAGACACGTACGCACGCACGCAGAGAGACACGTACGCACGCAGAGAGACACGCACGCACGCACGCAGAGAGACACACACGCACGCACGCAGAGAGACACACACGCACGCACGCAGAGACACACACACGCACGCACGCAGAGACACACACAGGCACGCAGAGACACACGCACGCACGCAGAGACACACGCAGGCACGCAGAGACACACGCAGGCACGCAGAGACACACACACAGGCACGCAGAGACACACACACAGGCACGCAGAGACACACACACAGGCACGCAGAGACACACACACAGGCACGCAGAGACACACACACAGGCACGCAGAGACACACACACAGGCACGCAGAGACACACACAGGCACGCAGAGACACACACAGGCACGCAGAGACACACACAGGCACGCAGAGACACACACAGGCACGCAGAGACACACACAGGCACGCAGAGACGCACACAGGCACGCAGAGACGCACACACGCAGAGAGACACACGCACGCACGCACGCAGAGAGACACACACGCACGCACGCAGACACACGCACGCACGCACGCAGAGACACACGCACGCACGCACGCAGAGACACACGCACGCACGCACGCAGAGACACACGCACGCAGAGACACACGCGCGCACGCACGCAGAGACACACGCGCGCACGCACGCAGAGACACACGCGCGCACGCACGCAGAGACACACGCGCGCACGCACGCAGAGACACACGCGCGCACGCACGCAGAGACACACGCGCGCACGCACGCAGAGACACACGCGCACGCACGCAGAGACACACGCGCACGCACGCAGAGACACACGCGCACGCACGCAGAGACACACGCGCACGCACGCAGAGACACACGCGCACGCACGCAGAGACACACGCGCACGCACGCAGAGACACGCACACAGAGACACACACCAGTAGAACATGTTCGAGCAGGTCAATGTATCCGGTGGTACACTCGTGGCCATAAATCAAGGCTTTGCTCCGCACATCCTCAGCCACTTCCTGATGATACGCAGCTTGCTGCAGAGGAAAGACACAACACTGAGTAACACATCATCTCTCAAAATCCAACCAAACAAACAACAGAATACAAGAAAACCTTACATAACAAAACAAACCACTGAACATCAAAGTTAGTCACAATAACTCTGTTAGCTGTCTCATGTTAACTGTGTGTACTAACTCAACAACCAAATTATTAACACCTGAAGAACTCTGTGTGTGTGTGTGTGTGTGTGTGTGTGTGTGTGTGTGTGTGAACTCTTTAGAGTCAGAGATCTTTTTTTTCCAATAGTGTAATAAGTTGTAAATAGGGGACTGTAAAGAGTGCTTCCATATCCTTCCTGTCAGTTGGAACATGTCAATAACAAGATGTGTCCACTCACAGAACTACTGCTTACTGGGTGTTCTTATAGTGACAGTTTTCAGTTTGAGGGAGATCAGCAGTGTGAAACACACAATCCAGCCTGTCGGGCAATAACTATACAGCTATCAGTCACTGATGTCACTTTTTATTTTTTCACAATCTGATGATCTTGATATTAACAGACCCTCTTGACTCATGCCTATATGCGTTTATGCACCGAGCTGTTGCATTATACCCTGATTAGAGATTTGCATGAATGAACAGATGGACAGAATTCCTAATAACTTGTTCAGCGAGTGTATATTCAATAGGGTGAATGGACATGGTGAAACAATAACGCTACTATTGCTCTTTAAACCAAAGGTTAAATGAATAAAAAATAAATTCATTTGGATGTATTAACTGAAGGCTAGGTGAATGTGACCTTGTAAAGGGGAGTAAATTGTGTTTACACTGCCCTCAAGCTTCGTTCCTTTGAAGCCATGCAGATCAGAGCCAAAGCTGCCGAAATAAATGAAAGCTTGTGTTGATTCAAATGTGCATCTGGGCACCTGTGTGTGTGTGTGTGTGTGTGTGTGTGTGTGAGTGAGTGAGAGAGATGAAGAATGTGATTGTTGAGCGAGGGCCATTAGCACCTTGCAGGTGAGCAGCATGTCAGAGATAGCTTTGCGGCTCAGGTTGGCAGTGGCGATGACGTCCTCCTGCTGGCCAGAGTTGCCTGCTGCCACGGATTTGGCTGTGGCTACAGTGATGCCCTTGGTCATGCGGATGAGCTCCTCTGGTGTGGCAGGCTTCTCTGGAGTGTCCTTGGACTGGAAGACCTGCACGTAGAACAATTCAGGTGAATACGGGGGTGTAAACAAAAACATTATACTGATACTTTTTGTCTTTTTTTAGTCCAAAAATGAAGAAATCTTATTCCATTATTATAATATTACTTCATTAATATAATATTCATTTACACTTGCTATTAGGGCAGTCTCCAAGCTTATGATAGGCTTTTATTCTAGAAATATTTGAACAAATTTACTGGACAAATGTATTGCTGTTTTAGCTGTATAATAAATTTGTGCTCAAAATGCAGACCTTTCATTAAATAAATTAAAGTAAATACAAATTGGGAAATAAATGCCCTTGAATTAAGGTGAACTTCTCATCTGAGCTCATACCACTGTTTAAATATCAATGGAACTGACAATATTTCTATAAAAAAGTCCTACAAAAAATGATCAAATCACCTAAGATTCGAGTTTCTTCTGACTACTCCAAAAAGCTGACAATTCCAAAAACCGAATCTGTCCAAAAATGTCTCACAGAACAATATCAACTTCTCCGCACTTAAAATCCACTTATGTGGCGCATCCAGCATATAAATCCTTGTAAGTGTTACTATAAAAACAATAAGATATTAGAAGCATAATATAAACCTGTGATTTGTCCATCAGAACTGCTGCGCTTACAGAAAATAAATCTTCTGTCTATTCCATACCTCTGTGATATAATCCTGAAGATCTACTGCAAATGTCCATGTTATTTGTAATCACCTGATGGATTTGGCACCACATTCCTGATACAGCACTATTTAATAATTCAATAACCCAATAAAATATTCAATAATCCAAAAATTGAAACTGGAATCAGTGCAGGTTTGCATCCACACAATGGAAGATCTCTCTAGCGCCGACTGCTTTTGTTTGTTGTCTGTATGCACCATAAGGCTTGTTCAATGCTCTTGGTCTCCTGGGGGAACTCTGATAAGGATTAAAAGGATATTAGAGGCAGAGCTAGGCACTGAGCATTACTGGCTTCATCCTACTCTTGCTCAAATTGCCCCTGTGCTACTGCTATGTGAAACAGAACGGGGAGACCAGCGATGAGCCGAGCAGGTGGAGACTAGACTCCAGAACATCATAGCATTCCACAAAATACCTCAGTTAAATATACTGTAACAGATGGACCAGGACACAGATCCAAGTCTAGATCTCTAGGCTAGAACTAACATCTTAAATCATGGCCAAATTGGAAAAAAAAAGATGCCTATTAGACATTTAATTAGATTTATACCAAACCAAATAAACTGACATTTTCAGTCCCCTGTTGCAGGGAAAGATTCAAAGAAAAAAGTTCTGATTTAATTCAATCCAGTCGAGTTGAGATACTTTGCGAATGCACAAATCGTTTTAATAAAACACATGATGATTCTGAAACCTGCTTATATCTCTAGAGTTACAGTAGGTCCTATTACCCTTCCATTATGACGTACCGTTAGCTCCTGTTTGATGAACTCAATGGTGGACTCAAGCGCTCTCGTGCCACGAGTGGCTTCATCCTCCACAGCTTTGACCGTTTTCAACAGAGAGGTCACATTGGTCACCATCACCTAAGACATGAAGATAGAAAAGCAAACAGCTTATCAGCAGGGTTTTAAATTATATATGAGTCTCATTTTTTTTGGGCTTTAACCCTCCAACCAGCAGGGGGAGCAGGGATCAATGTTCCAGTCAAATGGCTTTAGGAGTTTAGGACAATCAAACTGAATTAAAGTCTGTATTCTCCAAGATTCAATGCTCTCAGTTCAAAGTGAGTAAGAATAGTGTTTAGATAGAAAAAAGTGACACAGCTGTGTTTAAATAAGAACTGACTGTTTTAGAAATGGCAGAAAAAAAACGATGTGAAGTTTTGTGAGTACAACACAATGCAAAAAAGGAGAGGTACTGGATTAAAAAAAGAAATGTTTATAAAAAAAATTGTAAATTACATTCTGAGGGGGGGAAAAAAAAAAGAAAGAAAAAAAAAAAAAAGGAGTTAGCGCAGCAGGACATCAGGTCCCTGGTTGGGTCCAAAATTGAGATTAATGTGACTGTATGGGTTTCTCTAGTTTCATCTTACCTCCTAGAAAGATGCTGAGAGTGTGTGTGTGTGTTTGTGTGTGTGCGCGCGCGCATGCTGCCCTGTAATAGACTGGTGCCCCATTCGATGTGTATTCCTGCCTTTCACACAGCATTCCCAGAATGGCTTTTGGCAAAAGCCTGACTAGAATAAATCAGTTACTGAAGATGAATGAATGGGTTACAAGTGAAGGATACACCCACGATAGCAGCCCAGAGCAACACCTTGAACTTGACGTGCACTACAGCTGTACATGGTATGAGTAGCTTTAACACTCCATATATTGTAGGAATAAGTCACAGAAGCAGCAATCTGATTCATCTCATTAGAAATAAATGCTAAATAAAATCAACAGTTGCAGAGTTAAATATCCAGACAACCAGAGTCTAATAAATAATGTTCAGAAGTATCACACACACAAAAGAAAAATCTCTCAAACATTTGAAGAGACTTTCTATGGGATGCATTTCAGTTTTTTTTACTCAATAGCCAGTTCCACTGCTGGCAGAAGCTCCTCAATTGCAAGACAGCTACCAATTCAGGAGAGTGAAACTTGCCATTTTCTTTTTTTTCCCTCCCAAATTGCACATTGTGCACAAACTACTACCCGAGTCGATAGTCTTGCCATCCACAGGATCTTCTGTACTCCTGCTCTGCTGCTCACTGGATTTATTATTATACTATTATACACAACTGAAAATCACAGGAGATCATCAGGTTCTGAAATAAATGCCCACTTGGCAATCACGCCATTGCTGAAAGAATTTTTTCCACATTGTGATGTTTGATATGAACATCATGAAGCTCTCGAGCAATATCTGTAGGTTTTTATGCATTTCCATGCTGTCACATGATTGGCTGTTTGAATAACTTCATGCATGGCTGATTATACACATGTTCCTAATAAAGTGAATCGTGAATGACTAGTTGCAGATGGATGCAACTGATTAAAGAGCGAGTGGAATAGCAAAAAAAAAAAAAAAAAAAAAATCTGGGCTGTACGTTTTCTCTGTAGGTAGTGAGCTAGAGAAAAAGTTCAATCAGTGTACTGTACTTGGTGAATAAAGTTCTAGATTGACAGATAGAATTAAATTTTAGACCGACAGACCCAAGTGACGTGCTGTGATCACATACAGCTTAGTTGGGTTCCGTGCTGTGTGGCTGATGACTCACACACGTACACACACACACACAGATACACTGTGATACCCATCAGTGTAACCCAGGGCTAAATCATGGCCACACGCTGAGGCACACAGCCTGAAGAGAAGGAACTGCACATATCCGAGACAACCAGAGACTGTCTGAACACACAGACAGACACACACACCTTGGCAGCACTCTTTAGCTGGTACATTGAAGGGTCATCTGCTGGTTTTCCTGCTGCGCACTTAGTCGCACCTATCAGTTCGGCAAGAGCTTTGGCCACATCCCTCACAGCGTTGATGAGAACCACCTGAACAAAGACCAAGATGAAAAGTACAATGAAAGGAAATCAAGAGAGCAGTAAGGACACACAGCCTGTAATTAGAAACAAGTGGGGTTATAAAACACGCTACGAATGAGAGAGGGAGAGAGAGAGAGAGAGAGAGAGAGAGAGAGATATTTTGTTTGTTTACTCATGTCAGCAACAAGGCTGTTTCATGGTGAGTAAACAAGGAGTGTAAACAATACCAGACATACACTTTACAAAAGTATACAAGACGTTTCAGCTTAGAGCAAGACAGAAAATCTACAATGTGTTCAGCTGATACTTTCCTAAATGGTTCCATTAAACACATCTATGAAAAAACAGATGATATCAAAGGCTTTGCAGTTCAGTAGGATATGTTTGATCAAGGCAAGAGAGAGAGAGAGAGAGAGAGAGAGAGTCAAAGGCGGGGGAGAGAGAGTGTGTAAAAGGTGGGGGAAACAAACAGAGAGAGGGGGGGCAGAGTCAAAGGTGGGGGAGACAGACAGAGAGAGACAGAGAGAGAGAGCGAGAGAGGTATACAGTATAGAAGCTTGTGCATAATAATGTGTCCCAAATGGTACCTTCTGCATAACTATTGCTCTGCATACCCAAGGCTACGTTAGTTTGAACTGTTACTCGTCAAAGTCCACTGCATAATTCAGCACTATGATTATTAAGTGGTAAATCCTTCCCAAATTCTAAACCATTTAGTTAATAAAGTGTGAATTTAAAAATCAAGCTAGACAGAAACACAGTGCGTGATGGTACAATTCAGCTCTGTATTGGGGTCTGCAATTTATTATTTTATTCGTTACAGTGGTGTTAGTCTTAACGCACTATTGTCAAAGTTGTTATATTTATTATAGTTATTAGCTACTTATACTTATTATATAGTTATTAGTCTGTTGAACTGCATGGGTTTAATATAAAACTCAATAAGTATGTTTCATGTGTTCTGTCCTTGAAAATCTCACAAAACAAATAGATGATGTCTAATAAATACATGAATTTAATAAAAAATAATTATTGTTAATAAAAACTAGATCTAGTGACAAGGTGAGTGGAATTTATTTTACGGTTAAAGGTATCTTTAAAAAAAAAAAAAAAGAAATGAAATGAAATAAACAAATAGGTAGACAGACAGATTTGACAGCCCCTGATTTAGGCAATAGAAGGACGCCGAACTCCTTGAGATACAAAACAAATCGAAAGCTATGCAGCCTAAACTAAAAAACTCCGACCTCCCACATACCTGTGTCTCTGGATCGTCTGAGCCCATGCTGGCAGCCCCTAGTTTGACCACATCTGTCAGATGGGTGATGGTCTTGGCGGAGGACTGCGCGGCCTGGGCCAGTCTCTCCTGGCTGGATGCTGCGCCAGCCACTAGCAGTTTGGTGTCCTCCACTAAAGCCTTTGCTGTCTTCAGAATGTTCTCTCTAATTTGTGCCAAACGAAAATAATCACACATTATAGACATGCTCATGATGTTCAAACAATGTTTATAAGAAAAAAATAAAGTAACTAATCTCTAATGTACATTTTTTTTTTAGCTCAGCTGAGAATACCTGTGATCTGCAAAGGACTCTTCGTTTTCAGCGTTCAGTGTGCCAGCAGTGGCAAACATGATGGTGGTGTCCAGGTCAGCGATGATGCCAGAGACAGAGCTGGCAGCTGTAATGCAGGCCTGAGTGCCTTTGTTACCTGCTTGTAGGGCGGACAACACCATGGACACCTGAAGGAGAGAAAACAGCTTATATACAGCGCAAGATTAGCACAGATGTGGAGTTATTTATTTACTTATTTTATATATATATATATATATATATATATATATATATATATATATATATATATATATATATATATATATATATATATAACTTGTTGAGAGCACTGATTAAAGCCATCATAATGATTTAGCACATCCTATAATCTGCATTTATCTGCAGGAGGAATGAAGAAAAACATAAAGAATGATGACAAGGAGCTGAGAGCAAAAGGAGTAAAGGTGCTATCAATCAAGCAGCAGCTTCATTCTCCCAGGATGAATATTGATGGCTTTGGCACTTTGAGCATAAAGGGTCCATATATCCAGATGCAGGCTGATCACAAAGCTGACAGACAAAACAGGAAAGTGAAAATCGAATAAAAGAAATTCTCCAGAAAAAAAAAAAAAAAAACCCAGAGGAAAAGCATGAGTGGTGCTGAAGGCTTAAGCTGACCACACTTATTAGTGTAGCCATCCGTTCCAGCAAATTCTCTGCTGCAGTCATTTCATTTACTCAGCACTGCACTACAGGCACAGCTGGCCACATCTGTACACACCCCACACCATAGAAATGAAGTGAAGAATTAATCCAGTTTTTTACAAATCCACTGTACACCACCATAGACGATAAGTCAGAAAATTCATTTTCTACCTCTACAAAACATTCAGCACCAAACACAGGATTGAACGGAGAATCTGTCGTCTATAGCGTGAGGTACGTGAGCTTGTATTAATATTGCATGCAAAGCCATGGGCATTTACTCTGCAGACTGAGCGGCATGCTTCGACTCTAAAATGCAGTAACGGTATCAGTGACAAGCAACTGCTTTCCAGCATACGAGTGAATCCATTTCCTTCACCATAATTACTGTTGCCTAGACAATTTTATTACAGGCGTTAACCCGTAAAAGGAAGGCTTTTGATACGCACCCGTTAATGCTCTAGATAACACATCGCCCTGCATTATTATCAGTTAAAAGCAATTACCAGCTGTTGCTGTGCATTATCACAAAAGATGCGATCAAATTTACAACCAATATTATCAGACACAAACAAGGATTTACTTAATTGCTTCAACGAAGTACTTTCGTTGGTAAACAGCATCTTCACAACTCATTGAACAGCCAGAAATATTTTGCAAAGGTTTATTGCTGGAAAAAAAATTTCTACTGACCTACTGATAAACAGATTAGTGAATATAGTAAATGAATAAATAAAATAAATAAAATAATGAATAAATAAAATAAAATATTCAGTTAACTGAATACAGTAAATGAGCGGATGACAAAGGAATAGATGATGCTGTGTTCCCCAAAAAAGGTGCACAAACCTGACTCCTGGTGAAAGAGGATGAACCTTCTATTATAAGAGACAATATACAGTACACACATGCATACACCAAGGACAGAAAAGCTCTGACTACGAGCATATTAAAAGGTCCATTTGGAATGAGCATGTTGGCAAAAAAATGTTTATTTTACACTTCAAGTATGGCTTAAACATTTATATTTAATATGTAGACAGGAGGCAGACACTGAAGACACTAACATTATCTGTCATTATCCATAGCCTACTTCCGTCGTAGTGGTTTCAGCAACTTGGCCAAGACATCTACGTGGTAGTCTCTTTATACAGTATAAACAAGTCATTCTGTACAACACATGACAGGACTGATCCCTCATCTTACAGTAATTCTGCTCTCTCCTTTTTTTTTTTTTTTAACCCAAAGCTACTGTAGTGATAAGTGATGATTCGACACTAAATTACTGCCACAGGGATGGAAAATTCGGAACCCTTCATCTCTCCTAATTGCTGCAATCTATCTCTTTTCCTTCATGGTCATCTCTCGGAAAGTCATGCAAACTTTGAGCAGAGATTTACTACCACAGCACTTCACAACAGTCTTATCTTCCACACCAAAATTCTAACCTCAAACCTTATGCTGCAGTTGTTTGATGGTTCTGTGACATGAATTTTAGTCTTATTAAGTCATGAATTTTAGTTCGGTCTTATAAAAGGACTAATGACGCAACCCTGAACAGCACACAAACCACAGTGAAGTACATATAAAGCAGACAATCTCCCTTTTCTCACTGTGATTTACTACATTTGACATAGAATATAAATGTCTCGGTGAAAGTGGTGCAATCAGAATTGTGGAGGATGGAAGTGAGAGCGATCAGGCCTACCTTCTCTGTGACAGCTCGTGCACATTCGATCAGCTCTCTCTTGGTGAAGCTGTCTGTGGGACTCATCTGGAGTGCACCAGCCTTCTGCACCAAATAGATACAGCCATGACCGAGCTCCTGCACACGGCTTTTTATCTGAACGCCAACCTAGAGAAGAGAAGAGACGTGTGGCACGGCGAGACCCTGACCAAGTGTACATGCTCAATCCCTCGATCCTAGACTGCTTTGGTTCTTCACATAAAGGCCGATGGGTGAATAATGAAAAGACGGCGAGAGCTGGTGAGTGGGCTGGATGGCACTACACCTTTAGTTTCCTGACACATAGATCCATGGGTAGGTGGTGCTTCATTACCACCTCACCAGAGGCTTTTAAAGCTAGTGGGGGTGCGCAGTAACTATGGTAACAGCAGCAGCTGCTTATGTAAAGGCTATTGAAGAGAGCGGGTGGCTCACAGACACTAGATGCACGCTTTTGTTTAAAATATACATAATCAAACATTGATGCATGACTGGCACTTACAACTTTATTCCTAACGATAAGGAAATGAACAAAATATGTATTAACATTTGGAAATAAATTGTGGTTTATGGCGTTACATCCAGATAGCATATTATTCGCTCAACCTGTTTGTTTTAGAAGCATAACCAGCTGTGCCTCTTGCTTATATATTCTCTGCACTGTATGCATTATCCACAGCACATGATTATATAATCTGTGTGTGTTTATATGTTCGCCTCCTGTCCACCCCGCTACGCTCTTCCACCCTACTGGTCTGTAGATGACAGACCGTCTCTCCGAACTGATCCTCACCTCCTCCGGCTCGGCCGTGGCAGCTGCCAGGCGTCCTTGCTGTGCCAGCTGGATGTAGTCCACGGTCACCTGAGACGCCAGGCCACCCAGCTCCTCCTGGCACGTCACAGACTTCGTCATCTGGAACAGATCACTGTATCAATGTCTTGCATGTACCTAAACTTTAGCTGCAATCTATATGTCCATTTTTTTTTACTACTGGATAATCAGGGGAAATATCAGAATGCATGTATATAGCGTTTTAGAAAAGACAGCTGAGAGCATCGGGAGCTAAAAGTGATGACACCATCTCTTGTACTCACCATCTCTTGTGCGGTGATAGCGATAGCCTTGGAGAATTTTACCATGGTGGTCTGGTAGTCCACAAATGTGCCGTCCGTTTCCGGTGGAGTTCCCTCATCCATCTGAGAGAATAAAACCCATGAAACAAGGTTTATTTCAGCAGAGTTCCCTTGCAAAACAGGCCTTAGTGAAACACTGAATGTGATGTTCCTCTTAATTATTGTCTTTGTGAGAAATGGGTGAAAATTAATCTGCAGCTATGTTTCAATTGTTGCCATCATCCACCGTGTGTCTACTTGACAATATAATGAAAGAGTGCAGACACACACAAACGAGATGAACGGCGGTGTAGGATCAAACAGAGGCTAATAATGAGCTCTGCGGAGGGCTACAGCCACGGCGACAGTCCCGGTGTGAATGAGTGACAGCTGGAGACACTCTGGCTTTGAATGTGAAAAACCTCCTGCAGATTTCTAATCACAGCTGCTGAAAGGACCCCCTTCCAAGCATCCACATCCAGAATCCAGCTTTTGGCACAAAACTGGCACAGAGAAATAGCCAGGCTGCTTGCGTGCCATGTACAAATAACTGCTCTCATATTTCCATTGCCTAGCTGAGTCCATATATCTATTAGTACTATTTTCATCGCTTAATAATCACTAATATGCCATAATTCAGCTGGATGAAAAGTCCTAATGACATATAAACCCGAAATAGCCTGATTATTTTTAAAAACTGGGTACAGGGTTTATCTTTGTAGTCTCAGATACTCTCTTAACCATGTCTTAGCTATTATTGTAATAATTCCTTATATTAGAACATTCTTCATACATACAAAGACCTGCTTTTTGAACTTTCACTCATAACTAATAAAAAAAAAAAAAAAAATTTTTTAAGACAGAACAGTTCTTAGGCAGTTCTAAATAATGATATCAGTTGTTTGGACTCCAAAGCATCACCCAGTCATCATAAGGGTCTAAGTTGCATTTAAGAAACGTCCACTTCCGTTTCAATTCTTGTGGTACTGAGTTGTGTAGCCTCATATGAACTGAGCTCAAAAAGACGTTATATATCTTTGGTTTGTGCGCTTACCCGTCCCATGGCCTCGGCGATGGACTCCACCATGCCTCCAACCATCCCACCCTCACTCGCTGCCTCATTCAGCGTCACCATGATGTCATCTACTGCTTCCTTCATCAGCTGTGCTGCCTCAGCTATAGCATCGTGGGTATGCGCTGCCTGTATGAGGACGATGTGTGCGTGTACCAGTTAATGCACATTGTTAATCAGACACAGGTTGTTAACCACAAGACCTAACCCATAATTAACAAATATCACCTATGAGGAACAGCTACGCAGAAAGCCATACATGGGACAGGTAAACAAATTTGCTAATTTAGTTACAATACCAAATGAAAACTGCTGTAAAAGAAGAATACTGACTTGTAACTACAACATTCTTCTTTTATTTAAGTTCTGTAAGCATTTTGACCAATAACAGAAGTTTCAGATAGGTCAAGAGAGTGTCAGATCAAATGAATTTAGAATCTGCTTTCCAAATAAAAAAAATGCTGTGTTGGCTGTAATTAAATTAAAAAAATGGAAGGAAAAAAACAGAGCAATAAACTCAAGGCCATAAACAGGGCTGCTGAAAAAAATATGTAATGTTTCATGAGCAAAGCTACAAATGTGACACTAACCAAAGAACTAAAATTCATAAATCCAGAGTAATGCACACATTTAAGAGGAAGTGATCAGATATCGAACTGATTTTTCGTCCAGTTATCCAAAATGACTTTTACCTCCTCGATTTGGTAAAACTCTGTATTTGTACAGTATTGTATACAAAGTATTGGCATAAGAACATTCCACAGATCAAAAGCTTCTCATTCTGTTGCTCACAGTATTCAATGCTATGTACATGTTCCTGTCAGTGTGATGAGAAATCAAGCTTTGTTGTACCTTAGGGTTTCCTCCACCCTCTTTGGCTGCATAGAGCATCTGCAGTGCAGACTCAGCAAGCGTTTTTGTCTGGTCCAGGATGTTCATCTGCTGCTGGTGGTCCATATGCTTAGAGGCCAGTCCCACTGATGCTACAATGAGTGGCTCAAAGTAGCTAGCCAGCTGACTCACCTGCGAGAGGATAGAAACGACCAAAGCTAGTCACAGCCAGAGAGGTATACTGTGTGTTTAAGAGTGATGTTCATTTGGGTGAAGTGTGGACAATCTAATCTGGATTAAACTGCAGTGTATAACAATGAGGTATACCACAGGAGTCATTTGCTATGTGAAAATGCCTGTGTGTGTGTGTGTGTGTGTGTGTGTCACCTTGTGCCCAAGCTGTGCGGCCTCTCCACGGGCTGCAGTAGAGATGGGTTCGATCAGATGGCCGATTTCCTGCACGGCCGAGGTCACCTGCTCCTGCACAGCCTGCAAAACCACCAATACAGCCACATTAGCTACAACGCTGGCAGCGTTCCAAATCAACAAAGCTGCAGCAGCACCTGCTCATCAGCAGAAAGATAAATCCATAGACAGCAAATGGGAGGAAAATTTTCATCACTGTACTGAACACACACTAATAGGCAGCTGAGATACAGACTGATTTTAGTATTTCAGCACCTCCAAAGAAATGTCGTCTCTGCACGGTAGACTCTGGCCCACGGCAGCTAAGGAGGCTTGCTCTATGTCTCGGATGCACTTGTTGATGCTGTCGATGCTGTGATCACACTCCCGCTGACCTGGAGCCTTGTCCCTGAAGCAGCATAAGAAAAAAGGTTAGTGCTGATTTTGCCTTTGGTACTACATCACATTACGACATTACAGTTGCAGAAAATATGAGAATTAGTGCAGACTTGGCATTTGTAAGCACCCATTCAAATAAACACACTAAATATGAACTCATTGGCTGCTTTCCAGTTGCATTTGGATGGATTGGGAGGGCAATGGTAGAGGAAGGCATCCAAGTGGTCACAGATCACTGCTTCTGATACTGCTTTTGTTGAGCAGGCTGTTGGCTAAGAGCACACCCTTAGAGATAATACTGATCAGACTGTCTAGATACACAAAAAACATTAACATAGACATCTCTCTGATCAGCTCTAAATGCACAAGAAACATTACCATGTACTACTGTCTGATCTCAGATTAGTTCATATAAACAAAGTATCCCCAAAGGCATTCTGTGAACATTAAAAACTCTGAGCTCCAGTTCACATATCAGTGTATATGGCAGCTATCGAGATGGCACTAAATTAACTTTTAGGAGAAACATAAAAGTAGAGCAACACCATAGTATTGCATATCAGATGCTTAATACATAAACACCAAAAATAAGAGTGATCTGACTTAGTGTTACTATTAGGTTTACACAGTTGCCTGAAGTTCCCACAGTACTACTGCAATGATGTGTGGAAGCCATCGCCTCTGCCACCAAAAACAAACAACCAAACAAAAGGAAACCATAACTAAACAAAAAGGACATAAACAGCAGAAAAGAAATAAGCAGTCGAATTGCTATTATACGCTTTCCACAGTCCACAGAAAATTACAAGTGAGAAAGAAATGTCTGTAACAGATGAGATGTGAATACTGATATTACACATCAGACTAAAACTGCAAGAGAAAGTCATAACACCGTGTATACGCTAGGTAGGATTCACAGCTCCACAAACACTTTATATCTTATGGAGCATTTCTATTTTTGCTGATATCTAATTAAGCAAGCTTGTTCAGCTTCTTCCCAAAAAGGCACTTGATGGCTGAAAGTATTACAAGGCATGAATGATTTTTCCACCAGTCTTTCACCCAGGCGTACACTGAGAATCCGAGCAACCTTGAGTTTCTATATAAAGTCTACACAAACCTGACTTTTTCTTGAAGTGTGTATTCGTGTGAATGCGCTTTTCTCGCAGGTTTTGATAATTAAGCAAGATTTATTTATAAAGCATATTAAACCCTAGCTTACAAAAAATGTGTCCGATTATCACCCATCGAGTCTGTGAACATGCTACAGCATACAGTTTTTTAAAACTATATTTGAATTCTTGACGATTAGGGAGCTTTTCTCACAGCTAGTCATTACTGAGCGCTATCAGAGTCCAGGGGTTAAGACGACACTTCATTGTCACTCGAGTTTTAATTGTGATCTTTGGAACAGCCGACATATCTCAGCTGTGAGGTAGGTCAAGTATTTTATGCAATCAAAGGTGATGATAATTCAATAAAAAGGTGCTACAGAACATTAAGCTTTTCACAAAAAAAAACAACAACAACATTTCCTACACATTTGTTAGTAGAAACACAACAGGAATTAAACAGTGACAATGGTGGCTAGCATGTGCGCGACATGAAGTCACCATATATTTTCAGTGTATGTGTGTGCATGTGTGTTTCATGACTGTGAAGTTCTGAACCTCTGACACTGTCAAGAAGTGCCAGCATTAAGAAATAAGTTTTGATCGCTTTGTGATTTTTATGGTGACAAAACAAACCTGATAGCGGTGATGAGGCTCTTTATGGAGTCGGACACAGTGCGAGAGTGGCCTGCCAGGACGGACCACGTAGGTGGGTCTTTAGGGTTGAGGATGAGAGAGCGAGCACTTTTCAACAGCTGGGTGGAGCTGTCCAGCATAGAACGAGCCGAGCACAGGATTGGCTCCTGAGCTGCGGAGCCCTGGAAAACAAGGATACAAAAATAAAATAACTAAACACAGACAATTTCTGGACAGCCTTTAGCCAAATTCAGTTCACCACAGCAAATCTGAAGCAAAATGTAATCCAAAATGTACATGAATTATAACTACACCTCAAATCACAAAGACAGCGTAGAGAAATGTCTGAAGTCAAGAAAACTCATCATTTTATTTATACTGCATTGACAATCTCTACCTTGCTGTCTGAACCGGGTCGCAGAACAAACCGTGGTGATAAACCTTGTAAAAGCTGAGGAAGTGTGTTTTATAAACACTATAAAACATGAAACCGACCGGCAGTTCACCTTGAGTAATTCCCTGTCTTTAAAAAAAAAAAAAAAGGAAGTGGCTCATCAAACGACCAATGCCTTGTTCTTCTGAAACTGAGAGCAGCTACTTTGCTTTGGCACAAGATTAAAGGTAGCAGATCAAAAGGTACTCAAGTCACCTATTTATTCATGAAGACTATGGGAGCAGTCAGAAAGGCCATTTTATAGTACATTCTAAGCAAAAAGCAGTGGTCACAGGAGCAGTCTGAGGCTAAGAGCTACCAAGAACCTGCTGTAATTTTCATGAGAAAATGCTCTTTATGGTGTGTTACTGAAAGCTGCCTTTTATTTTATTTATTTTAAAACAAGACATCTGAAGTGCTACTGGTTGACATGATCTCACCTCGTTGCTTATCTGAGCAGGAATGCTGGCGAACTCTGGATTAGAGGCGAATGTGGCGAGATTCTCCACAGCCTGTATGAGAGGGGTTGTAGCGACACGACATTTTTCGCGGTTCTCGTCGGAAAAATCTCCATCCAGAGCCTGAGAGAGAAAAACAAACATTCTAATACTAATACCAATATTTTCCTTGTAATAGTACAAAAGCAAAAGGTATCATATCACTATTTTTTTATATTTATTTCATATAGCTCAATCTGACACTAATTTCACCTTAATAGTTTTGACAAGATTAGCCGTGGTGTTAGCCACTTCTTTGGCTGACTGTACAAAATGCCTCCTGGCGACAGGGTTGGCCGTTTTAGAGGATGCTAGACGGCAGGCGTTGCAGAGAGCCGAGGTGTGCTTGGCCACAATCGTGGCTGCTGACAGCACCTTTAGAAATAAAGGCATAAAAAACTGTTTTATTTGCTTTGTCTCAGTAAAGGGTCAAAGACAAGGTCTTGATGTACAACACGTGCAACAAAGCAGCTTTACTATGAGCTTTGGTGATCCAGAGGTGGAGAGAAATAACAACAACAACAACAAAGGACAAGAAGCAGATTTGTCACCTGGGATGGACTACTAGCTGGATCCACCAAGCTCTGACATGCCATCTGAATGGCCTGGTTAGCTTTAGCAAACTGAATGGGGTCCACCAATCCCTGATGACCTGACTGACTGTTAGGATCCGACACACCTACCAGGTATGATGCCTAGAGACCAGAGAAAGAGAACGGTCATCTCAAAACTTTCATGTTTTGTGCTCTAATAGGCTTGCGGCAGGTCTTCGGAAGTACAGATACTTTGACAATTTTCATAAAGCAAGGACTAATCAGGAAATGAGTATATAATAGGGTATATTTTATTTTCCACAGTCAATTTTGTTCAATAATCATTATTGCAACATTGGCTTTCTACAAAAGCTTGTAACATGCAAATAACTATCCTTTATTAATTTGTACTGTGAGCACCTTCTCATTCAGTTTTTATTTGTGCCATTGTCATGACCCAAACAGGGCAGAAGAATAGAATAAAAAATAATACAGTCTGCGCAGAGTAAAGAACTTGAGAAAAACTGAACCAGAAAACAGATCATCTCCATTTGCAAAGCTTCATTAGAGTTTGTTAAAAATAGTCAGTAGTCTCCGGGCTCTCATTAAACGAATTCTTAAGGCAGAAAGTAACCAAATAGTTGTGTGAAATTAATCCCAGATCAGATAATCGTTTTAACACCAGACAAAAAAATTACAAGATTTTCGGTTCCGCTCACCTGGCCGGCTGCCTCGGTCAGTCCACACAGCGCTTTGGATGCCACACCCACACACTCCCCAAATGCCGGCACGTCTCCTGTCTTACAGTGCTGTGAAATACCTGCCATGGACTCTCCCAGCACCTGACATACACAACAAGAGATATAAATCCCACCTCCATACAGTAAATAAGAGTACAATGTGACTTACGGTCTGATTTATGGTATCAGTGTAATGCAAAAGTTGATACCTTGGAGTTTTCCATTACGCTCTCAATGCAATCAAAGTAAGAGAGATCACTGACTGGTTCATTGGGGTTGTCTAGCATTCCTCGAACCGCCTGAGGAAAGAGATCACAGGGATGATGAGATGATGACGCTGAATGAGCCTCTTTGAAATGCTCAGTTCTTTCTCTACTGAGCCTAGTGAGCCAATGGCTAATGTTTCAATATCAAAATATTGCAAAGAATTTGAGCTTAAGGCTCCGTAAGTCAATATGCCCTGTGCTACCAGACGAATAACCCAGCAGGGGTCACTGTAAAAGAAAAGAGAAAACTGTATATGTCTGTGTGGGGGAGTGATGATGTAAGAGATTAAATTATTCAGAATGAACAGATAATGTGTTCAAAGGAGGCAGAAGTTTGCAGGACATAAAAGCCATGTTCATGAAGGCCAATGTGCAATGTACTAGATTTATTAAAAAAAACATCATCCGTAAGTGAGATGAGTTATGAACTTTGATATCAAA
This sequence comes from Tachysurus fulvidraco, assembly GCF_022655615.1. Lineage (NCBI taxonomy): Eukaryota > Metazoa > Chordata > Actinopteri > Siluriformes > Bagridae > Tachysurus > Tachysurus fulvidraco. The sequence continues at coordinate 9,086,583 of NC_062527.1, forward strand.
TGGTCACTGCCAGAATTCACCATGCTGAAAATAATCCATATGATTTTTTTTTCTAAAAAAAAATGATCTTTTTTTAAAAATTATTATTTAAATAATTATCATATTATTTTTATATATATATATTTTTTATCATAAGTAAATAAATAAATAAATGTGAGTTTAAAACATGCCCACATTGAATTTAAATCCAAAAACAGATAGTCAACATGTGCCTCAATCAATCAATCAATCAATCAATTAGCAAGATCATATATGTCAATGTGTGGTTTTCTACCGAGTCTACAGTTGGAGCACTGAGGCTGGTCACACCACAACAAAACGAATTATGCTTAAACATATTATCTACAAACTAAATAAAAAAAAGCTGAGTTTTTTTGTTTGATTTTTAAGAAAAGTCCCATCCACATGCTTTCAGTGATTATGCTGATAGTGCTTGGGTCCATATTTTTTGGTTTACAATAAATAAATAACTAAATACATACATAGAGATACAGACAGTGGCATTATGTTAGTATGAGACATGAGGTTGCAGTGCATTTGCTAACCTCTAGCTCACGCAACGCATTATCACACTCCTTCTGGCCAGGTGCCTGCTGGGTACACAGCGTGATGAGCTGGTTAATGCTCTCGGTAACAGCTCTGAAACACATCGGACATAATACAGTATAAAACACACATCACATGAAACATACGTGTGAAAAATATGTGGAAAGCAATACAAAGACTTCAGATCTGAAGACACCAACTGATCCTTATAAATCTTACTAAGTGTATGTGTGTGACACTTCTATCAAATCAACCAAGCACAAAGCCCAGTGGCGTGTCTGTCTCTCTCGTCCACCCGAGGCAACTTCACACACTCACACAGTGAAATCGGCTCAGATGCTACACCCATGACTCCAGCTACAAAACACTCCTCATTTCCAAAGTCTTTTTCGGAACCTCAAGTATGAAGGCCTTGTGGTTTTTGCCACCATCGTACTAGATTTCACTGGCGCTCACACCCTCAGGCCGGGCGGTTTATAATGAACGATGACTCACATGGCTGCCAATCGCAATCCACTTACCTCGCTGCAGCTGCGAGAAGATTCTTGGCATTAGCAGCTCCAGGATCCACAGACAGGGACTTGGCAGCCAGCAGCAGCTTGCTAGAGGCCATCGATATGTTCTTCAGATTGCCAATCACCTGCATTTGGTCATCTTTGGACTGAAAACATAAAAGAAAAAGTAAGCACAAATATTCAGCCCATATGGTAGTACGCTTGTTTTTGGCATTGTATTGACACAGTAAAGACAGCACAGTGGAGAATGAAATACTATTTAACAGGTACTAAACCTGTAAGCCACAGACTTTCACTGTTTATAGGGTAGGAGCATCTGCAATGGTGAAACAAAACTGCAGCTCAAGTTAACATTTTTGTTCCTAGGCCATGCTGCCACTCCACTCCTCTTTTTTCTTCCCTCTTAAATCCCTCACTCTCTCTCTCTTATTGGGCATGTCATGCTTCATCACCCTTCTTCCCCAACCCATCTCTCCAAATTAATGAACAAAATAAGCAGAACGAGAACATCATCGACGGGCTCACTGATGGAGTGTCTCCTGTGCACTCGGGGATGATCGTGTGCCTAAATGAATTAAATGAGGAGGGTCATAATTAAGAAATGAATCAAAAACCTTTCACAACTGCTTAATGCTACTTTGAGCCTCAGAGAATCGATTAAGACGGAGATTTTCTTGATCTCCAATTTGTTTATAACACGTTAAGTTTTTATTGATATGAATGTTTAAAGCTGTCCTGATCAGTCCTGTTTCTAGCCCAAAAAAATATATTTAAAAAAATGTGGTTTTTTTTGTTTGTTTTTAGCATTATTGAATAATTGAATGCCAGACTGTATAGGAGCTGGAACAAAATAAACAAAAGCAACTGCAGAAAATCAGACTATGAGAACATTTTATTGTTAATAATGGTCTGGATTTTGGTACATTTGGGTCAGAATTTCAGCAGTTGAATGCAACTAGAGATTATAAAACTGTCATTCAGTATTAAAGTATGTGATTTGTAACGAGTTATGGTTTTTGTTTGAAAAGTTACACACTAGTAAGCATGCAGAATAAACCTGACCGCTACACTTGATGCCTTTTAAACTATGAAAGTGTCTTTATAAGTTAATGTAGCATGAAAGCCAGCTGTTCTGTTTGAGGTCACTGGCTCGTTCAGGGTGGAAATGGGTCGTACACTATTAGACCTGTACCTGAGTGTGTCCAGCCATCTCAATCCCGGCATCCAGGAACTCGTCAAAATCCTGACTGAATTTGCCAGAGGCCACGGCGAGTTGGCTGCTGGTGCCACGTGATGAGTGCACCACCTCTCCGGCGGAATGGTTCAGCTCAGCAGCTGTGTGGTTCAGGTCGGTTTGAGCCTCCTGGAATGACTTGGAGCATGGAGGCAACTGCACAGAGACACACAGACAGAAATAGTGCTGTGATAAAATGCTAAAATAGGAGATTTCTTGAGCTGTAACGAAAAATGTTTTATAATATGGAATATCTCTGCTAATATACATGTGTGTTTTCTCTTGCTATTTTACAAATACAAGTTCAGTGTCATAAAACCTGCCACACGTACATTACGAACCGCTGTGTGTATAATCATGTGTATAATTTTTCATTTAATCATATGCTGTATTCTCTGTTTCTTTCCAATTTTCTTTATTACCCAACAATGTCAGTAGGTATACTGATCACATTAAATTGCCTCTAGGTCTGTTTTTTGTTTGTATGCTTATTGTTCTTTTAATGCCATTTTCATGGCAGTATCAAGGTAATTAAAGCAAGATAATGTATTCGTTTTTATAATATTACAACTAGAGGTCTTCTCGGGTCTAAAGAAAATGTACCCGACCCGAAGTGACCCGAATCACTTTTTACCCGAACCCGACGTGCATAATTTTATTATTTTTTAAGAAAGACCCGACCTGAGACAAACCCGAAAAAATTAGACCCGAGTCCAACCCGACGGCAATTTTTACACTCTACACTAAAGTAACCACTACAGAGTGGATTCAAAATTGATTGACAGGTCTGTTTCATGAAAATTAGCTTACTGCCAGCCACATGTCACCAGCCACATGGAGAGGTTGGAAAAAGACTCGAGTCGATACACACACACGAGATACAGTAGTTTGGGTCTTATCGGGTCCGTTCGGTAAAACCACATTCATTTTAAATTACCCCGAGACCCGATGCCGCCATTATTATACCCGACCCGTGTCCGAGGCAAACGTGAAACTTTTAGACCCGAACCCGCTCGGGTCGGACCTTGGGTTTTCGGATCTAAGTGGACCCGTGAAGACCTCTAATTACAACAAGAGAATCTTACAGCATTTCAACTGCATCATCAACAGTAGCAGCTATACGAGATCCTTCACTTTAATATTCAATAAGAACTTCAGGATTTTCATTAGTGAGGCATTTTGGAAGACTCCTAATTCCATAGCTTTTGATTAAAAGCATTGTCTAAAATAACAGTCCATTAATATATGTTTAACTGTTATTCTATTCTTTAATAGAAATCACATGTTAGGAGTTCTCCAGCCTCCTGGTTGTCCAGCGACAAGATCCCACGCTCTCAGTGTATCAGCATGGGTTCGAATCCTTAGCAGAGAACTAACCGAGCCAATAAAGAGCTAACTCTCAGAGCTGGACCCAAGCCTAGATAAAACAGGAGGGTTGCATCAGGAAAGGCGTCCGGCGTAAAAACTGTGCCAAGTCAAATATGTGGACCAGATGATCTGCTGTGGCGACCCCGAACAGGAAGCAGCCGAAAGAACAACAACATGTTGAGGGTTCTTCACTGTTTAGTAAGAAAGCATGTGTAAAATTTATTGTCTACAAAAGCATATTTATTGTCTAATATGTTATTAAATATTATATTATAATAAATAAGGTATATGGTCTGGAAGTGGGAAGTATAAGAACTACTGGATGGGACACCAGCCTTTCACAGAGCACCATACACACACGTACACAGACACACACGTGCGCACACACTACCTTGAGCTCAGGCTCGAACCTTGGAGCTTATAAAGACCTTGTACCTTCTACTATATTAAACTCTGACTAAATTTTAGGCCAATATTGTAAAAATATGGTATTTTAACAAACAATTACTTATTTGTTTTAATAAATAAACACACTGTCCTGGAAAGAGAGAAGCACATCAATAACAGTGAAGTGGGCAATCACGTTAGATCACTCAAAATGAAAAGAAAACCAATACAAATAAATAAATAAATGACTGATCTATAGATTAAATACTATATTGTCATAGACACTTTTGTCATAGTGTCAGAGACACTTTTAGCTTTTTTTTTTTTTTATAAGCTTCAGAATACTTCATTCATCACTCAAAGGGTTTCATCAGTATTTCAGACATCAGATCTCCAAAATTGTTTGACTTTTGGTTTGGATTAGGTCATTAAAGTGAGCTAATGAGCTATCGCAGATAACAAATGTGCTTCAGCTAAACAACAAAGACTCACATTTTCCACCAGAAGTTTCTTGCTGGCTTCTCCGATGCTCCTCAGTGCCATGTCTACATCTTTCTGTCCCGGTAAACAGTTCACACAGTTATTCAGGGAGTGAGAGACAGCCTTTGCTACCTGCAACACACACACACACACACACACACACACACACACACACACACACACACACACACACATTTATTGTTCTGACATAATACCAGTGCATCCTAACAGCTCTATGCCCTAAGGGGAAGAATCTAAAATGCTAATCATACCCTGAGCACAACTATTCATGTTTCTTAATTTATGCCACTGTCATATGCATATGCCAAGCAATATGTTTATCTCCCAAAGGTGCCACAGCAAATCAGGAGCAAATGTTGCAGCATTCCCGATATCAGGTCTCAGAGTGCAGAGTAGATAATAGACAACAACTTGGTTAACAGGATCTAATTGTGCTGAAATAGGGCAATGTGCTACTTTCCAAATTCTTTTGAGAATTGAGAGCGAGTACACGTGTGAGAGAGAGCGAGAAAGGGAGTGAAGTATGAAGAGGAGGTGGTGGAATGCAGAAATCGATAAATTCAAAAAACCTTAACCTGTATGAGTATTAATGGTTTCAGAATATCATAATAAGTAAGACGTGGCAGAACTGGTTTACAAATCTGGTTAAAAAGCACCAGGACCACATTAGTGAAGACTGCGCATAGTATTTGACCTGCGCTAGTCTCTGCTGGCTCTCGGCATCTCCCGGGCACACCAGGGCCTGCTGGGCCTCATGGATCAGCATAGTCGAGCCTTCCATTACATGAGTGGCTGAATCCAACATGGCTGCAGCAGACTGCCTCTCTGCCGTGCATGCAGCCACTCCACGTGCAGCCTGAGCCAGAGTCCGCAGAGCCTGCGCTGTCTCCCTTGCCGCCACACCTGAACATGCACAGAAATTCCATCATTATACTTAAAGCTCCCGAACGTTGTACCACTTTCACAAGGACACTTAACATAATTCATTCCATACACAGGCCCGCAAAAAAAAAACAACCCACTAAAGCGACACTTTACTAGTCCCAAGAATCTAAAAATCATTTCATAATCAGCTGCTTTTAGTGCTCTCTGCACTAGCCTTGCTAAGGGACAGCTTGAGACTGGAACCGGCATCCTTTCCCCAGCCCACAAGACAGAAAGGGCTGCAAATGAACACTGGCTAATTGCATCAAACTGCATTATTTAAGCAAGTAACCCTGCATTGCTGATGTTATGTTAAATGTAGTGAAAATAAGATTAATGAGAAAGGGGAGCTGCACCCCTGGGCTACAGTGGCTCTACAAACAGGGAAGACTAAGAGAGACTGAGACGAGCCATCATGCTTGTAAAGATGGTGAAAAAAATCTATATATAAGAAAAAGGCTATATATGAGAGATCACTAGCCGATGCTTCATAGCCAGCAAGATGCTCCAAGAAATAGCACTCGAACATCGTTTAGACACTGATGGGATGTTAAGGCAAAAAAGACTAAGTGTGTATTTAAACCAACAAGGACAACCGTTTCTTGTCTTGACTTTAACATAATTCAGGCTAAGTTCTAACACATTCTATTACGGCAGGTTTCATAGCATTCGACGTTCAGTTTCTTTTCCCACAGCACCAAGACTGAGTTGAAATCATGCTACTGTGTGACCTTTAAGAAAACTAATGAAATGAAATGATTGATTGAGTTACAGTTAACAAATGGTTTCAAAACATACGGGCTGGCATACATACCAGTGTAGTGTTGATTGCCCTGGGCAGCACAGGTGAGCAGCTGGGCCATGGAGGAGCCCACAGCTTTGGAGGTGCTCCCCAGGTCCTGAGCACATTTCTCCAGCTACACAAGACAAAACAGTCACATGAAGTCACTGCATGCGATCTACAAATGCAGCTGCAGGCTATGCTCAAAATGATTTACACACACAAACACAGACCGATTCTCCAGGTAGAGGTTTGAGTTGTCCATCAAATGCAGCCATCTTGGCATCCTGGAGTTCGTTCTTCAGGGTCTGGACAGTGCTGAGAGCTGAATCTATCTCCAGAGGACCGCACGCCTCATGAGCCTAAATAAGGAGTAATATTCACAGAGCAAACCTAGCTTGTTAAACCACCATATTAAAACCTGAAATAACAATAAAACAACATTATTATTCTTTTAAAGTAATGCTTTCAAAGATGAAAATAACAAATCACAATTAATTTCTCAGTCATGAGTAAATACACAAAGGCTCAGATTTCAGATTTGCTCAGAATTGCTGCGTTAGTAAGATTTATACATTTGCAGCTGCAACTACGAGAGTTCTGTAGCATTTGGAGGATTTATAACGGTCGATGTATTTTTCAGGATTTAGTTCGAGCTGTCCTGCAGAGTCGGTGATAGAACATGATTGATAACGTGCTTGGAACAGGACAGTTACTCACAAGTTACTCGTGTTCCTGTGTAATATAAAACAAGTATATTAAAGTTCTTTTCCATAAAACACTTCTCTGATACATCCATTAAATTCTGCGCACACATTGTCACGATGCCTCGCTCAAAGTGTGTGAAAGCAGGTGCTAATTTTCATGATTATAACATGCTGCAACCCAGAAATAATAATAGTGACTTAATTAAATGTCCTGTGTTATTATAGAAAGATGCAGCATGACAGTAATTAGCCTAGAAAAATCCACTGGCCTAAAACATTTGTGTCAAAATTTCTGTAAGCATGTTAACTCTGGCAGGCCTTTTTAGTTTGGTTAATTAGTGTCAGTTTGTTGCTAGTCAGACAGCATGGCACCTTAAAATATCTTTCTTTGTGCAATCCCAGGTGAAAGGATGTGAGCCATGGGAGAATATGGACCTAACCTTCTGTGCAGCTGTCCGGAGCTCTGCCAGGCAGGTGGCCAGGTTCTTGGCGCATTGTCCCAGCTGCATTGCTGCTGCCTGGTCTGTTACTGTTGGGACGGCTGATTTCGCCGAACTAACCATTTTACCGCCCGGCTTTGTGATGAAAGAATCATAAATAAGAAATATAAATATATAGATATATATAAAATAAATCAATGCTTAAGTTGTGTAATAGCTACGTATATAGGCAAAGACAAGCTTGAAATCTTTGGGCTAGATTAAAATAAATAAATAAAAACAAAAAAAAAACCAATCTGACAGAAAAGAAAAGTGTAAATAGAATAAGTTAGTAACTAGTGCTGGGGTTTAAGCTGCACCTGTAGAAAGCTCTGACTGGCGATGATGAGTGCCAGCTGCGCGCTCAGGTCCTCTGGCTGAGCCTGGCTACTTCTCATGCCCTGCACCAGCTGAGGGATGTGATCCGCTACAGCCTTCGCGCGCGCGCGCACACACACACACACAGCATTGTAATAAATTAGTCAAAGTAATAAGTAATGAATGCTAATAATGAATACGCTGAGCAAACTGAACTAAGTGGGAATTCATAGCCACGATACCTTACAGCTGTGAACTAGTTGCTGCTGGGATGCTGTGTTCTTGTTGGAGGCAGCTGCATTCTGAGCAGCTGCAATGGTCTGGGTAGCTGCTGCTGCAGCCTGCTTGGCAGCAATCTAATCCAAATAAATAGAACATTATCCATTAATACTACAGCACAGATGAAACAAGGTACAGTAAACCCACACACAAGCTTGTGGACATAAGTGACTATTCGGTGTTACATGCCATCTTTCTGCTGATGATCCATTTATATTTTATAGGTTCTGTTCACAAAAAACTCTGTTCTCAGGACATTAAATGTCTCACACACACACACACACACACACACACACACACACACACACACACACACACACACACACACACACACACACACACACACACACACACACACACACACACACACACACTCTCTTTATAGCAGTTTACAGAGAATAAAGAATGGGCAGCTCATTCAACCACTTTAAATATGTGGCTCATTCAAACAGCCCCTAAAACACGCAACCTTGCATGCATGCGGAGGTAAAAGAATACAGATATTCATGATGAGCTTTTTGAAGCCACAGCCAAACGAAGGAAGCAAATATATTCCACATTCTGTAGGAAGACAGATGGAGGGCAAAACGAGGCCATCAGAACAAAGCCATATTTGTTGTCAACGAGAAGGCAAATTGGCAGATGCCTCTGGAGAGGAGAAGTCCCAGAAAGGATACAAAACACGTTTTTACTAGAAATCTGCAGTTAAATAAGCCTCTCAGATAGCAACACTTGCGACTGGGGATTAGAGCAGCATCAGCAGGAGAGTTAAAAACGGGGTTGAGGAAAGCAAACAGAAAATACTGGGTTATGTTTAAAGCTTCATAAAAGCACTCGGTTTTTTGTTTAATTTTTTTTTTAATGTTAGATTTTTAGGTCATTTACAGGAAGGTGCCGACTATTCTAAAAAGCAGTGTATGCAGAGATGCCAACTGTGTGAACTGGGACAAGAAAAATAAGTCACAGATGTGGGCATTTTTTTTTTTTTTTTTTTAACTTTCCTGCAGGTGGGAATCTAGGGTGTTGGGGAGAGAAACATTTACAGCTTTAACATAATCAGTAACTACTTATCCTGGTCTTGACAAATAGAACAATACAAAACTATCACAGCCATGTACATACAATAATAACAGTGGTTCGGTCAGGATTGATCCGAATTCCTTAAGGGTGTATTGCAAATCGAATGCCAATGTTGAATGAGAAAATCCTAGCAGGTGGAATTTATCTAAATATATTATTGTGCACTTTGGTGGACAGGACATGGCTGGACTACTGGTTGGAATTTTTTGAGTTCAAATCCCACAGATAACTAAAGCTGCCATTTAAGCAAGTCTCTTAACCCTTAACTGCTCAATGTATAAAAGGGATACATGTATGCCGCTCTGGATAAGAGCGTCTGCCAAATGCCATAAATGTTAACAGCGCAAATTATAAACACATTCTACCCTGTATTTTTGCTAGCCTTTTGTTTTTCATTGGCTCAAAAGACTGTCATCAAAGTCAGTCATCACAAAAAAAAAAAAAAGTGAATATTGCCAGAACCAAATGAATGGCGTCCATGTCCTTTCCCCTTCATCGAACAGGTTCTCCAGAAAGGAATCTTTATTTGTGTTCAGTCGGACCACTGATTTAGGTGTAAAATCACACAAAGGAAACAAAATCCTAAATGATGAAGCTAAACCGTAAACGTTGGCACCCCCGACAATTTCTATGCATCAAGTTAATCAGAAAACGATCAAAAGGATTCTTAACCTTTCTAATTATAACTCTTTAATTCTCTATAGTTTCCATGTCATGCCTCAGACCTCGACTTAATTAACCGCTACCCATAACAGTAAGAAACTTTCTCAGTGTACAATGTTGCCAGAAGGTCAAAAGAGCCGCAGGCTAGTGGGAATAGCAGCACTGTAAAAGGTGGCGAGAGCAAGCGTGAGCGCTGAGTGAAGGTGACAGCCGTGCGTCGCGTTTCTCTCACCTCCAGTCTGTTGAGCAGCTTCTTTTTAATGGCGTTCTGAGCCGCGGCGTTGGTGGCCACTCGCAGACCTTCTGCAGCTTCTCTCAGCCTCTGTTGTTGCTCCTCGTTCTCCGGGTGAGCCGCAGCCCCCTGAGGCAGTTCAAACATGTACGTCACACACAGTTCTGGGAGTGCATTTACATTCACTAAAACAGAACTGCCATTAAATGATTGTATTTATATTTGTTTGAATTGAACATCTAACACAGCTTTCTGCTAGCTTCAGTTCAACACCATACACAAAAAACACACACCTAGGGTTGAATGCCTAAAAACTAGTTCAAGAAGAAAAGCTTGCACATTTTGTACAAACTGAATGAATGCTGGTTGTCCACATTACTTGTTTTTTCTATTTAATTGTTATTTTGGAATGGGAAAGTCCTGGGATCAAACAAACATAAAACATGTTTCTCTTTTACATTCATCTCAATCAGCATTCAAGGCATTTAAAAATCTGTTTACGTCCAAAAGTAAAAAGGTCTGCGTTACAAAAATCCATGAGGCACAAAAGCACTGCAGATATTTTACAAGCAGGTATCTAATAAGTGAACTGATTCGACCGGTTTGCTACGGCATGTGTGGGAAAGCACAGCTAGCTTGCAAAATTTTAGCCCTCACTAGGCAGGCTGACTGATGTTTATAAATCTGTTTGTTACATCACTAACTCCATCTTTAGGTGACAGCATAATTTAATTTGTCATTTAAATGCAATAGAGTGACCACTGAACACAAAATTTGTTAGCTGTAGGCAAAAGGGAAAAAAAGCCATAAAGCCAGGCGATTTCTGTGTAACTATGCTACAAGCACTGTGGCTTAAGAAAGAAAAACAGCAGATCACTCTCTCAGCAACGGGAGGAAAATAAGCGCTGTGCGCTATACATACAAATGGCTTACATAGAAATATGTGAGGGCAACTCTCGTCTCCATCCCTCGAAGAAAGAAAGAAAGAAAGAAAGAAAGAGAAGAACGAAAGGAAAAGAAAGGGAAAAGAAAAGAAGAGAGAAAGAAAAAGAAAGACAAATGAAGGAAAAAGAAAGAGAAAAAGAAGGAAATAAAGAGATAAAGAAAGAGACAGCAAAGGGAAAAAGAAAGGAAAGAAGGCAGCGAAAAAGAAAGAGAAAGAGAGAAAAGAAAGAGAAAGAAAGAAAAAGAAATGAAAAGGAGAGAAAAAGAGTACGAAAGAGAGAAAAAGAAAGAGATAAGAAAGAAAAATAAAGGAAGAAGGAGAGAAAAGAAAGAAGGAAAGAGAGAAAAGAAAGAGAAATAAAGAAAAAAAAAGGAGCAGGAGAGAAAAAGAAAGAGAAAGAGAGCAACAAAGGAGAAAGAGAATAGAGAGAAAAACGAAAGAGAAAGAAAGAAGCGAAAGGAAGAAGGATGCGAGCCAACACGAAAGCGAAGAGAGAAAAACGGCAAGAGGAAAGAGAGAACAAAAGAAAGAGAAAGGCATAGACAAACGGCAAGCGAACGAGAGAAAAACGAAAGAGAAAGACAGACCCCTCAGACTTCCTCCTTCTCTCCCAATCACTCTCCCTCCCTCCCTCTCACTTCCTCCTTCTCTCCCCCCTCACTCTCCCGCTCTCCCCCCTCACTCTCCCTCTCCCCCCCTCACTCTCCCTCTCTCCCCCCTCACTCTCCAATTCAATATGAAGTCCCTAGCAGATTTAATTGATTCACAGAAACTGTGTGCCAGAAGTTGATCAAAGGCAATAATAAGATTCTGCAAGTTTCTATATTAATATATAATTTTTTTCTTGTAAGGTGAGAGTACCAGAGAATCGTTCATTCCGTGTAGCCCTCCTCTGATTAATAGTTAAACTGTTAAATTAGTCAACAAGGACAGAATTCAAGTTGTTTTTCCTTATTTATGGGAATACAGTGTGGAATACAGTGTATAAGTAAGAAGTATCTCATCCCTTATTCACTGTCCCATCCTTCTCTAATCTGGAATAATTTTGCACACTTTATAATAAGAGTATATAAAAAAATGTTCCACCTTTGCAGCTTCCACCATTCTAGCCGTAGCGTCGGCCAACAGTTTGGCCGCCGCCAGCAGCTTCTTGGAGTTATCCACATCCACCTCGGCTTCAGCGTCCGAACGCATGGCATTCACCAGGTCTGATGTTGCCTGGGCCAACACACGAGCCTGTCTCACCATCTCTCCTTTAAGTGAACACACACATTCAGTAATATGTAAGTTGATGGTATATGTCTTTATTTCCCATGCCATAAGTGGCCGGATTTCAGCTTGTGAAGTGAACAGACGAACACAAGCCTTAGTTCTCGATCCTTTGATCAGTAGGAATGTGATTTAGTTTCAGCGCGGCTCTCCTGCGAATCAAAGCTACAGGAGCAACGCTTAACAAAAGCTGGCATGTGACCTGATGTACACTATCGATTCGGGAACATTTTACACTCCAACCACTCGTCGCCTATATGTGCGCTAGACACCTACATAGATCCAAAAATAAAATCACAGATGCTGTGATCAAAGGAATGTATGTAAGTATGTATGTGTGTGTTTTCCTGTTGTTTTATAAGTCTTAGTTAAAACCATGATTCTTAATTACACTAGAGATTTATTTTTTTAGCCTTTTTTTGTCATTAATTCTATTTATTTCTAAAGTAGCATCCAGAGAAGGTGCAAACTAAGCATTTCATTGTAAGCTGAAAATATCATCACCTGGAATGCAAAAGCAGCTAGCTATAAATAAATAAATAAATAAATAAATAAATAAATAAATAAATAAATAAATAAATGAGGTTCTGTGAAATGTTCTTCTTTTCATCGAATCGGTTTAAATCTTAAACCTCAAAGCCCTACAGAACTGCTCAGCTGGTCCAATGCAGTGTTACAGTAATTGTTTTACTGGAATTCTAGTGACCAGACCTCAAGTTTGCTTGACGATTCATGCCATGTGTTTTCTCTTAACGTTTCAAAGCAAGCTCACTTGATTGAGACCAGATCTGGAGCTGTGTAGTGGTTTTATATTACATGTCCAACAACCCCACAAGTATGAAGTGGGTTAGATGTTGCTCAGCATTATGCCTTATGGCCATACCATAATAAACAGCTCAGAGTTAAAGCACAGCTTCACAGCAGAGCTTGTCCTCAGGTAAGGTAATAGAAACCACAGTCTAAAAACCTCCAGTGTCTTACAGAGATTAAATAAATTCGAACACCACCAAGAAACTCAATAGCACTGAAGACAAACCAAACTAGATGAAGCTTAATAATCGATCAAGTGAATCTTCTCTGGTCTCAAATCGTATTCATTATTCATCAGTAGATATTTATATCACCGTGTAAGACATTGCCTTAACTGCATTATTCTCTGCATTATTTCTGAACACAACCTGAAACCTCTGTGGCTCGTCTTTAAATCTGAAATGGTCGTGCAATTAATTCAACATCGGATACCGATAGGGTCTTTTTTGCCCGTCATGAGAAAACAGGTTCAAAGGAAAATACAGGAAAGTATCTAAGGTCTCTTTGGGGAAACATGTTAGCGATGTATTCCTTTGTCATGCAAAGCTGAGAACGGAAAAGCTAAAACAATATTTATCATTTTAAACCACAACACAGATAGTTTGGTTGGAAGGGCTGACTAAATGATTTCATTGACCCGCTGTGTATTATTGTATCGCAGTCCACAATGAAATTTCCTTTTTAAATAAACCCTTCAAGTCATGAAATCTATTTTCTGACTGTAATTTAGACCATCTGTCTGAATGTGCTTCAGAAAGCCACTGGCCTTTTACCCTGACATGACAATTAATGGCACCCTGTGAAAAGGAAATTGAATCGAGATCATTATAAATGTATTGACATAAATGTTTACATTATTCACAAATGACATTATTGGCATGACTCAAGACATTAAAACGATGCAGTTCATTTTTACAAAACAAATATTCCAGGTAAATTATCTACACGTTTAAACAACTAAAAAGGTTTTAAAAATGATTCCCAATCAAACTACTGTGCTATAGTCATCATCCTCTGCAATCAGAGATAATTCAAAGCTGTCCTAATAGCATGATGCTGATCATTAAACCCTGACTCCCTTATTATAAAAGGCTATTATTGTGATATCAGGATCTCACCTGCATCCCCCATAGAGGTGAAGATACTCTCAGTGACGGTCATGATGGTGTCAGTGGCCTGGTCGTAGCGGCCGATGGGTTCACCACAACTGGCGTAGTGGCGCACATGCTGAAGCAAGTCACTAAGAGCCAGGCTGACCGTGCCTGCTGCTCCGTTCACCTGCCGAAGCAGCTCAGCCTCATCAGAGGCAGCATGGCAAGCTTTAACACACAGCTCCACTGAGCGCTCCACCAGCCTGCCTGCTTCCACCAGCTGTTCCTGGCACACGGGTGAGCTGATGGTGGGGCTCACCACCTCAAATAAACAATGAAAAATACTGCATTAATGCCATTCTGCTAGAGAGAGAGAGCACAAGGATCACTTTCTACAGATTATCTGAATTTTAATTGTTGCTGAGATGTGGCTCTTCTAGCAAAGAAATTTCTCTTACTCAGTCATTCATGCACTAAATGTCCAGCCACCCATACATCCATCCATATACTGGCCCATCCAACCATCCACTCACCCATCCACCTCTGTCAATCCATTCCATCTGCCAAATGATCCATTAATTCATCCTGACATCTATAAATCCACTCTCCCAAATATCTCTGCCACTCATTCACCCATCCACCTGCCAAACCACCCATTAACCCCAAAATCTGACCATCCATCCATGTATGGATCCTCTATGCATTTATTCATTCACCCATCCATGCACCGATCCATCCATCTAGCCCCTCAAAATACAGTGAGATCCAAAAAGATTGGAGGCCTTTATAAAATAAAATAAAAAATGATTTGCATAAAACAAACATTACACATAAAAATTCTCATTTCCAACTAGAAAAAAATCAAAACAATTGATCTTTTGCTTACCTGGGGTGTAAAAATAAGCGTTACACATGTAAAATAACCTTACCAACGAAAAAAAACAACAAAAAAGACAGAAGGTTCAAGACCATCTGTTTTAACTGGTCATCAGACTTGTTAGACATTACTGAAAGAGATTTACAGCTGTCGTTCTCTCCAGAGGAGGTATAACATTTACTGTAAGGGTGCAAATAATTTTGAAACTCATGTAGTGTAAAAAAAAAAAGAATGCACCACTTAAAACCTATTAGAATAAAACGATGCAATGTCAAGGTTTTATTGTCTGTAATGTCATTAATACATGTGGTATTCTTTGCTTATTTTCAAGATGGGTTCAGGAATCCATCCATCCATTTATTCATCTCTATACTGTACCTTTTCATCCATATACAGAACATAGCAACCCTGTATCCATTAATCCACATAAATACAGTATGTGCATCCATTCTTACACCGATCAGTCTTTCATCTATGAACCCATCTTATCTGTCTAACTATCCTGACTCTCTAACCTTACCTTGGTGCAGGCCACTAGCTGTGAGGTGGAGAGGGCGCACTGTGTGGCTGCAGTTATCACACGGTTCTGTAGCGCCGTGTCCTCAGCAACTTGTGCTACATTCTTTGCCTTCAGCACCAGCAGTGCAGCAGCGTTAGCCACTGCTTTGGCCAGGTTCATCATGATGTCCTGTAAAACCAAAAAGGACGAGATAAAACTTACGTTTATGTGTTCCTTCATCGGAGACTGTTGCTGTACATCCTGATTTCTATACATAAACACCGAAGCACACACACCTGGAATCTCTCGTCAGTCTCTCCCTCTCCGATGTGGCGCAGCAGGTCCCCGCTAGCCTGTCCGATGCTACCCGCTGCTGTCAGCACCGTCTGTCTAGGCTAAAATATTCACAGCAGTGTTACAAATCTGAGCCTGGACTCCAACAGAGAACTGTCTAGATGTGTGTGTGTGTGTGTGCGTGCGCGCGTGTTTACCTCTCCAGACGCCGGCTCCACAGCCCTGAGCAGGTCACATACTGCCCCGGTTAGAGTCCTGGCTGCTCCCATTAGTCTCTGCCCACTGCCCACTTCATCCTCCATGAGTGCCGCTAGCAGCTTCACGCCCTTCGACATCTCCGTCAGGTTGGAGGAGATGGTGGTTATGGCGCAGCCTACAGCTGTGTAGTCAGTGTCTGTTGGGTCACCTTTAGTTTCAGACAGAAAGAAAGCAACATTTTATATATTCATATTACAGAATTGACCTTTGGATCATTTTAAAAAGAGGTCATTTTAGTCCTTGAAACTATGGAACATCCAACTTGATCTCCATCTACCTATAGAAGCAAGTGTCAAATTAAAGAGAAAAAACAAACCAAAAAAAAAAAAACACCAATTTGACTGGATTCATGATATCACTTACATTAAGATGTCATTCCTGTAAGGTTTAAAAAACTAAATTGATCAAATTCTACCAAACGACCCTTTTTGCATAAATGTGTATTAACCTCCCAGGTCAATTTCCATTAGACTTCCATTCTATGTGTCGTTTAATCTGATTTTCGGAACGTGTTGAATTACACACATTTTATTTTACCTAGCGTGAACAGAGATTAGTTTTAATATGCTGGAGCTTTTCTTTAGTTTAACTAGGACAGGAATTCTCTCATGCCTGTGTTTCATAGTACTATATAATAATAGCAATAATTATTACATCTTAATACATATAATTGCTAGGTAAGGGATATCGTCAATGCATCCAACAAACAACTATATACATACAGAAATACTGCTCTTCATTCAAACATTTCTAACAAGCCTTTTTTTTTTTTTTTTTTTTTTTTTATAAAAACAGAGAGCAAGAGATTTGGAGTAGAAGTGCTGACGTTTCTGATAGCTAGCAGGCAGATCTTTGGCCCATCAAACAGATGGCATATAGAGATTAACTCCAGCAGAAATCTGGCAGGTGCCCACATGGCCTGCCTCCAAAAGCCAGGATCACGCCAAACAGATCGGCTTCAGGACACTGCACTCAATATTCCTTCATGAACAGAAACATTTATTAGTGTAACTGAAGAGTGTCTGGAAGCCTGTGTCCTTGATGTGGACTGGAAGAAGGCATGTGTTGATATTCAAGCTGCAAGTTTTATGTTTTACACCACCAGCATTTTTCGGCATCCCAACAAAAATGACTTTCGATTCATCTGAAGCCATAAAGAAACTCAATCTATCTGTTGGTACCAGATTTTTAAAGCATCTGACAAGAGAAACAAACAGGGGAAATGAGAGAAGCATGAAAACACAGAGCAGCTGTTTGTGCGAGTTTACCTGCAGTAAGATTGACAACGGATGCGGTTCCAGCAGTTATGGCGTCTACTTGCGAATGGATTTCGTGCTTGGATTCATCCACTTTATTCTGAACCCAAACCCTGGATGCCTTTTAGAAAGGAGTGAGACATGATGACCAGCAGTCTATAAAAAAACTCACAGATTTTATTTTTGGCTGTGCTTCACACTACACTATCACTTAAAGGTTTATAAACATTTTGTGGCTTTCACATTTCTAACATGGCTCATCATGACAGGGAGGCGAGTCTGCTCTGTATCAGGATTACTGAGTCAGGAAACTCACAGTCAGAAACAAACAGCTACACGATCAATTTTATACAGGAGTCACTAAAAGAGACTGAAAAACATGAGGGCTGCCAAATTCCTTTAACTACTTCATTTGGATGTTAACTACTTCAAATTGGAATGCACTTCAATAATTATGATTGAATTATTATCGTTTCAAGATTTCCACAGATGGAGTGAACTTTATACGGATTATGCTCTGTAACGGATTAGTATTAGATCATCGACCCGATATCTTGTAAATTTATTACATCTTAGGAAAAATAAAACTACAGAAAAGAAAAAAAAAAACTCCATGAGAAAGAGACGTGTTAGCAGTTTAAAGGGTAAGAAAAGGTTTTATTTTTTTAACCTAAATGAATATTTACTTCTTGCTGATGCTTAATGAGACATTTAATAAATGCAAAAACGATCTTGATAATCATTCATTTCGTTAAGAACACCATAATTAATGTGTATTCGGAAGAAGAAGAGGAAGAAGAGAAAGAGGAGGAAGATGAGGAAGAAGAAGAGGAAGAAACACGGGGGGTATTTAGTTTGGAAAATACATTCTAGACATTTTTAACCCATGATTAATGTCTCAGGATGTTTAAATCATCTTGAAGCCAGTACAACATGGTTTGACAGATACTCAGTATATAGAGCAGGAGTATTATCCACAAAGAGCCGATGTGCCTCCAGGTTATTCTAACTATGCGGGAGTCACACCTGATTAAACACAGTTAAATCATCTGAGCTTGTTTTCAAACAATAATTGAACAGTTGCACACCAGCCCTTTGCAGATCAGACTGGAGACCCCTGACATCATGAAACCTGTAAAATGCGCCTGCTGTAAATCTTTTTACTTCTATCAGATATCAAGAAAGTATGCTTTGACATTACTATATAAATATAATTGATACTTAATTGATCACTTAAGCCAAAAGGTTTCGAACATATATACATATACTATAGGTATACTCACCCTGTCCTGTCCCAGTGGTGGCAGGTTATCCACCTCGCCGAGGTCCGCCTGAGCCTGCTGTACTGCCTGCATACTGCTGTTTATGGTGCCCATAAGCGCTTGCTGCGCCAGGCTCTGATGACGCACACACGGTACAAAAGACAGGGTTATGCACACGCCCTGCATTTGACAGTCAAATCAAAAGTCTGTGTGTGTATGTGGAGCTACAATCGCGGTTATACTGCGTAAGAATCTTACCAGTGGGGGCATGTGTCCTCTGTGCATCTGCCCCATAGTGATCTGCTGCTGAGGAGCCGGCATGGTACCCATGTTAACAGCGTCTGGGCCGCCGACAGAACCCGAGCGCATGATGCCGGGCAGTGCCACTGACCCATGCTCCACTCTGCCCACGCGGTTAAACTGCTGCTGCAGGATAGTTGACCTGCACAGAAGCATCATGTTACCCAACACGTACAGTTTAAAGAACAGAACATATAGACCTTAACGCAACACTACAACAGGAGTGCAAATGTGGAAACAATCATGCACAGATATTTAAAGCTTAGAGATTTAATGTGCACTAGAGCGGTCTCCTGTTGTCGACAGGCACTCCAGGCTTTATTGGTTAATTACAACTCATTGTGGGAAGCCTCAATTTTTGGATTTGAACATGGACAGAAATGGCTGCACTGGCATCTAATGCAGGAGGCTAGGAGGCAGTGATGCATCATGCCATCTCCTGTAACAACCTAAAAAGACAAACATATCTGTAGATCTGCTCCTGTCAGAGCCTGAGCAACGAATGGATAAGAAGCATGCTGCAGATAGACAGAGCAAAATGAAGCACGCACACACATACAGTTTCCTTCCTTCTCTCTCTTTCTCGCTCTCTGTGTCTCTCTCTCTCTCTCTCACTCTGTGTTGCCGTCTCTCTCTCTTTCGCTGTGTGTCTCGCGCTCTGTGTGTGTGTCTCTCTCTCTAGCTGTGTGTGTGTGTGTCTCTCTCTCTCTCTGCTTCAAGGAACTGGATCACTTAATTCTTCCTGATGATTTTCCAGTTTAAGGGAAATAATAAAACACCATGTCGCTGTGAGCTACAACCTTCTCAAGGGCAGAATAATAGAAAAGCCCTCTCTCTCGTGTGTGATTAGACCTGGCTATGAGCCAGTTTGTCGGTTTCTACACCACCACTCGGGCTCTTCTGCCAATTTCAAACGATCAAACACCTTAACATAATCGACAAATGGTTGAATGACATTATTACGTTTATGCCGTTACGAAGCAAAGTCAGTATTAAGAGTCAAAGTCAAGTCAAACGCTCATCACAGTGTTAAAAGAAAGTGTACTTCTTTGGTGAAACCGATTCTTCCAGCATGGTGGACTCCTCATCACCATCCAAACCGAAGCGGTCCTTGCTCTGCTTCTGTAAAACCCCGACATCGGCATGAGTCACGCGTGTAAACTGGATGTAGCTTACATGGTCTGAGAAACATTAGAAAAAGCTTAGCGTGCTTACCTTTTTAAGGATGATGTCTATGTATCCTGCAATAAGTTGGGAGATTTGCTCTCCTTCTGTAGTCTGAACAGAATAGTAGCTCTCTTGGTATTCACCAAAGTCCTTTAAGAAGCAAGCACACACCCCCACACACATTAAATCTCACTAATAAAGCCAAGATAAAGACCATGTAGTGCATCCTAAACAGTTATAACAGAAAAGAGGTATGAGAGAGGATTTACCATATATAGCATTGACGTTAATTTAATTCATAATCATTAAATAAAAATGTAATTAATAAATAAATAACTGAACCTAACACTAGAGCTTATTTACCCACCATTCATATTTTATCAAGTAGTAAAACCCTAATATATATATAGTAAATCCTAATAAAAGCCAATATACATGGTGCACGTTGAATGCGAGACACTTGAGCATTAGCCTGCTAATAACGTGCACTTGTGTTCTTTTTTTAAACCTTTGAAGGCCAGAGCATCAGGAGCTTCCTCTTGCTCCCTGTAATTTGACCTTCAGCTCAAAGTGATCATTGTTTGAGGCTCATTTTCAGTGAACTGGAAACCTTGGTCAATGTCCAACAATGCATTCAATTTAAATGTGCTGCCAAATGTGCCTTTAAGAAATTCTGTCTATTTACACTGACTACTAATACGGAATGAGTGAAGTCTCATCAGTAGCAGTACTACAGATGAGTAAGAGAGGCAATCCCGTGTAAGAGAGGCAATCCCAGTGCACGCTTGCATACCAATGTGAAACTCTTGGGAGATGCTGCCCATCTTTTCACTGTGGTTAAGGGCCACTCCTGCACTACGTCTTTAGTCCTCTCATCCACCCGCATTACAGACTCTTTGGTTATTCCTAGCAAGCGTGGGACAAGCTTATTCTTGCTCTTCATCTTCTCCTGTTAGGGAACAAATCACATCATTTTAGAACGACGTCTCAAGACGTTTCAAACGATAAATATACGGCATGTAACACCCGAATAGACACAGAAAAAAATCCATCTTTTCTAATCTTTTTACTTACTCCAGCATGCAGAGCAACCAAGTTGAAGTTTCCACCTGTGAGCTAGCTAATCAATTTATCATTTTTTTATACCAACCAAGGGGTTGTTGAACTCTTTAGCAGAGATAGAAATTACATTTCGGCCTGTTTTGGTGGTGTCCATGATCAGAATTGATTTTCTTTGTCATGTCACACATCACATTGGTGCTAAACTGCTCATATGAAAGTAGACACTCAGGGTTTTAGGGATCTGTAGTTATGAATAAATAAGTATCTCTGCTTTTACCTAGCCTGCTAGCGCAAACTTTTTTATAAATCATAAGTGAACTTCTACCATGAAAATTGGTAAAAACAGCTCACACTGAAATCCAGCAGTGTCCTGACTCAATTTATATCAGAGTTGCGGCAATAAAGTCTACAAAATTTGTTTGTTTACACTGATTGATAATGTCAGACATGTCGATTTCTATTCCGCCAGCAGAAAGGAACAGTGTCCTAATAGAAAAGGGTTAAATTAAAGCTTTATTCTTCATTAGAAATCAGGCTGCTAACTATTCCACTAGGAATATTCCTCTTGCCCTTTACAATGCCCTGGGCATCCCATCTGCAATACAGCAGCAACCCAGGGGAACTTCATGCTCACACACACACGCGCGCATGCCCACACGCACGCACACACTCGCCTGGACACCTCAGTGTGCAGACCTGAATGTCATATAGGTGCCACACAAAAGGGCAAGTAACATGCAGAGGATTGTCGAAAATATTTTTCGATCGGTTTCCCCTCAGCTGATTTATTTAACTTCAAGTGTCTTTAATACAGAACGCACTTTATGACAATAAAAATACATCAACATTGTATTAACAATGCAACTCACATACAAGGGCATGCTTTTTATTTTTTGTTGTTTTTTTTAAAAAGATGAATAGAGATTTTTTTTTAAAAATAGCCACATTGTCCCATTGTCTTCAGCAGACAAGGGCATGGGGCACTTCGGCATGACTGGCGTTTTATTGTTTATTTCATTCCGCCAATTAAAGTCTCTTCACATTTAGCAAGATTGCCATTTTTTACTGCTGTCTACTTTAAGTATTTTTCTAATGTCTCTTAGCGTGATCTACTCAGGGCCACTGAAAGCAAGACATTCTTTCTACATCAATAAATAAATAGATGCATTTTCACTGTAAGTATAATGAGTCTGCAAAAAGCCCTTTCATAGCAATTTATGTATAGCCCTGGGCTTTACAGCAGACCACTAATGACCTGAAATCTCTCCCTCACTGAGACTTTAATAAACCTTATTCTGACAACGGCACAGGATTTAATGACAACATTTAAGAGATAATAGCGCATATATTGAATACTCTGAAGATGTGTGAAAAACTGCAATCCCAACTTCGCCTTTGTTCTCACTCTCCATAACGGACTTGCTACTGGAACTCAAAGCCTTTCCTACAAAGTTTTTCCAATATTTTTGCATTATGAAATTGCATTCTGCTCCAACTTCCAAAACTCATAATGCAGCACTTGTTGGTTAGTGTGTTTAAGACTGCTTTTGTACAGACTGTATGGAGAGGTTCTTAGCCCTTGTGAAAATATTCACACGTGTGTTTGCTTCTAGTGGCTCCTGCTACTTGTTTGGTCCTGAGAGCGAAGAGATAATTAAACACACTCTTCCCCTTCACAAAAATACACACAGTATGTAAACATCGTATCTAGTACATCATCATGTCATGTCTTACTTTCACCAAGAAGAAGGACACTCCGTATGTTCTCAGGGACCTGGCGAGTTTTACATATTTCACCTTCGCCTCGATTTCCGTCATCTCTCCACAGCTTTTGTGTTCCTATGATTCAAGATGTGGACAGTTAAAAAAGAAAAGAAAACATGCACCACAGATCCACAAATTCAGCTTAGTATGCTTTTCTCACGCATCATGAACGGAGCGCTCATTAGATTGCAAATCTTTTAATCAGCCATCAATTTGCTTAATCTTAATTATTCTGTGGTTCTCATTGCTTGCTCTGCTCATAAGCGAATGCTTCATTAAAGGTTAGCACTGAACAAATGAATAGGTTCCAAACACCACTGTACTTTACTCGTGCGATAACAGTGGTGGTGTGTAAAGCAGCACAAACCTGAAAGATCCTCTTCTCAGATCCTCGCTGTTTAATATACTCTTTGGGCAGGAACTCCTTCAGGCTGCAAAGAAGTCAACATGGCACACATTTACACCCTGACAGCACTTTTCATTCAGAACATGTGGTGATATCTGACAAGTGGGAAGGGTCCAGCATGCTCATATACTAACCCTTAAGCTTTACAGACTTTGTTTGGACAGAAAAAGTGTGCGTGTGTGTGTGTGTGTGTGTGAGAGAGAAAGGCCGCAGTAGCAGCCTGTTCACACACAGAGGCTTACTCTAAGAATCCGGGCTTGTGTTTGTGCTCCACATGAGGACCGAACTGGATCTGTGCCTGGATTCCACCAAACTCGCACGCCTTATCGAAGGACACTGGGTGGGAGCCATTTAAGATGTCATCTCTGGCCTGGAACACAACGACATGAGTCAGGATACAAAGCGTGCACCTGAACAAACCATGTTTAATATGCTTAATATGTTTAAAAGTGTCACAGAGTCAAAGATCAAGTACTTTTAATTCCTTCCTCCATTCATTGAAATGGATGAACAGAAAGAAATAGAGAAAGTGTGGAGTCTTTCCCCAACATTGGAAAAATCAATACAAAGCGCTAATTACTATAATGTTACCTGATTTTTTTGTTATTGTTTACTAAAAAGGTACAAATGTATTAATGACCTAAACAGTCAAAGTTTCAGCTTTTATTGCTAAAAGGCTAGACATTAAAATTAAATAATCTCGTTATTATAAATAGTCCGAGCTATATGACGTTTAACACTCAGCGATGGACTGCTTTCACAATATTAGGTTTAAAAGTGTCACAGAGCCAAAGATCAAGTTATGCTTTTAATTATTTCCTCCATTCATCGAATAGCACAGATTTTTCTAGGCAATGAACAGGGATGACTATCATGACATCTGTGTGCATTTAAAGTGCCAACATTAATGTCAAGGGTTTCGGATACCACGACGTTCACCAAGTGTCCAAACATGACTTCATAGCTGTGTAGCGACGCATGGTATTTAAAAATCTTTGGGAACTAATGAGTGACTATGGTCAGCTGAATCAGAGATGAGCATCCGCTGGCTTCAGTACAGAGCTAATTCGGTCACATCAGTTTACTCATGTGTCTAGATCAGGTCAGCCACCGCATTATTTCTCTTTTCAATTATTTAAACAATAAAATTTTCAGTTTTTCATGTTCAATAAAGCAAATTCTTGAAAACGTGCATTTCCCCAACAAAAAAAAAATGTCAGCCAAATGAACGTTTTGAAATTTATTTGTCAGACTACATTTTCACATATATGCAACAATCGTGCATCTATGCTTTATCTGGAACATAAGACAAATTCTCATCCATTGTGTAACATTTAAGCTGTATGGCTGAAGCCCTTTTCCACAGCGACTGACATTTATCTCATTCATACAAGCAGTTAAGGGTTAAAGGTCCTCGTCAACCCTGAACCCGTTGAACTCGCAACCTTCTGATCAGTAGATCAACATCTTAACCCACTAAGCCACCAATAATCCAACAAATACCAATGCAATGCTTAAAGGAATTTGACAGCTCTAGGATAAACGTGTGTATGAGCTATGATACTGTTGCATTTCCACTAAAGAATGCTGGATAGATTATATGGCTGCCCTTTTGGCACCTTTAAAATGTGCTGAAATGCTCTCTGCCTCTCTCTGGGGCAAATAGCTCCATCTTCCTTAGAAGTGCTTCAGCACGGATGCACAGAAAGAACCATTAGACACTTCCCAGTTACAATCTGGAGAGCAGGACTTGTATTTTGTGCTCATTATCACGTCTGGTCAGGATCCATATTGTCTAGTATGGTTCAACACAGTGGGCTGCATGTAGAATAGAGCACATTAAACATACAGGCTTATCGATTTAGCCTGAGCGAAGAGAGGTCACTGTGCAGCCAGATGGTGGGAGGATAGCTGAGAGATAAGTATTAGAAATGAGACATTTACAGAAGTGGGACTGAGTTGGTGAAAGTGCTTCCAGACAGCAAAAGAGCACTGATAAAACCAGTGTGTACAGATTCCAAGAAAATGGTAAGGGGCTTCAAACGAAGCAACTCCGCACTGTTATTACAAGAACCAGCTCAAGCCATGCCTACACACATGCACACACACACACGCGGGGTAAAGAGTGCACAGACTTGGCAAGATTTGGCTGGTGATGAGGTCACTGAATGTTATGAATAAATAGTATGAGAAAGTTCACCAATTAGGGCAACACACACACACACTTACATGGTGTCTTATTTCCTGAATGATTTGGGACTGAATGAAAAACACACACACACTTCTTTAATCAACAATCACTGGAGTCTGTGGAACAATCATGTGAATCTCCTGTAGCAAAGTTGTTTGTGTGTGTGTGTGTGTGTGTGTGTGTGTGTGTGTGTGTGTGTATACAGTATATGTGTGGGAGAGTGAGAGAGAACCATACAAAAGGACAGAATTATGTGTTTACTCCAGTGAGTGCTTTGCAGTTTATGCCAATGCATGTGTATATATCTGCTGTGGTTTATGTCTGAGTAAGTGTGTGTGTGTGTGTGTATGTGTGTGTTGGGGGGCGCACTGAGTCAGAGAATCCGTTGGGGGTGTGTGGATTTACAAAGTGGAAACAAGACATAGACTGAGGAAAAGCCAGGGAGTGAACCATCTTTCTTTCCAAACACTGTGAGGCTTTATATATGCGAGTGTGTGTGTATACTGTACGAGTGCGCCTATGCACTTACTCATAAATGCCTATGAACAAACACTTCCAAACAATCACTCGTTGTAATGAGTGCTTGGGGGGGGGATATTAAATAAATAAAAAGTCTATGAGATTGCCGTGGGAATTTCAAACGAACGGCCGACTGAACACACCATGGTTTATTAAAAGGAACAATAAACATTTTCATAGATAAGCCATAAAGAACACATTTCTATTAGTTACCATTGCAATATTAACAAAATAAAACAAGTCCTTAGTTAAATAATGCTTATACCGTTCAAGATTTAATTAGCATACATTAAACTAACGATCCTCAGCCGACGTTTCAAAAGCAATTTTAAACAGGTCATGAGATACACATTGCAAAAAAAAAAAAAACCACCATTAACTTTCAAATTAAATAAACATTTATTACGATTATTTTAAAACGTCTTAACGCAGATGTTTATTATGTGGTTAAAGAAATATTCCAGTGAATTTTTTTTTAAAAAAATCACCATATCCGCCATCTGTAGCATATGTGTAATTACCACAGGCAATTTCAACACGTTTTTTTTTTTACTGACAAAAGAACAGAAACTAAATTACTCAGAAGCTTACTCATTATGAAAGTCCAAGATAGGGTAGTTGTTGTTAAGGAAGTTAATGATGTTTATGCAAAACAGACACAGTGAGCGGTATAAAAAAAGACTTCTTTCAGAGATGTGACTACTATTTCATAAGGAAGATTCATGCTTTTGCATCATCACGATGGTTCAGCAACACTTTAATAACAAGAAATGCTTTTACCATATTATATAGAGCTGAAAAACTGGATACAGCTCCATAACAGCTTCAGTGGCTCGTTCTCAAATCTTTATTTTTAGAAGGATGTATGTTTTGTAATTGGTGTCATACTTTCCTTTATTTCATTTTTGAACAGGTTTTCTGTTCTGTGTTGGTCTGTGGTAATGGATTCTTTCCACAACATTGGAAGAATTAATACAAGCTAATTATTATAAATGTTACTTACAGTACACTTGATTATTTTTTATTGTTTACTAAAAAGGTACAAATGTACTAATGACGGTCAAAGTTTCCTTAGTCACTTCAGCACTAGATGCTTTTATTGCTTAAAGGCAAAAGGCTAGACATTAAAACTGCCTTTCTTAAATAATTTTGTTATTATAAATAGTGCGAGTTATATGATGTTTAACACCCAGTGATGAACTGCTTTCACAAAATTGTGTGACAAGATGCCAGTTAGCAACTGCTGCTAGAGCCGAAAACATAAATGGAGTGAGAGAGAGAGGGAGAGAGAGAGAGCGCAAGCGAGAGAGAGTGTGTGTGTATACATGCCTGGGAGTGTTTGTGTGAGTCATCTACACTACAATTATAAAATATCAAACACATCAGCCATAGGCTTGTACAAAAGTAATGCATGCACTTGGAAGAGAAAAAAGCAATTGATAATCAAGCCTCCTTGACAAAGAACCTAATTGCTGGGTTGGCCTTCAAACAATTCGGGTTTTAAGGCAAGCAAATATCCAATTACTTCAAAAAACCCAATCACAATAACAACAAGAGCTCGAGAGAAAACTTTCTGCAGACTGCTTAGATTAGCAAAGTGGAGGCTGCACACAATCACTTATTAGTAAAGATGGAAAAAGTGCCTTTCTGGCGCAGAGAGAGAGAGAGAGAGGGGATAAAGAGAAGGCGAGAGAGAGAAGAACGAGAGAGAGAGAGAGAGAGAGAGAGAGAGAGAGAGAGAGAGAGAGAGAAAGAAAGGATAAAGAGAAGGTGAGAAAGAGAAGAAGAGAGAGAGAGAGAGAGAGAGAGAGAGAGAGAAGAAAGAGAGAGAGAGAGAAGAAGAAGAAAGAGAGGGAGATGGGGAGAGAGAAAGAGAGAGAGAGAAACACACACCACAGCACTGCCACAGATGCTGCCTTCACTTGAATGAAGCTCAGAGTAATAAATGCTGATCTGACCTGTACATAAAGCAGGTTGAGCTGCACAGGATCCCGAGAGTCCACGTTCTGGTCAGAGTAGAAAAACTTCCTCCTAAGCAGCAGCGTCTCGCTCTCCTCCACCCCCTGCTCGCGGAACGTCCGACTGTGGTCCAGCCAATTCACTGTTAAAGCAAATTTTGGATAATAACTAAATTACATGATTCTATAACAAGGATGGATGAATCGATAGCCAGCGGAGACACAGGACAATCTGATCCCCTGTCTGGGCTTTTAGTGTTTATTCATCGCTGCCTGGTGAACAAGTAGGTAAAGAAGAAAAGAAATTTCAGAACTTTCAGCAAAGAAGTTTTTATCTGGGATGTACTGTAGCCATCTACTTCACTGCAATGCTGTAACTATAGCACTCTTTAGATCACACATGCTTATAAACACACTGTTAGCACAAGACACAGTTATCTTACAGATTAGCATATTGGGAAGGAAAAAACTAAAAATCAGACTCTCATGTATTGTCAAGGGCATAAATACAAGAGCATCAATGATCATACATTCATTCTCTCCCCTGTATTACTAAACTCAACCAGCTAACAACCACAGCATCAATTATTACCTTATGTTTGCTAGCATGCTTTAGCCCCACCTCTGATTACTCCTTAACTTTAAGTGGAGATGAATCTGCACTATCATGATGCTTTTGTAGATGTTTGTCTCCTTGAAGGTCTTTGCAAAAATTGTAACCCAATAAACAAGAATTTGTCAATACAATACTGAGGATTCTTCATTAAGAAATAAGGAAAGCGGTGACTCAAATGGTTAAGCTGTAGGTTACTGGTCAGAAGTTTCAGGGGTCCAAGCACCATCAATGTCAAGCTTTCACTGTTGTTCTCTTGAGCAAGGCTCTTAACCCTTTCTGCTTCAGTATCGTAGCTGATTCTGTGCTCTGATCCTAACAAGCTGAGATACTGAGAAGAAGAAAATTTTCACAATGTTGTAATGTACGTGTGACAAAAAGCCTGCTGCTTCTTCATCTTCTTCATCACCGCTTCGGCGTTCTTGGTGCACAAAGAAGGTTTTTTTTTTTTTTTTTTACATGATTTTGAAATAAGAACATCTAAGAGCATAAAACTCACACTCGTCATCTGTGTGAAGCTTGGCTTTGAGTTTTTCCATCTTTCTCTCATCTCGGAGCAGAGTTCTCTCCTTCTTTAGCGTACCCATGCCATCCTCCTTCTTGTCTTCCCCTTGCTCCTGGATAAGAGAGTACTCCTCGTAGTTTGTGATTCCTAACAGGGTAAAAAAAAAAAGAAGACAAAAGACTTTTCCCTTATTTTCTCTTTCATAAAAGGCACAGTACAAAAATTTCCCTGGAATCTAGGCATAATGCTAGGCACACACACACGCGTGCGCGCGCACACACACACACTTGCGCATTAATTGAGGTGCGTATATCAGTTCCATGTAATGGAATTGAGTGAAATGATCATAGTTAGCTTTTGTACACCTAACGGTACTGGAGTGTGTATTTTCAAATTCAGTCGTGAGTGCACTACTGAGCTGAGAATCAAATCTATGACGCTGGTGTTTTGCAACAGACGCATTATCGCGGTGTTATTCTACAATCTGTGTGCGTTAAGTGCCTGAGTTTAATCTTATAGTTCCAGTTCCCATCAGTGCTAACACCCACATGAGCTTTCACAATGTTACTGGTTTACATTAATACATCATTCAATCTAGTTGACGGAAACTTGTTTAAACTACGTTTACGATCACGTGTTGTTCAGAAACGTACCATTATACGCTATACGTACCATTGTACGTATATATACACATACATTGTGCTATATATATATTTTTTTTTTTTAACAGACAGCATATTCCTTGTTTCATGTGGAACTCAAAAGCAGAGAAATGCAGCAGAAACTCAGTAAAGAAACAAAGATAATAAAGATATTTGTCAGAACTCCTCTCCTCCTCCCAACACACTCATCCTCACTACAGACCACCTCTGGCGTAATTGAAATCTACTACTAAAGGAATAGCTCGATGTCTTGAGAGGAGAGCACACTTCTACAGCTTCCCTGTGATAGAGCATTGCTTTCTCTGAAACACATCTACAGCAATGCTACAAAAAATAAAGAAAAAAAAAAATCACAGGGAAGCTCCATCACAGGGAAAAATGGACTTTATGATCTTGTAACAAAATCCATTCATAAGACCAAGAGAATACAGGAGTGTAGGATTGAGAGAGAGAGAGAGAGAGAGAGAGAGAGAGAGAGAGGAGGGAGAAATAAAAAGAGGGAGATAGAGAGAGAGAGAGGAAGAGATAGAGGGAGAGTGATGGGGGGAGAGGGAGAGAGGAGATAGAGGGAGAGAGGAGATGGAGAGAGAGAGAGAGAGAGAGAGAGAGAGAAGCACACACCTATTCTGCTGCATATGGTGACGAGCAGCTCGCCTACGGTTTTGGAATCATCCACCATGATGGTCTTGATCGCTCCATCCAGCATTTTAATCTTCTGCGGCCTCTGCTTCTTCTTGTACTCCAAGACATCCTGTGAATGTGCGACAGAGGAAAAAAAGATGAGGAGGAAAAAATCCCAGACAAGGCATACGCAACAATACAGGTTTGATCTCTACACCAAAGTAAATGTATGGAAAAATATAAGTAAATAGATAAATGGTACAAAATGAACAATGTTAATGCTCTTACCCCATTTCTGAGCATGTAGTAGTCTAGCGTACGACCAGATTCCAGCCAGATGCCTTTCCTAGGGTCATCATCTGACAAGAACAGGCCATAATCTGAAGCTAAAACACAGACCGATGAGACATGTAAGCATTTCAGGAAACTACATTTCACTGAAGAAACAAATAAACCAAAAGGTGGGTCTCATGCCTGCCTGTGCATTCATAAACAGAATCCATTGTGGTTTGAAGAGACAAATCACATTAGCCACACAGCACATGTCTGATATAAATCAGATCTGGAGTCTAATAATAGTATAGAAAGTGAAGAGACTGAAACCATCCTGCTCTGATGATGACAACCAGAGATCCTGCAAGCCTGAAAAAAATACTGAACTACTCATGTTTGACTTTCAGACAGTTTGATTACTGATGTGAGGAGAAGAAGAAAGAGATCGAGAGAGAGAGATACAGAGAGGAAGAATAATGTGGCCGTGACAGATTTCTCATCTCCTCTGCTAGCTTTCTGAAGCCTGAATCCATCAAGTTCACTCCGAGACCGAATTAAAGCGTGGCCTGCTGCTGCCAAGACTTCTCTCAGCATTGAGACTCGTTATCTAAAAAGTTCCACAAATTTTGACATTAAGACTAAATATACTTTTTTTTTTAACACACACACACACACACACACACACACACACACACACACACACACACACACACACACACACACACAGATGCTACTGTAAGAGAATTATGTTATTCTAAATAGCATCGAATTGAGAGCAGAGCAGCTTTGACCTCAGGTTTAAATCTTTGGCTTGGTTGATACAGAATGCAGCAGAACATTAAATATTAGGGACGTTATGCAGTGACATCAGCAGGAACAGATATGACCTGAACTGTACTGAGCTTGTGCTGCTTCCGGCAGGTTTACTACAACAAAACCCAAAACATACTCAACCAAACACGAGGTTAAGACGAGTTTTTCATGCTTGCTGAAACAGAATTATATTCACTTTAATTAATGATACTGTTACTTCAGATTTAGAGAAACAATCCCTGCATGTAATAACACCAGAGCTCCAAAGTCAACATTGATATCATATAGAGCAAGAGTTGGACTCAATCAGCTCCCAAGTTCAGTATTCAGTATTCAGTTATTATCCCCTGGAGAACTGCAAAAAACACGGAACATCGATGCTGACTATGGGAACCATCAGGAAATGACGTCATATTTTCTGAAGCTTCTCACCTCAAAAAAAACAAACAAACAAATAAATAAATAGTGCATGAAATCTCCAAATTCATCCAGAAATGTAAGCAGCTTGTTGTCGTTGTGGCTCTCAAATGATGACGTTCATTAGAGAGTTTTAACATTATTTGACGTTGTGTTTACTGTTGAGTCTAATGACATTCACGTGTTCAATGCTAATTTGTGGTGAGTCAGCATCCTTACTGGTGTCCTAACCTGTATAGACGATATACTGATAGAGAGCTGATTGAGACACAGCCTATAATAATGGCCAAAACGAATACGATTAAAATACTCAGTTCTGTTGTAGAATTACATCAGTAACTGTACACAGCTATAGCATCAATACAGATTTAGTTCATACACATAATATTTTATGATTTTATTTAAAAAAAAAAAAAAAAGTGCTAGTCTTCACAGTACTCTCACCTTGTCCACTTTGGGCCTCAGGAACCCTTTCTCTGATGATGCGACAGGCATCGTACACTGGGGTGGAGGGCTCGAACTGCATGGTCTTTACCACATTGCACTGCCGCACACAGATCTTCAGCGACAGGGCCACCATCTTGACCTCTGTTAAAACAGGAGTACATAGAGACAGAAATATTTAATTAAGGAATCAAACGAGCATTAGTCGCAACACTGAGGAGTTATAAGCGTTTAAAGCTCGCAGGATTGGGGTTCAATCCCCAGCACTGCCAAGCCACCACTGTTGGGCCCTTGAGGAAGGCCCTTAACCCTCTCTGCTCCAGAGGTGCTGTATCAAAAGTTTGGAATATGCAAAGAAAGAACTTCACTGTGCTGTAATGTACCGTATGTGTGACAAAAATAAAGGCTGCTTCTTCTTGCATGTTTTATTCCTTATACAACTCCTAGACTGCATAAACTTCCTTGTATAGTTCACTTAAAAATAAATAAATAAATTACGTATTATATAAAACAACAACTCACAAACACCCAACATATTATAGACTAAATAACCACAACATTGTGTTATCCAATCACAAGATAAATCTGATTACACACACACACACACACACACACACACACACACACACACACAAATGTGAATGTTTGCACTGATTTTGCACCCGTGCTTCAGGGAACGGGAAGCAGTGACGATGGATCTCGTGTGGAAACGATCTTCCTGTTTTAAACAAATTCTTCAAAAGAACATGTTTGCGTCTTCTCACCTTCTTCATAAACAGACATTTTTCTGGAAGTGAAACGACATGATTAGAGACCATTAGAGACACGATCTACAAGGACTAAAGATGTTATCCCGGTGCTCAAAAATCTTCCTTTTCCCACTCTCACAGGAGTCGCATGCTTTTTCTGTTACAGTAACGGACACAAAATAACTGATCTCCTCACTTGTGGTATAATTTTGTTTAAATTACACGATAACATGCAAGCACCTGAAGATTTTAAACAGACTACCGTGATCAGGACACGTATAAACAGCTCACTCGTAGTCGCTGATTCCAGTCTGCACCATTTTTCTGCTACAATTTTTAAAAACAAGATTATTATGTGCTCAGTGGTGCCATTTAAAGGTTAAAAGAAAAAGAAAAGTGGGTTTTAAAAAGTCTTTACTACAAGCTCACTAATGTGTGCCAGAGCAGCAGAAGTCTCTAATATAACCTTTAAGCAAGAGGGAAAAAAAAGTTTACAGTGCAAGTCCTATCAACCTGACAGAGTTCTAAGGATTACAGAGACATGAGTCTTACAGTGCAATAAGTGGATATGTGTAGAGCTGGGATAAGGTAGGATTGCTGATCAGTAAGGTTTAAGGAGGTGGTGCAAGTGAAAAGAACCAAATCTTGACTGTTCAAATTGGCCTTGAATGTCTACGGTTTATATCTAGAAGGTCTCAGGACGCTGACAGCCGAGCTTACTGCAAATGTAAAGTAGGAATACTGATGCCAAGACGCGCTTAGTGTAAGGACAGCTACAGTAGGACTAAAGGTGAAAAGGTAACAAGATTTTCTCTGGTAAATCTCTTGTTCACAGGCCACGCCATTGAATGACTGCATTTCTCTTTCTACAATCTTGTAAAGATTAACACACACACCACACACGCGTGCCCACGTAGTCTGAAGTGGCGATAATGTCTCTGCATGTTTCTTTTACTCTTACTCAAACACACAGGGGACCTGCTGAGCCATTATTCACCAGATGTGAAGTTCATTTACACACCACCCCCGCCGACATTTCACACCCAGTTGGAATGCAGCGGCAGACGGACGGTGACACACGACTCAGATTGGACACAGAGAATAGAGAGGCTGTCTGGTGTGGAGTGGGAGAGTGTGAACGGTAGGAGGGCAAAACGTTTATATTCTTCCACAACAATTACTCCTCCACCAACCTGAAACACAAAGCTCTCGCAACTTTATACCAAACTCGTGTGATACACAATGCTAAAGAAAAGCAGCAGAATGAAGCATTTAGTCTTCTCTTAAAGGACTGCATACAGTACTCATTTCATTTAGCGGGCGCTTTAATCCAGCAAAGTGACATATATCAAGCAGATTACAATACAAGTAGTGCAAACTGGTGTGTGTGTGTGTGTGTGTGTGTGTGTTGGGAGTGAAGACAAGTTGAGGTTAGTGTTCACAGAAGACAATCAAACCAGACAATCCTTCGACACAAAAACATACCAATATTATGTGTTCCACATCATTAATACGATACAATGGGAAAGATTGTGATCTCAATAACTTTGACTTTGGAAGGCTGTTAACTCAACCATTCATTTCGACTGTGGTGGATTTAGGTGGACCTGCTGGCAGGCAGCCTCATTGAAATAAGACTTCAGATGTTGCTAGTTCTACTAAACCTTACTTAGATTAGATTCAACTTTATTGTCATTACACATGTATAAGTACAAGGCAACAAAATGCAGTTTAGGTCTAACCAGAGTGTAATAGCAGCAAGTGAAGGATATACAGTGTTTACACGAGTTAAATAAATGAAATAAAATCTTAATATAGGAGTAATTTACAGATGTGTTAACGCTAGGAAGAAAAGAGTAATGTACAATAGTGTGATATTACGATCATTTGGAATTGTGACACATGCACGGCGTTATGTGCTTGCTAGTCAGCTCACTTTGCTCACCCTCTCACTCTAATGTAGTGAGTGGAAGCCTGAGAAGGCATAAAAAGAGTTTGACATTTGATGTAAATCTGTAAGCTGATTAAATATATAAAAAATTATGTACTGTACACACACACACACACACACACACACACACACACACGACTCGATGTATTACTAGGGCCAGTTCAGTACTCCTGTGAGAGAACTCTGTGCTTCTACACAAGTTTCTATATCTGAGACATAATTAAGCAGGTTTGACGATCAAAAACGATACTAAACCCGATAAAATGAATGATGCGGTGCATCATGAAAACCTCCGACACTTACACTAATGGTGACTCCAGCAAACTTAAGCACAAGGATTTGCCTGCCAGGTACGAGACAGCAGGGAACATCCCTTCCACTGAATAAGGTTAATGTTGCTTAGCCTGCAACTGTCAGTGTTACTCATGTTACAGGTTTCTCCACACAATTACTCCTGTTATAAAACAGCACTAGCCCTTTTGTGCCTTCTGAGCAAGGATGAAGAGTGTAAGCTAATTAGAGCCCCTTGCCTGTGATAAAGACTTGCAATCAATGAGGTCACATGCAGAAAAGCTATGCTTTCAAACTTCTAAGTCACTCTCCTGTGTGTCCTCCAGGGCATCGTCCTTAGTCTTGACAAAGCTGGAACAGTGGAACAAATATTAAGTTATGCTGTTATTAAGCTAAAAAAGGCGGTTTTAGGATGAAGCAAACGCCACAAATGACCCTGCTTTTGGGAGGCTGCTGTCGTAAATATAGACAATTCAATTGGGCCAAGAAAGCAGAGGCCATCTGGAACGGATTGCTGTGTGGTGGTTCACAGCAATAACAATAGCAAAGGGCAGAGCTTGCCTGGCACCACCACGCCTTGTGCAGTGTGTATGTGAGAGAGTATACGTTTTTAAGGACACGGAGAACACACACTGTCTTTACTGACATACATATTCAACTTGTTATCAATCTAGCACGTGATACAGTGACTGATACAGAGATAACCACTTCCTGGATGCAATAAACCCCAAATTATACAGATATGGATATAGATATGCTGTGTTTAGCTCCAGTATTCTGTAGCTCTTGCACTCGTGAAGTACATCTGTAGTCTCATCATATCCTGGTTGGTACGTCAGCCAGCCAAGTGGAGCTCAGCTCTGGAAGCAATATGGAAGACGATCCCAGGACGTCCGGCTGTGATGTGTAAACACCATCGTACAGCTGAGATTGCTTAAAAAGCACCTGCAGTGATGGTTGAGCGATAACGGTATAACATTTAAAACAGGCTGAAAGCAGCTATAAGATTAATGCACAAGAAAGATTTTCAAAGCTATTCCTGCTTTGTTGA
Organism: Tachysurus fulvidraco; assembly: GCF_022655615.1. Taxonomy (NCBI): domain Eukaryota; kingdom Metazoa; phylum Chordata; class Actinopteri; order Siluriformes; family Bagridae; genus Tachysurus; species Tachysurus fulvidraco. The sequence continues at coordinate 9,122,916 of NC_062527.1, forward strand.
AGCATCTAGAAGCACCACTGGTGATCTTTATACATTTCAGATGGAATATAAATCACAGTAAGTCCATTTTATGCTGCATAATAATAGCAACTAAATAGCAACTAAATTCAGGCAGCATGACGTTCAAGTGTTATATCCCTTTCTTAATCATACGCAACAAACAAAAGCACAAGACCACAGCAAAACTGCTGCCAACTAGGGTTTTCCTCATCTGAAAAGGGTTTCAGGAAAAATTTTGGTATCAAAGGTATCAGTTACCTCTATATTTTTGCTCAACCACAAAAGCAACACTAAAAATCACTGAGCGCTCTCTTTGCTGTCTAAAGAGCCTCAATTCTTTCTGGCATGGATTCCACAAGATGTTTGAAACGAATCCATTGAGATTCTGCTTGCATCGTGCAATTCCTGCAGATTTCTTATGCCGCAAATCTCGCAAATGTTTTACAACATCCCAAAAAGATGAGAACACTACTAAAGAATTCATTGTTATGTTAAAAAAAAAAAAAAACTTTTGAGCTGACTTCTGCTGTGTGACATGGTGCATCATCATGCTGGAAGAAGCCTTGAGAAGAGAGTAAACTGTGAGCATGAAGGGATTCACGTGGTCAGAATATATACTCAAGTCTGCGGCATTCAAGTGATGACTGAAGGACTAAAAAGTGTGCTGAGAAAACATTCCCCACAGCATCACACCACTTCCACCAGTCTGGACTGGTGACACAAGACAGGTTGGGTCCATGGATTCATGCAGTTGGTGCCACATTCTGAAGCTACCATCTTTGTGGTGTGCCTCATTTCCCAGTTTTGTGAGACCAGACTGCGTTGATCCATCATTTAACGGGCACGTTTTGGTAAAATACTGAAGACACAAATACTGAAATATAACATAAGTCAGGTCTGTGGTAAAGATACTATTTCAGAGCCTATAACATGTATATACTGTATATACATACACTTGGCAAAAACATGCATGTATTAAAGCCTGGAGCCTTAGTGATTCCCACATGAGTGACCTAGCAAAAAAAATAAATAACATAAGTAGGCAGAGATCACACTAACACTAGGATTAAAATTCCAGTCGCATATACAGAAGATTTTACTAAGCCTTAATAAGATTTAAAACAAGCAAAGGGTCACAGTACACACTGATGTGCTAATCTTTAAAGTATGTAAATACCTCCTGAGTTGTGCATGAATCTCAAATATAATAATAAGCCAGAGTTCGCGCATAATTTTCCATAATAATTAGCATGCAAACATATGCAAATGGAGTCGAAGGGAGAGTTAGAGAATGAATCTTTTCTCGGTCCTCGTAGAAAAGATAAAGCCAGAGAAAGGAAGAGAATAAAAGAGAGAGAGATATAATGAGAGAGGACAAGAAGTGAGGGGGACGACAGCACAGAGATTACAGATGTACAAGCTCAACGTGTTATATAGTCGTCTTTTATTTTCAATATTAGTTCCGCTGGTTAAGCTGATCTTTCTCTCTCCTGCTATTCGCTCTTCACAAAACCAAACTCAAATCTTCATCAGGTATTAATCTGCGGTCATAAAAGCATCGTTGCTTCATGTCAGAGATATTAATAAGACCGTTCAAGGCTCATTGTGGCTACTGCTGTGATGCGCCCACATAAATAGGTGCAAAGAGGCTCATCATAGGACTCATCCATGCAATTTTCTGCTTTTAGTCCACTTTTCAAGTCACTCAGCTCTAAGTTCTGACATAGAGGTTTCCTTTCTAAACAATTTCCTGCTCACAATTTCCCCGTGAGTCATCGAAGAGGAGGATAGAACATTATTGGAAATTTCCGAAGCTAAAAACAACCTTTTTACAGCTGTAATATCGTTAATGAAAAAGAAAGCATTAATAAGGCATTACATGCTGCCTAAAGCTCTATTTGGATTGGATTAGGTGTACATGTGGAAGTAGAGTAATGTAATTATTACTGGAGGTATTTCTGGAATTTTTGTCTTTTAGAAATCAGTCATGCCAGTCATTTTTACAGAACCCAGCTGGAAGGATTACACTGTATATTGCCTTTTACAAAAACTAGAAACTGAGGTAATTAAATATCCAAATCTGAACAGACATGATGGTAAAAAATTCATTGCAGTCTGTGAGGTTTTATGCTTTTTTGTCTCGGATAAAAACAATCCAAGAAGAGTTCGCTCTCGTCCACCAGCGCTTACAAGAACCAAACCGGAGTATTGACTATTGAGTTTAAACACCGTCTATAGACCGCCTGCTTCCTGAAGCATTTAAACTAGCATTTAATTTAAAGAAAAAATATAAACGTACAAATAAATAAATAAATTACTGTAGCTTGTCCATTTTATGCTACATTTCCTCCCAGCAGTGTTTTTAGACTGATGGTATTCTTAGTTACTGGCCTAGTGAACTAGTATTGATGTATTCAAAGATAGAGGCTTTTAAAGCACTTCTGGAAGTCGCTCTGGATAAAGGCAATCTTCTGAATGCTAAAAACGTACAAGTGCAAAACAATAAAATATAAGCTAGACAACATTTTTAAAGGACTTAGGACTTCATTAAATCCGCAGGTACAGTATAGACATCATACATGTTATAATGACGTGACATAAGGCTAAGTACGGTGACCCATACTCAGAATTCGTTCTCTGCATTTAACCCATCCAAAGTACACACACCCAGCAGTGAACACACACACACACACACCGTGAACACACACCCAGAGCAGTGGGCAGCCATTTATGCTGCGGCACCCGGGGAGCAGTTGGGGTTCGGTGCCTTGCTCAAGGGCACCTCAGTCGTGGTATTGCCGGCCTGAGACTTGAACCTACAACCTTATGGTTAGGAGTGAAACTCTCTAACCATTAGGCCATCATGTGACTTCTAATGATCAGGCACAAAGTTCAATGAAGAAATAAAACACAAAATCAATTTGCCTTCATATGTAATAGTTTAGAATTATGTGCACAGCATAATGCTACGGCCACTTTTGAGATTTATAGAGAAATCCATCATCATAACTATTACCCAAGTCCTCTAGCTTAACAGCAATGTATCAAGAGATTTTAGACTTTATATGAATTGTACCTTTAGAGCTGCAGTCATGTTAAACAGCCTGTAATAGTCACAGCATGACTTAAATGACAAAGATATTACAGCAAACACAGCAAAGGCTATTCAGCTCCCCATTTCCACACTTACTGCCATTAGCAGCATCTGACTAGATGCAGGTCATAATGGAAAAGCCTTAAATCAGGTGGTCATAAGCGAAGGCTAGCACTGAATCACCCTCCATAACTACACCCAACATAAAGTGAATCGAATTTACACTGTGGCCCCACAGCAAAGTGATGAGCTTTTATTACAGGTCCTGTACTGCAGCAAAGGGCACGAACTTCATACTCTGTACGTCACCATGCAATGAAATTAGACATCATGATTAGAATGACAATACCACACTGTTTCACCTTCAGGATGTTGAAACACAGGCTGAGGTTTTAATATGCTATGAAGAACAAACAGACAGAAAACCTGGAACTGTGTTTGTGTCTTGATGTTCCAGATGTTCATGATAAATAAAGAAATCGAAACTCCGAGCACTGATGCAGTACACCATTTCACAGAGGATAAATATAGCCTTCTCGCACATCACTCAATTTAAAAATACCCCCTGATTAATCAGTGTCCTTGCACTGGATCATGAGACCGTGCTGAGCAATGAGCTTTCCGTCCTCTCGCTTTCTGCTCTGTAAAAACCTGCTGCTCTGCCAACACTCCACCACTTTGTGTCTGGTTTCTGCTTAAATTGGAAAGAGGGGCACAATTTACAGAACTAATGCTTTAACAGCTAGAGACTTTTGTTAAAAATAAAAAAAGTGTAATAAATAATGGAGATGCGATCTTCAAGGACGTCTAAAGCCAGATCGGATTAGTGCATGCTACAGCAAGAACAGCATGCCACTGCCTCTACATGCACGCATGATTTATAAATGCTTCCATCATCACGTTATTCATTTTAAAGTAACCATTACAACTTGGTATATAACGGGTGTTGGAAAATATTACACGCCACAAAAATGTTTCTAAACAAAAATAAAAAAATTTTTTTTTAAAAATTCCCCTGCAGAGTTTAATGTGTAAAATAAACATATGCTGGAAAAATGATAATCAGTGGTGTTAAGTAGAGTAGTGTAGCTGCCACAACAAAGTCAACTAAAATATCTCTCATTACCTTTAATGAACTGAATGGTGTCATGGAAGCTTTTGTTGGTGCATTTTCATTTTCAAACATAAAAGTGTTATATTACACATCAACTCAGCAATTACGAGAAAGAAAAGACATCTGCAACAAAACAAAGAAAAAGCAGAATTTTCGAACAATGGCCTAATATTCTAATAAACATGTTTGATTGACAGCCAGTCAATCACAGCAGTGGGGAAGAATAAATTAGACATTTCATCTTTCACCGTTTCATCTTCATGTATGCTACACAGTGTGTAATTGTGTATCATTCATCCCATTCATGTCATTAAACTAGGTGGTAAATATTTTTGTATATTTTCATCCTGGAAAAAAAAAATGTCTAAGAAATCAGGAAACTACAAAGTAGCTTAGTTTAGTTGCATCATCAGTGTAGAATGTTAAATGTCCTCTGTATTCATATAGTAAAAGTTGCAGAAATTCAACATTCATTTATTCATTTTCTACCACTTTTTTCTGAACTTCTCGGGTCACGGGATCTCGGGCATCAAGGCAGGATACACCCTGGACGATGTGCCAACCCATCGCAGGGCGCACGCGCACACACACACACACACACACACACTCATTCACTCACACAATCACACACTATGGACAATTTTCCAGAGATGCCAATCAACCTACCATGCATGTCTTTGGCCCAGGGGAGGAAGAACTGAGAAGAACCCCCGAGAACTGACACAAGGCGGAAGCGGGAATCGAACCCCGACCCTGGAGGTGTGAGGTGAATGTGCTAACCACTAAGCCACCGTGCCCCCTGAAATTCAACATTTCTACAATTATTACAATTATGTCTCAATGTTACAGCCGCGACTGAGAATCTTTACCTTACTCCTAAGTGTGTGCGCTTCAGCTCAGCCTCCTCCTGCTTAAAGGCCAGACTTTAGTAAATTGTGCACGCAGTGGAAAGGTTGACTGGTCAGCAGCAGCTCAATGTTTAGTAGCTGCATGACATCTGGGTCAAAAAACAGGCTGAAAAAAAAAAAAAATTTACCCTGGTGGACCAACATCTTTAGAAAAGAAACACTCCTCAGATAAACTAATGCGCCATCAGAACATCTCAATATCCTTCCCCCCCAAGAGCAGACTATACTGAACACGTCAAATACAACAAATAAGTAGAACTGACCAAAGAACTGACCTTCACTTTATAGTCAAGACAGCATCCTGGTTATCTATTGCAAGAAGGTAAAACTGGCTCTCAGGGTGAAAGAGATGACATACTGGTCGGTGACTTTATCTAATTGTTTATTTGAGCTTGTGTATGGAGAAGAGAAAAGCTGGCACTTCTCCTCCAAGTGTGTTAGTGTGTGGCTTGAAAAGACACGATTGGCTAGCTTCATGTGTCTCAGAAGAAGCACGTGGTAAACCTGGGTTAACACCCAAGAAGCTTTCTGTCTTCTTCCATTTTTGGAGGACATGAAGACATTGCGACATGTGCAGCTACATAACCAAAGTAAGCCACATCATTAAAAAGTACAGACACGATGCTGCCCTAACCAGCACACCGGGGACACCCAAGAAGTGGGTCAAACAATGTTTCTCAAAAGATCCAGAATCTACCTGGAAACAGATATATTATTAAAGTCTGCCTAAAAGAGAGAAGAAAAGAGAGATATCTGCGGTAATGTTTAGCCTTAGTGAAGTATGTGTATTGTATGGGGCCGCTATAATGCTAGGCCTCACTGTCTGACAGAAATGATAAATCATGCCCTTGTCTCAAGGAAAGAAACAAAAAGCCGCCCAAGCCCTTTATACGCTAAAAATACTCGACAAAATAGAACGTCCTCCAGAGCTATCAGACATGGTGAAAGAAAAGGAGGTTGTAAAGAAGATCCGTCTCCCATTCTTCCCACAGAACTCCCTCTCAATTACTTTCACATTACACAAGTCAGACATTTTAACATGCACATTTTCACCTAAATTCAGTGGAACCTGGTTTATGGTCCCTGTTTCAAAGTAGAACGGTAAGTTAATTAGACATAAGAAGGGAGGTTTCATTAAAGGCTTGGCGACGGAGAGTGAGAGAGCATGATACATTCAAAATGCTCTTTTATTCCAAAGGTATAAAAGCCTGAGGATGGAGAACGAGAGAGGAAGGGGGAATGGAAGAAAGCTCAACATCACTCCACCCTGACAGCTGAACATTCTCAATCGAACACACACACACAAAAAAAAAAAAAACACCCAGGAAGAGTCGGCATGGCAACCGGACAGGATGTTTGTCCTCAGCTTCACTGCTGTTCTGGGGTCATGATGGCACAAGTTGTGATAAAAGTTCTCTACAGTACAGTATATTCAGCCGTACACACAATAGCTATTTACTCCTGTGGGCCATGGCAGAATACTGAAGCTTCGAGTCAATGGCACATGCTTTGGGATCAAAGTAAGTTCAAGTCACACACACACACACACTTTAGTTCAGTAAACTAAAACGGAAAGGCACTGACATAGAAGTCAGCAAAATCTCTAAACTCTATAGTAGACAAAAGAGAGAATAATTAGTTTTTGATGTGCGGCAGAATACAAACATAGGACGCTGATTTCAAAGCCTGGCGGTACACAGAATACTCCCTGCACTGTCAGTGGGAGGCATCTCCCACTGGCTTTTGCCTTCCTGCCACATAAACATAATCTCAAAACACTCTCGGTGGAATATAATCAAATCAGAGAGAAACAGTGCCCTGTTGTCGGTAGTTGCCCCGGTGTAGTGCTCTCTACTCCTCTTTTTTCCCCTCCCTCTCTCTTCTCTTCTTAGCTGTTGAGGTGGTGGTGTGTGAATGTATGTGTGTGTGTGGAACCACACTAGATAACAGGGTGTGATTACAGTAACGTGCTGTCATCAGTGGCATAAACAAAAGAAAACATGCAGACAGTAAGAAAGGCAGAGGTCATGCCAAGGACGAGTTAAAGAATCACACAAATACAGGACACAAGAGCCATCCAAACCAAGCACAAATGCAAAACACACACGTACGTACTGTACTGTATATATGCCAATAAAACACTACATATTTCCTATACAGGATGATACGAAAAGGTAATCTTTAGGTTTTCACTGTTGTTACATCCAGGAAACTAATCTAACTAATCGATTCTTGATGTCACTGGAACATTTTTGTAGACTTCATCCTGCTCAAACAGCTAGATTTTCTATTTAATACCTCCTGGAACATCGTTGTATTTTAAAAAGGTTCACACCCTTAACCCATCTTTGCTGGGAAAAATTAGAAAACCAAGCTATTTTTTTACAAAACTATTTTTTTTTATCTCTGTTTCCCAGAAAAAACTTCAAGTAAAACTTAGAATACTGTTACAATATCGTCAGACTGCATAGTGCATGGGATTGTGTAGCTACAGACTGGTCAGTGTTGCCCATGCTAATCCCTGTCCACCAATGAAAGCACCTACCAAAGTGTACATGAGCATCAGAACTGGACCAGTGGGGAAATGGAGGCCTGGTCTGATGAACCATGTTTTTATTTACATCATATGGTCAGCTGGGTGCGTATGCTTGGTATATCTGGGGACGAGATGGCACCAGGATGCACTATAGGAAGAAGACATGGTGGTGGAGGAAGTGATGCTCTGGGCAATGTTCTGCTGGGAAAAGTTGTGCTCTGGCATGGATGTGGATTTTACTTTGACACATTTCTCCTTCCCTGAACATTGTTGCATATCAAGTAAACCCCCTCATGGTAACAGTATTCTCTAATGGCAGTGGGCTCTTTCAGCAGGATAATGCACACTACCACACTGCAAATATATATAGTCAACACCTTGAACTCTTTGCCATGTTCCTCAAACCATTCCTGAAATATTTCTGTGCACACACACACGCACACAGTCTGACCTGATTTCCAGCTTAGAGTATTGCCCATGTGTTGCACCACCACACCGAAATCAACCCTCCCATCTTTAAAAAGAGAATTAGATAACCAAAGAGGTATGCAAGAGGGAAATCCCTCTAGAGACCAGGGTCTTATTTTCAGAAAGGTTTGACAGCAGAGGAAGAAATTACTGCTGGACACCATCAGTCATTTCCAGTATACAGTTCCATCATTAAGTATTCCTGTATTCAGATGTCCAGGAAGAAGGTGAACAGATGGCAAAGTGCTGCTGAGTAAATGAGAGCATGAGCTTTAAGTGATATAGTGTAAGAAGCATCAACGAGAACACGCCTATGATGCTTTACATGAATGTTCTTGCTCAATACGGCGTGTTCTGGTTACGGGTCAGCTGAATGGGGAGGCAGCATTGTGGTATTGCACGAGGAAACTGGCTATGGAAAGATATTTGGTGTTAATTATGAGGTCACAGTGAATGATGATGTGTGCTGTTTCTCTACCAATAAGTCTGTGTTGCTATGATTTTGTCTATGCTTATACTTATGCACAATTAATGGCACCTTTCACAAAAATTAAGTCAAATGATTGGTCAAATGATGTTCCAAGAGTGTTGATATTTAATATACCAAATCATCACTCCACTTGTCCAGGTTCGTCACATAAAATCCCAATATTAGCAATGGATTGATACGCTGAAACTGTTGCTACTCCGAGCTGGGAGTCACTTTATTTTTTGCTTGGAATCTTGCAACTAATAATAAAAAAATAAATTTATTATATTGTGTCTAAAATGTCTGTTACATGACACGAATTACTTATTAATAGAAGCAATTAATATACCAGCGATATCACACACTTGCTTGTGGTAATATTTTTACCTCTACATCTTCTTCTCTTCTTACCTCTGTGTAGAGTTTCATTTAATATAACCTCATACAGGCAACATACAGGAAAGACAGTACACCTCTCCATTCAGGCAACATTCCAGTCAGCCAATGACATGACAGCAGCACAAGGCATAAAATATCCTGTATGTTTTTTGAAAAATACTGATCTCTTGGGATTTTTCATGCACAACAAACTTTACATATAAAGGCTTCCACTCCTGTTAACATTTTCTCCCTAAACAAAATCCCATAACACACTGCAAAAAACATCAATGCTCACCATATTCTCTTACAGGAAATGAAATAATTTGTTGGATGAACTCTACAACTTCGTCTACAAATGCATGCAGCTAGCGGTCGTTGTTGTAGCTCTCAAATTATTGACTTTCTACACATGTTTTGATTGATTCTACATTTAAATGTTCGATGATTTTAAAAATATTACACTAGCTAGAAGTGTTGCAAGGATATGACGTCAATACCGGACAGTTATTTTTCACAATGTACTTCAAACAACAAATAAGGCAGAAAATGACCAGTCCTGTCTGTTGTTGATAAACACAAGTAGTGATGCGAGAATTTAGTCATGATGCCGGAAATTGAGTCATCAGTGTCCGAACGTATAGTGAGCCAAAGACCAGTGCCAGAATCTGCGTCCGTGATGTACTGACTCACAACCTAAAAGAGCTGATTGAGTCGCACCCATTGCCTGTTATTTCTTTCCTTCTAACTGTATCCATGTCATCAACAGCAGCGCTGATCATCTTCCTGCAATGTCCAACATTGTACAGAGATCATGGTGTACACCTCTATGCAGAACATTGATCCATGTGGACTTCCTACTTCAATTTAAAACACAGATTTTCAGTATGGTTTCTTTAACCATCTGTGAACCATCTGGCTTTTTTTTTGTGTTGAAAATTCTTTGGTGATGTGTGCATCATCATATTTATATTGTACCCCAGGGAATCAGGATATACTGTAGTTACAGGCAACAACAACAACAAAAAGGTTCCTGGGGGCTTATAGCTCATGAACAATAAGTATTTCAAGAATGACAGTTATTTAAAATATTCCACAGGGCCGTAAATAACTTTGGCATGAATGTTTTTAAAGGATATATTATTACTTAATATTACTTATATTACTAAAAAGTAGAGTGCCTTTTTGGTTGGGACAAATTGGAATTGTGTAATGTTTATTTTATACATTAATCTTATCTAAGCTAATCTATGTCTAGCTCATTTTAAACCCCGTCTTTTCCACACTAAAGCCTCTCTCTCCCTCTTACTGCACTCCATTACTATCAGGGTGAAGAGAAATAAGAGGCAGTGAGCCTCAACTCCTTTCACAGAGAATAGTTCTCCAGTTCTCCTGTGGAGAAACCCATAGAGAGAGGAGGAGACAAGACTGAGTGGAATGAGTCTGATCTGTCCTGACCCAGTGTAAAAAATTGAAAGAGCCACAAGGGAAAGCTGTCCGACACCTTCCCTTTGCTGCCTCGGCGAACGAGCTTGAGAAGAAATTCAGGAAAAAAAAGGGACTGAGAATTACAGAGTACCACCATTAAAATAGGTCTGTTCACGGTGTCTCTCAGGTTCTGGCAGCTGTAATGCACAGAATGGGAATTTACAAGCTAGTGGTCTAATACAGAAAAGAAATTTTGACCAATACAGAAAAGAAATTATAAACTATTATCATTCTAAATTGTTAGTGTTATATAATAATTTATTGTTAAAATTATTAATTATAAACTATTGTGACTGTATAGTCAAAAATCAGTTTTAATGCACCATGGTTCTTTTAAAAATAATGATATTATAGTAGTGTGAGGCTCGGCTTCCTCAATTTAATAAACATAGTTGATTTTAGATAAAGCACACACACAAAATAATATCTTCATACAGGACAAAATTCCACAAAGGTTTTGTTGTTTTTCCAGTTGTCAGCCAGGGCAGAAATAAATCCTTTCTAAAGCATATGCAGCCCAAATGTATTTATACATGCATCATATCAGATGTACAGGAAGAAGCTCAGCTATAAGACTCCAAAGTCCATTTCCACCTAAAAGAACCTCCAACGCCAAGCAGCTAAATAAACAGACAGAAAAAAAACCCGACAAGCAAGCAAGCAGCCACTACAAGTTGAACACAATCAGATTCTTCAGAATGCAACGGTATATGGATGAGCACTGTGTGACCAAAACTCACCAAGATAATGGTAACATATAAATAATATAAACTGGTTACACTCACAAAGTACCAGAATAATCCAAATACACCATGTAGTTTTTGAGTGAAACTAAATTTAAATTGAGCATGTCGTTTTCAAGAAAGAGGCTCAAAATAGGTCTAGCGTTGAACCGGTTAAAGAACTAAAAGTACTCACAACCTCGAGAACCAGCTTGAGGAAATTATATTTTTTGTCCGCAGATTCACACCATTTCTGTTAGTTGCTCTGGATAAGGACATTTCTGTATTCCAAGGCCAATTGTTTTTTATCCTTTATATTAATTAACAGGATGTTTGGATGTGTGGTGATTCTCAGCCTACAGTATGAGACAGCTCTCCAATTCTTCTTTGATATATGATGTAACAATAAAATAAAATGGTGCAATAAAATGATATGTTCATAAATATTTTAGCGGATCTGATAACTAATTATAGTATATTGCATAATACAGTGTCCCCCAATACTCCCTGCATACAGGAAAGGAAATTAACAAAAAAAAAAATCTACATGAATACCATTTCTTCATAAACACAAACAGATTTTCTTTCAGTTTGGCTCTAATTTTGGCAACAGCGTTGTGTGTGAGATTGTGTTTGCCATGTTTCCTGTTAACGTCCATCACGACCGTATGAATCCTTTTTGATTCAGTAATGAGAATGATTTTATTTCATTCTTCTTTTGTCTAAGGCATTGTGAAAGTTAACATTCTGTATTTTTATTCAGATAAGCGAAGTATGAAAAACTCTCAAAGGCTTTCCTTCAGATAAGTCATTTTGCTAAAAAGTGTATCTCCCCACGTATGAAAACATTTAGGTAAACACCTTGTTTTATATTACAGTACATGTTTAATTTGGAACTGCTGTGGAAGAAATCTAGAACTGTTTGATAGCTTTTAGAAGACTTGTCTTCTCAAATCAGTGAGATGTTCCCAGATTAGATTAAGACTAGTCTTTAAAATAGTCTTAGTTAGACAAATGATGGCCAAGCCAATCGAATAACACTAGCAAGTAAGTTACACACTGTATGTTTCCTGTCAGGATGCAGTATGTTAGCCCTGTTATCTATATTTAGCAAATAACTTTCACACTAAAGCAGATTTCACACTCAAAGCTGTAAGAATTTGTTTTAGAAGTTGTGTTTATTTTTCTATTTTAAAAGGTATTATGATGGTTCTGTTCACTATGAGTTTTAGATTTTCAAATGTTGCTCTTGTTATGTGAGCAGAATTACACCATTGTCTTCGCTAAGATATCTAATGTTGTCTAGCTGGCAGCTGGAACAGAAGACAGTCTGGATGGATTGCAGGGAGTGATGTCCACAATAGTAAATATTTGCCTTGATTATTGGGGATAATGCCTAAATAAATATTGACATATGCTATGTTCTGTCATTACATTAATGTATAAAGGGTCAGAGCTGGGGATTGATGAAGGTTAAAGTTAGCTAACGTCTGGTTCAGCTGGTCTCCTTTCTTCCTGCTACAGTACACAACCGTGCCTGTGTGTCTCCTCTCAATGACACAACCCATTATTCTTACCTACCAATTACTCACACACAGCACACACTTGGCCTGCAAACAAAGTGAAACTCCCCCCCTGTGGAGAGACAGCCGAGGTAACCAAACAAACCTCAAGCTAGTCAGTCAGCCAGCTAGATAAAGCACTCATGCACTACTTCTTTCCCATGTACTCAATTAGTCCTGCACCCATCGTACTGGATGTTTCCTCTACACATGATTAATGACTGGTCAACATCTCGACCTTGGGATGAATATAAATGGCAAACGATGGGAGTCAAAGGCAAACAGATTATTTCCTATATATCATGGTGGGGACCCCATGAGACTAGGAATATCTGACCACTGTGAACCTGTAGGGACATCTACTGGGTATACATGCAGGAAAAAGCGTGCTTGCTCGCCCGCCCATCCATCCACCCTTTTTTTTTTTTTAATGGCCATTAAATATTAAAACCAACTTAAATTGGTTATGTAACCATTTAATTGGATGGAAAAAGCAAAAACAGCTCCTCTGCCAACGCATTATTCATTTCAGGCTTTCGGATTGCATGCGTTTACTGGTCTTCTGGAAAAGTACAGAGAAATTCCTGGCTGTTAATCGAACAGATGCTTCTTGATTCAGTGTGTCCTTGAGAAGATGCTCTACAAACAACGAAACATGGCCACTAAATGCTGGAACTCGGTGCTGTGTTCGTTTATTCTTGCCCGTCATGCTCTAATGACGAACGATCACTTTGAATGTGTGAATCCCACATGCTAATAGGAAGAGAACTGTCCAACAGCAGCATGCTTCATAAACTCCCGTACTAATAAACCACTAGAGTGCATTTACACTCACTCCATCACAGCTGAGGCTGGCAGAGTCCGGCATCTCCGCACAGCCAACCATGCATTTCCTGTGCTGTGTACCCCAGAGAGCACAGCAAAGGGTTCTTTGAGCTTGTCCTTTACAGCGATTGAGGTAGCGAGCGAGCGAGCGAGAGAGAGAGAGAGAGACAGCGGATTAGAACCCTTGCACTTGAAGAAGGGAAGGATGCTGCCATACTTTGTTAGCAACTGGCAGCCACTATGTTATGCACCACATACTCTGGTCGCCATAGCAACTGCAGCCAAAGCCTTTTTCCTGGGGGCCGGTGGCTTTTGGTCAGCTCTAGTCATAGAGCATAAGGCCCCTTTCTGAGCAGCACAGGACTATTGAGAGTGCTGAGCCCCTGCTAGGAGCGACAAAAGGGCCCAGAATTTCATTACCAGTTCACAGAAAAAGTCAGTGCTCATTCACTGAGACGTTTAACACCGATCGCCAGAAATACTGCGCACCCTTTGACTGAGAACACCTGTTCCTGCAGCCAAGAAAACCAAACAGCCAACTACTTAATAAACAACCATCAACAAAAAAAAATCCAAAATTCAACTGTGCTTTTTTTTGTCATCTCATCAAATACTGCACACTATGCACTTTCCTCTAAAATAAATGGGTCTTACCTTATTGTTTGCACATACAATGGCAAAGCACCTCAGCAGCTCTCCACAGCTGAAAAAGAAGAGAGAAAGTCAGTTAGAGACAAGAAGACTAATCAGCAGGACTCTTGCTGAATCACTGTTTTGGCCCAGAACACTTTCTGCTAATAGAACTTGACAGCTTCAGCCTCAAACTATACAACACTAATAATTAAACTAATTTATTTTGTTGGTACTACAACTACACATTTCCTCATTTAATTTCAGAGAAAACGGCTATTAAGAAGTGCTTGTTATTTCAGTGCACATGCCGGTGTGAAGCTCCGAGGGTATCGTGGGTCATCTGGAGCAGTCATTAGTGGAGGAAAGCATGGTGAAAGGTTAAGGGAGAAATTGGCATGAGGCTAGGAAGGAGAAAAGAGATATGGCAAGAGGTCCGGAAGAAGCTGAAGAATGGGAGGAGAGGGGAAGCAAAAGGTTAGGAAAAGGACAGAAACGTATCAGCGAGATTGGAGATGTTCCCCCCACAAAATGGGAGGTGTAGAAAGAACCCCAGGTAATAAGATATAGATTTGTAAACATTCCCTTTGTTTCTCTGAGGGGAAAAATGTTTTCATGCTTTTTTCTTAAGTAGACAATCCAGCAAAGGCTCTTTTGTATTGACTCTCACCCAAAGCAAGTATTGGCAGAGATTAAAAGGCTGAATAAAAGGGCATGTCAGAGAAACAGGACTTCCACAGGCCTTTTATGAATATACTGTTGTCATCCTAGCACAGGTTTAGTATTCCAGAAAATTTATATTCCGGACTTGTAGCCTACTTATTATGAAACCTGATCATGGACCACAGTCTTAAGATAAGCAAAAGTAATTAGTTTCCAATTAACATACAAGATAAGAATACAGAGGCTACACATGACACATGGTACTTTTTAACCTTAGTAAATTGCTCCACTTGCAATATACAAAGTAATAAACCCCTAAACCAGTGGCACTGAGATATTATTCAGAGAAACATGCAAACTATTCTTCTGCACCGCAAATAGGCACAAAACAAATTAATACTAATTTGGTTAGATTTTCAGTTGGGGTTAAGAAGGATCTATTGCATTGTGCCAAAACCCAAACCACCTCACAATGTTTATCCAATGTGTGACTATTACTTAAAGCATTACTTTTTAGTTTGAGATGAAGTGCCTTAAAGGTTTTTGTTTTGACACCAAGCCCATGTTAAAGACATATTTAGTCAACAGTAATTAACAGACATTTGTAAATTGGATCTTATTTAAATAGCATTCTTTGAGGGAGATTTTGGGGAATGCTGGGAGTTGGGAAGTGTGGAAAAGGTACAGAATGGTTTAGAAGCAGTTAGCTAGGAGTAAATGATGATTAATCGAGATGCTCATTAAAAGGGCTAGCTTTATACTGCTTGTGTTATTATTATTATATTACCTATCATTAACTCACGGAGTTATGGAATGTTGTGTCTTTCTATCTAATCTTTTTTGAAAGCACTAGGATCTCTAATAGGCATGAGCATAAAACAATCTCACACACGCACAATAATAGGTGAGCTGCACCATGCTTCCTATTATATTTGTTTTTTTAGTGAATTCTTTCCAGGTCTATAATTATGATGTGTCTTTTCATGAGCAAACAGAAAAGCTGAACTGGCCATTAGTCAGCTTTTCCGTTCAAGACTAATGCTACGTTCTCAAAACACAGTGATTTTATTGCTGCAAGTGGACAGTAGGTGTACTATGAAGTGACCATTAGGTGTCCATGCTTCTGGTTGCCATAGTAATCGAAATCAGTTTTCTTGCCTATCAAATGAAACATTCTGGCGGGAAATTTGCCGTTTGTATATAAAAATTCACACGTGTATGAAAGCATAAAGTCATACGAGATGAAGGAATAGCAGTGTGAATTCTAATGTCTTTGCGCTCATTGATGGTCACTATTTATAACCGTGTCACATGTCTGGACACGCCCACATCTAGCTGTTAACGGTTGCTGTCACCCACGTCAACGGAGTTATCTGCAGTCAATTTGTTGTTTGGTAATCTGTATGTTTGCTTGTTTTATGTATATTTGCTTTGACACCAAGCAAGTGCCTTTATTTATTTATTTTTTTTAAATGCACCGTGCTTGTGTTTATTACATCCTTTTTTTGTATTTTACGTTGCACATCTCAAACACTGCTGATTTGCTCCAGTGGACACTAGATCTCGGAGGCTGTGTGTGTGGTCCGTTTGAACCTACAGTCCTGGCAAAAAAGAATTCAGGCCCAGCCTTTACTCTTCACATGACATGATGCCTGATATTTTTGCAAATCTAGAGGAGAGGAGCCTGATGCCCAGTTGTTCCCCTAACCAGATTAATGTAATGAGCTTAGAGGCCCAATACTGAACTCAAAACAGAGACTACTCCTATAGTTGCATCCATTCACCTTTCACCATTCAACACAACACCAAAACAAGCTTTGTCCAAATGTAATCATTATATATGAGAAGAAATTCTGCTTTAACCATCCAAGCAGAGAGAGGTGTAGTTATTGAGTGCATCAAATGCACACAACTAAAGCAAAGAGTACAGAGCAACAAATAAAACTGTAGCGTATAATAGTACATGAGTCGTAAAGCTAATAGTTATTGGGAAACTGGATTGTAGATGTGGGACCTAATTGGTAACTGGTGAGACTATAGCAGTTTCACTGTGAAGGACATGAAGGAATGCCATGGTGAAGGGTGAGGATCGTTTACATAAACAGCCTGAGAGCATTTACAAGTTTTCGAGGCACAGCTGAAACCGAGATTGCAAGAGTAGATACACAGCTCCACAAGGTGCTTACAGTAAATTAGAGCAAAGGCTTAAGGCTTTGCTCTTTTGGCTTTGCTCTAAGAAATATTATACAAAAGAAATCTTGTGTAAATAAACATTTACACACACAAAAAAAAGGTGGACGTTGCCAGATTTTCAGCACAAACTAAACTGTTACAGCTCCAAACCAAAACTCCAAAACTATTGAACCATGTGAAATGAAATTATATACACACTAATTAAAACAGTAATAATTCAATTTATACCATAAACTTAATTTAGCACAAGCTTCAAATGACAGACTAGCTAAGCGAGACTATTGATTTTTTTCCTCAGAATCAGAGAGGATTTCACTGAATATAATTTTCATATAAATAGAGAATCGCACACACTTGTATGTTCTAAATTAAAGAAAGGATTTACAAACACACAACATAGTCTTGCATATCATCACATAGTATACAAACTGGTTCATATTGATTCATAGACGTTTCATATGAAATATTTGCCAAACGTTGCTAGAATCGCTCTTCTTATGCATGCGCGACTGAAGTGCACACGTATTGTCAAAGTCCTCAACTTGTAATAAGTCCCAAAGTGCCGCAATCTTGGCAACGGTCCCAGGCTGTTATTTCCAGTCATACAAGATCAGGTTTCTAATTTACTTTAATAGAAAGTGAGCTGTAAACCCATAACAGATCATACCAAGGTTCTATAAAATAACTGCTAATATGTGACCAAAATATAGCGAATAAATAATTTAGACAATATTCCTTCAAAAATAAATCTCTCTTAAAAAGGGGCAAAGACCTGACAGCACCTTTTTATGGCAGTTTCTATAGCAACCGTTTTCATCATTCCAGAAAGCAGGCTGAGTCGCAAGTTACCTACTCTCTATATACATGCATAAAACAAAACATAAAATATCATGGCATAAAATAAGCATGGCTGATCAAAATTTAGGCTTCATCATGCAGCTTAGCAGATAGCTTTTATTGTTTATTTCCTTTAGAATTGTTTTAAGCTAAAGACACTTTAGGTGATATATTAACCAGCGTGCTACTATTACATAAACTATGCAATGAAATTCTGCCTCCTGCTTTGGTCATGGACAGAAAATAAAATAATAATGTTTCTGGAATTTGTTTTCAAAATGCCTTTGTGTCTATGTTAAAATCATTTTTCTTGTTTCTGCCATTCATTTTTCAAAACACAGTTACTGTAATAGTCTTTAACTTAAAGTCTTGGGGTCTTTTTTTACCTTGTAATACCACTACTAAGCAACAAACCTGGTTCAACATTAGTATCATAGAACCTTATATTTAAATTTTAAATGTATGATCAGCTTTTCTTATATGACCTCTCAAATCATTTTAATTTTTGTGTAATTCAAGATATCTGGAAAAACAATTTTGTACTAATCAAGGCAGAAATTTTCCATAAACACTCAGAGATGATAAAAAAAAAATAATAATTTATCAGGAAAAAAAGCATTGCAATGGTGCATTTTTACCTTTCACCATCCAGTTGCTAAAGGTGAGTCAACTGCTGCAATTTTGAAACCCTTTAAAATACAGTCGTCTTCTTCAAGATGCAAATCTGAATAATGCAGATCATTGTTTTTGCATAGATGGATAAAATTATATTGCAGTCATACCAGAAAAACAAACTTGCCTATGACTGATGCTCTTTCCTATAGATGGTCTTCTGGAAATGAGTTCAGCTTATATTCCATGCCAGATACAGTACAGCTTGACTAATTCTCTGTACTGTCTCAAGATGTGAACAAGTCGGAGATAAGAGAGGGTGCTGCTGACAGGCGGTGTTGCCCGAAACATTTGGGGAGCACGCTTTTTAAAGCACACTTCCAGAAATGTCTTTGCACTGATCTTAACTCTTGCTGCCCAGCTTGCACTTTTATAAGTTCTGTGCACTTTGCCAGTTAAATCAATAAAAGTTGATTCAATAAAAAAATAAAAACAATTATATATATATATATATATATATATATGGCTACAGCCTGGGGACTAGATGGCAATTAATTTTAGTCTATCCGATCCAATGGGACTGATGAGAGAGAGAGAGAGAGAGAGAGAGAGAGAGAGAGAGAGAGAGAGAGAGAGAGAGAGAGAGAGAGAGAGAGAGCGCAAGAGTCCACAGGTGGACATTTCTTCTTGCCTCACCAAAAAATTACAGCTAAGCTCATTCAATAACAAATTATGACACCATACTTTATAGTTAATCTAAATCTTTAACTGATAAAAATGCTCACTTCTCTCAGGAAACAGCAGAATCAGATCATGGGAAATTATTACTGAGGAACAATGCACATCTTCAAATGTGATCCAATGTTAAGGGAGCCATTTCCCCCAACAAGGTTCCTTTTGGACATGATGTAGATCATGAAGGAATAATTGTACTCCAACACATTTCCCCAAACATCGCAATTCAAACTCTAGCACCACTCAAAAACAATACAGACATCCAGATTCCACAGAATCAACCAAATCACTGAAAATTCAAGGCCAAGCGAATAAAAGCTGCACTTTTTCAGGGTCATGCTACTTTTCGAATAACAGCTTTTCGGTGACGTCAGGTCCAGAGAGAGCTGAAGGAATCTTTCTGTGCTGTGGAATACGTCCCTTGTTTGGATTTGATCTTGAAGGATGCCGGGTCTTAACCCTGTAGGAATGAAGGCACTATTCAGAGACGTGATAAATGAGAGGAATGAGCAGTGTCACTGAGGACATGCGTGAATGGCAATAGAACACGGGATAGATAGAGGGATGACAAGGTTATATCATACCAACTCCTACAACTCATGCAATAGTACATATAATACCAAAGTCAAACACTGTGTATATGCAGAACTATAAAGTTCTACCAGGGTTAAGAATAACTGTGGAAACTTATAATACTAAAGGTCACAAAATCTCACTAATAAAAAAAAAATAAACATTAATGTATTATTAGAATAGTATAAGTCTAAAAGAGATTATTAGATACGCCCTTAAATGTAGAAGCTGAATAGAATCCAGTTCGTGTGACCAGTAGATCACCAACAGGGAGAACAGATCACTGCTGTAATGCGTGTTGAACAATAGAAACACTACATGACCATGTTCCTATAATATATGATCATTTATGCTTGTGTGTTAGATTCAACTTTACTCAAGTATTCAGCTACAAATGAATGCTCCGACACAAATTACTGGATCATGTTTAACCAAGTCTATAGTCAACACAACATATTTATAGCAGCATATATTCTTGGCCACTTACACAGCAAGCAGAGAACAGATTCCATAAGCAGCTAGATACCTCATGCAGTTACAAATTGCCTATAGTTCTAAATTCCAACAGAATTAACAAGCAAGTTCATTCAAATTTGTATTAAACTCGTAAAGGAACACAAAAGGAGTAATTAACTTATGGATCTAGGGATCGCCTGCTGAATGCCTGACAGGAAAGTTTCAGAA
Source organism: Tachysurus fulvidraco (assembly GCF_022655615.1). Taxonomy (NCBI): domain Eukaryota; kingdom Metazoa; phylum Chordata; class Actinopteri; order Siluriformes; family Bagridae; genus Tachysurus; species Tachysurus fulvidraco. Next base: position 9,143,407 of record NC_062527.1, read on the forward strand.
AAGCTTCTTAAAAACAAATACTTTTCATTGTTTGTCCCTTGTTGAGGAGAGAAGTCAGGAGAATGCCCAGACTTTCCTGTGCTGAAAGGAAAATACAATAACTCAAATAACCACAATGAACAGAAAAGCATCTTAGAATATATAACATACCCACAAAGCTAAATCCACCAGAATGTTTTGAGTTCTGTGGTCATTTTAAGCATTGCTGCTGCCACATGATTGGCTGATTGGATAACTGCATTAATAAGCACGGTTAAATGTGGCATAGTAAAGTCTGTTTCTCTTTCAATCATGAAAATGGCTAAAAGTGCAAGTGAAGAATCCATTTCAACAGCAGGTAGCTTCCATATACCCAGGCACATACCCTCTATTTTTTACAGCTGTGTTTAAAAACTGGCTTCTAACACCACAATCTTCGAAGGTAAAAGGGCATGGTGAGGTTATAAAGTAAATAAACACTGTAACATAACTTATTATTATTAACTTGTAGCAAAAAACATTTTTCCTTCTATTATTGAAACACATATTCTATTACTCAAACACAGATTCTACCATTTTCTTTTATGGCTGCCAGACCACCATGGACATGGCTTTCCCAGTCCATCACAGATTTTCCACTGACTTTGGCACCAAGTAGACCTGATGCAAATGCAGAATGGACATTGTCTCAAAGCAGGTTTATAGAACATAATAAACATGATACAAAAAAAATAATATTAAATATTAATATAAATAAAAAAATGTATATAAATGTCTTTGTATTTATCCCCAACAGGCAAGCTGGGGGTGATTGAGGCAACTGTAACAAGGAAAAACTCCCTTGGATGAAAGAGGAAGAAACCTTGAAAGGAACCAGATACAAATAGGGAACCTCATCTTCATTTGGGTGACACTGGAGGGTGTGATGTGTATATATATATATATATATATATATATATATATACACATACACACACACATTTCGGCAATTGTGTATTGATTGGAAGGCTGTTGTCCTCAAAAGTTGACATGTAATTGTCAAAGAATGTCCGAATACTTCATGAAGCAGAATTCAACTGGAGCTGGTACATCTTTAATAATAACGAGTTTTGCTGCCTGTAAAGCAGGGCAATAAATGTGGTCTGCCTGCTGCTTCCGTTAATCTGATATCACTCAGGTGCCATAAATTTGCCTCCACACTGGAGGGAGGAGAGATGGCACTTTGCAGAATCTGCCAGCTGAACCAAGGGTTTAAAGTTTCACCATCAGTAGTTCACTGAAAACTGCTGTCTCAAAGCTCCAGTATCCTCTTGCTAAACATGTCCACTATACCGCTACCCTTAATTTGCCTCCACCTGGGTTGGAGTGGAACTTAAGACCTGAATTTCCTGAATCCTCTCTGCTATTCTGATTATTTAAGCTTTACAAAGCTTGTACCTGAAGTTAATTATGTTTTCATGGCCTTGTGAATGTAGCGAGGCCAGCATGGAAGGGGAAATGGAAGTAGTCCAAATGTATTTCATGAACCACATCTGATAATAAAGACATCTATGCTACCTTGAGTAGTCCCTTAGCTCCATAGCCTCATTTAATGTCTCTCTATTTTGACAAAGGTAACCTAATTGTCTAGTCATGTGCATGCTACTCAGAACACACCATCTTACAAATGAGCTCTTTGGGCTAAAACTCAGGCAGGAAAAAAACTCACCAAAAAAAAGGGACAACTCAAACAACTTCCACACAGAAAACAAATACTGATTCTGCAATAATTAGCTAAGTGGCTGCTTGTCTTCAGCTACAGGATGAGCACATGCCATGCTTCTCCTCCATTCACCTTATTAAAGGACCAAGTAGGTCTTGTTTCATTATGGTAGGCGTGTATGCACCAGGGTCTGGTCATTAACCTCCACAACACACACACACACACACACACACACACTCACACTTCAATAACTACTACTTAATAAAACAGACCATATAATCTACACAGAGCCAAAGTTTATAATACAACCCATAAGAAATACCCGAGAAGAAAAAACTGGTCTTCGCTGAACTAGTAATATTATCTGTCTAATCCATAGCAAAACTGTGCTATAACACATGTTTCAAGAGTCACATCTTGTATAGCTTCACCATCTTGCTTCAGAAAGTTAATTTAAAGTGCATGTTATACATGTATTTATAAAACAGCACCAGCAGTTAGGCCTGCAATCAAGACAATTCACCTCAGGGAAAAAAAAAAACACAACAGTAAGCAGGACAGAACTCCAGAGGAATGGGCGATAAAAAGAAAACAGAACACAATCCTCCTCTTGGACAAACACAGATTGGGATTCTGCCACAGAGAGGGGGAAAAAAAGCTGTGGCAAACGCTCACATTTCCACAGGGCACCAACATTGCGAGCATTTCACTCACGTTCGCAAGTGAAAATTACTGTGTGCAAATGTACAAGTTATTTAAGAGAACCTGCAGATATGGGAAAACATGATATGCCACATTAACCACTGGTGCTAGCTACTGTGATTTGTCAGAACATTCACTTCAGCTGGAGCCAGAATCACGTCAGACAGTGAAAATATATAGACCAACAAATAAATAAAAAAGGAAATAAAAAAAAGGAAATCTGTAATTCACTTCATGTAGAAAAGACTTTTACAAAATGTGCATTAAAAATTTCCTCATATTATAAATAGCATATTCTGAGTGAGCCTAACCGCTAAAAACTGCTGAGTTAAGCAGCTAAATGTTAGCTAAATATAAACCATCATAAGACAAGATAAAACCTGGCAGTTTTATGGATCTTTTACAACCATCTACTATATACCTAATGGAACTCTCCAACCTAAAACACATTAAATATGTTTATTTTGAATTATTGTGATTCTTTAGTGATTCTGGTGCAAATTGGTGCTAGTTTTATACTGTCATAGTGGTTGGTCGTCTCTAACAGTATACAGGAACATTGCTAGTGCAGATACAAGGGTGTTTAATAGGAGAAAAAACACAATGTACAATTTTCAATACCATATTGATGACAGTTGATGTTCAAAAAAATAATATGTAAAATATAAACTGAAGACAACTGGAGCTCACATGTTAATTATTCAAACCAGTATGCAAGTCGTTCAGGATAAAGTGTGTTCACCAATTTAACCAGGTAAATTATAAAGTGTAAACTGTGATTCTGTGCCAGAAATCAAGGTCTAGTCTGTGTCTGAATAATATCTGGCTCAGATTTTTAATTCTCAAATACAATGACCTTTAGCTCACCTGTCAGATAAGTCTCCTGCTACAATGCATAATACTGTGAGAATAATGATGCAATGACCTAAAAAGAGTCATTTTAAAATTCTAGGAAGAATTTCTACCACCCTTAAATCAGCCTTTGGCATTTCATATAACTATTACTCACACAAGATGAAATGCACACAAGCAACCCAGCAGCAGGCTTAATGAATGTCACCACAAAGGATGATTTATTTATGCTTTGGCTGGATCACTGGGTCAGGCAGAAAAGCTACACAAGATAAATACAAAATGCAAAGAACATGCAAAAGATATTCGGACAGTTTCAAACGTTTGGACAGGTGCTTGTCTGTGTGTGTTTGTGTGTGATGTGTTCAGCTTGCTTGGTGTTTCAGCAGCACCATCAAAATTCCTACCATCTTACCTCATATTAGAGAGAAAGCATCTAGAAAGAAGGCCAATACATTAACAGCTTTAACAGAATGAGTTCATCTTCCTCAAAAAAACAAAAATAAAACCAAAAAAACGATAAGATTATCACATACACTTGTAATGCAGGACACACCCCTCACTCCCAGCAGACTTCGGTTCTGTAATCTCTTCTCCTACATATGACGGAGCCATGTAGCCTGCTTCCAAGAATGAAGAGAGCAATTCCCAAAGACAGGAAATAAAATCAATTCCCCCCCCTCCCCCCCCCCTCCATGTCTGTAAATACTTCATTAGAATGAGTGCAGATGTAGCAGTGAATCTTATTTACGTACAGGCAGACACAAATCTGCTTAGTTTTATAAGCCAAGGCAAAAGTGCTTTAAGAAAAGACCAGCTGATTTTCTAGCGCTGTTTAACTAAACCAAGTGGGTTACTACCATGTAAAATTCCACATTTGCTCTTGCTTCAACATGAAAGACGGGTCATCAAGAGGTTGTTATTTACTTTGCTGTAGTCTTTAAAGGAGTGAGGATACAATTCGACTGGGGAATATCGGTCAATGGCTTTAAATACCGAGTATTATACCACATCCACATTGTAACAGAAAACAGATTTCAAGACAGCTATTTAATAAACAATGGGCCTCGTTTATCACACTGGATATGAAAGAATGGTCATAACTCTGGGGGCATTTACACAAGTAAAATGGTATTCATGAAAATCTAGTTTGTTTGGAAGATCGTTTGTTTCATATATGAATAAGACGACTAACGTGTGCTGACTGACCTGAGTAAAGAGGACATTAAGTAGCTTATTTACTTTAATATTCTAAAAGATATTTGAATGAGGCCTAAAAAACACAATTACCAGTGATCTATCTATTGATTAGCAACAATATCATTAATAGAAGGGATTGCGAATATAGTATTTTTCATGGTACAGTACATTATGACAGCATCCTTCAAGTACTTTGAAACTTCAATCCACTAGGAAAACGTTGACATTACATAACTGTGGTAGAAGCGTCAGTTGAACGCTATGGTATGCTCAGCAATTCTAAATTTTCCCTTCAGTTTTTGGCTGACAATTCTTTCATTAGTAGATGATGGAACCTTTTTTCACAGCACATCTGTGGAACAGCTGCTCCCAGCCCTCTTTAGGGGTCACTGGGTGAAGATGGAGCCTTCTGGAAAAATGCCATTTAATCCAGGCTGTGAAGATTCCCTGGAAAATTAAACCCTCGACCACACTGGTGAGGCACTTTTAGCTGTTCTGGAAAAAGACATTCAGAATGATTAGTGATGCCCTCCTGTAGGAGGTCAGATAGATGTGTGTGTGTGTGTGTGTGTGTGTGTGTGTGTGTGTGTGTGTGTGTGTGTGTGTGAGTGTGAGTGTGTGTGTGCGTGGGAGAGGCCTTTGTAATTCAATTAGTCCCAGTGCACAGCTCTCAAGTAAGGAGGCATGAAAGGACTCGTATGTCCATCCACACATGGCCAAGCCTGCTATGACTCCGCTTACTGCATACACTTCCCTTAAACTTCCTCCGTGGCTGTGACATTCAGTTTGAGCAGCTTCCCACAGCTCTGGCTAAGACATGCTAACCAAACTCTGCCAAGAGTTTTTTAAAGAAAAGAGCCTGAAGTCCAGCACTGACCTAAGATCACAGAGAGCTACCGTCCCTCATAACTCTCATCTCTTTTACTGGCCCTTGAAAAAAGAATCTTGTTGCTCCAAGACACCCCTCCCTAGGCTGTGCTGCGTTAATCCACTACAGAGCTCCCTCTGAGTGACCTCGTAATAATTTATCGCAGCTGAGTTTTCTCTCAACTAACACAGAAATCAAACAGTAGCCTGAATACTTTTCATATTTCCCTGGGTGAGGCTTGTTCTACCAGCAGATGACTGATGTTCAAGTAAATAATACTGTCCAGAACAGGGATCTGTACGAGGAAGAGGAACATGACTGAACTGACAACAATCTTGTATGAAGTCAGTGATGTATCTGAATAACATCAACCCAGCACATGCCAGTGTTTTGACCACAGCAATATTAATGAAGCTCCGGGTACAGATTATATCAGCATCCTTCTGGACTCTCTAAACCATTTCCTACAAACCAACACCTTAATTCTGTTACATAAACAACAAGGTTGCCCCAGATAGTCAAATGTACAGATGAAAAACTTGTGGACCTCAGAGATCTCAGTCAGGTGGATTTACATGAAGTTGGCAGTAGATGCATTCATTTCAACAGGTTTCTCAGATTCAAGACAGATGCCCATGCTTCCAGTTATCCCAGTACCTGGTACCCCAACTGCAGGTCAGCAAGGGCAACGACGGTGTCTGCTACAGAGTAAAAGGTCAGGGCAGAGCCTCTGGGGGGATTACAGCTCTGCACACTGAGCCTTCCTCTGGGGAAACTCAACCCTGCCATGTAGGGGTCAGTCACAGCTGGCCCGAAACTCCAACAGCAGATGGTTGAGGTGATTAGGAGTTAGCGCAGTATCATTTTAAACTTACGTACAGAATTTTCTTTCAGGTGCTAAAAGGCAAAATTTTCTTTACTATACTGTATGTGAGTAAAAGCATATCTGATAAGCTGTGGTATATTTTTTTACCCATATACAATAGCTATGAAAAGATCGGTCATAATTAATTTAGGATTCATCAGAATATAAACTGTACATCAGACTTGACATTATTTTGTCTTGTGCATAGATACTAGTTGCAACACCATACAAAACCGCCTGTCACAGTTTATTGAAGTTTCTCCTCACCACTGGATCAATTTTTAGAGATCTAGATATACACGTGAATATCTGTAAAGCTGTGTTTTGACATTGTCTACAGTTAGCCAATAAAAATAATACTGTACCGAATAGAATGCTCGACAAACACAACAATGACAGAACAGTGCCATGTGATACAACACTTAACAGTACCTGCGATTATCGTCCTTTCAACACCATCAATGATACAATAATCCAACAATATAGTCTTTAAACACATCCATATTTTCTCTCATCATATCAATTGCATTGTAAACAAGAAGCGTGGGCTCTTTTATACTAGTCTTTATCGCAACAAAGGGAGCTAATAATTAGGGTCACTGCTATTGGATGCTGCTGTTTAACGTTTAAATAGGATATAAAAGTCAAAGTTTCATTTAGATGATTTAATAATAATTATAAAAAGCATATAAAAAAAAAATATCGTACGCTGTGGGACTTATCATTAAAGCTGTATAAAGAGCTTAAAGTTTGTGTTGTATGTTTTCAACAAAAAATAAAAAATAAATAAAAATCAAACCCTTTACAACATCACAAAAAATCTTTGTACCCGACACTAATATTTCTAGTAATTGCTCAAATTAAAGTGTTTGATCTCCCAACCTTCAGATGTTTGAAGCGGTTTCCTGAAATAGTTTGTCCATTTTAATATATATAATATTAACAAATAATGTAAAGCAAGTACAGTGTGCTATAGTGAAAAGGTTTCACCACACTAATAAAGTATCTGCTATAGCCCTAAACAATATAAAATAACAATTTGTTAATGATTATTATTAATAATTCTATTATTATAACTATGTATTATATATTATCCAAATATCAACAAAAACAATAAAAGATATCGATATTCACCTACATTATAGTAGATTATTATAATATTCAACATATTATATTCACCTACATTATAGAAGAATATCTCATGAACTCTTTAATCCGCTTTCTGAAAATATTGCATTCTCTTTTTCATTAGTAGAACAGCTGGAGGCAGAACATGTCCCACAATCATTTTTGCCATGAAAACCAAAGTTAAACAATCCTGATTTAAGAGATGTAATATAATTCCTCATTTTGATGTTTGTCAGGATTCTGAAAAACGTTGTAAAATGTAACCAGAGCTCTTAAGCAGCACAGACTTTGCACATGCTATGAGATCTATAGATAGTATACATGCTAAATGGCTAGCAACTGCTTGTGGTTCAGCAAGCATCGAATAGTTATCCTAGATGTTTAGAAAAAGTATTTTTGCAGATTTGAATCCAGGTGAATCAGCTCAGACCTCTGGTTACTACTCAATGATTATGCCTGAAAAGAAATTGTTGTCTTGAAGTAAAGAACAAACACAAAAGGAAGGAAATGGATTCCAGATAAGGTCAGAAACAGACTGTAGCAAAAACAAAAATAAAAAATCATACACACGAAAATCATACACATAGCTTATTATTTGTTTGCAACCAAAATGACCCTCTATTAGTCCATTTCATTTGCTCAATAAACATAGGGCCATGCTGGCCTGTGGCTTTCATAGTTTCTTACAATTAATGTCAGGCAGATGGGGAGAAGTTTCCCAGCCTGCACTGGTGATGTGGGTCTGAGCGTCAGTGATGCACAGCACTGTCACTGTTTCATCTCAAGACACATTTAGTCCTTGAATAAGTGGTATTGTGAACTGGAGGTCAGGGCAACACAGGCATTCAATTTTGGCTTGCATGGGAAGACATTTGCTGCACTGACACCACCAATTTCCATCCGGCCTGAGCTTTTCAACTTCTGAACCAAGCCATTCAGTACACTGGTGCTTCTGACTTTGTCTGTCAATACCCTGCAATTCTGCATCTCTAACTTCTAGTTTTAATTGATATACCTTAAAAGATCTGTGCTATTTTGAAAATAACTGACCTTTTCAACACCCTCATACTTACATTTTTCATATAACTATACTAAATAAACACAACTTGTAAATTGTGCAAATTCCACTTTAGCTCCAGCTATATACAGTATATACATAAAATCTCACAATACTTGATCTTTCCACAATAGCCTAGTCAAGTCATTTCAACCATATATAGATGATGCAGTACACAGTAAAATGAAAACGTTTCTCCGGGACCATGGTGCAAAAAAAAAACCCCCACAAAGCTAAATAAAACAGCGCTAAGGAATTAAAGTAAATTGTCCTAGCCATATAAAGTGCCTTGTGTGCAACCTAGTGCAAAGAGTACAAGACAAAAGATAATATATAGATGTTATTAATATATAATACTTGCTAACAAGCTGTATGCAAATTAGTTGTCCATCCATTTTCTATAGTGCTTATCCTACATGGGGCCTCTGGCCACCTGAAGCCTGTCCCATAGAACTCGGGGCACTTTGGATGGTGTGCCGGTCAACACAATGACACACTACCTAAAGCACATGTATTTGGACTGGGGGAGAAAACCAAAGTATCCAGAGGAAACACTCAAGGCAAAGGAAGAACATTACAAACTACAAACACAGAGGAGGTGAATCAAATCTCTACCCATAGAGGTGTGTGACAAAAGTGCTAACCACTTACCACATCAGGAATGTTTATCAAGAGATGAAATTACACCTAAGCAAATTGGTAAGATAATAGTATGCAAAAGTACACTGTGACCACCACCTAATAATTAGCACAACTCCTCCAATAAAAAAAAACAAAAAAAAAAAAAACGAAAACAAAAACAAAAACAAAAAAAAAACCACAACCCACATGCCCACCTACATTCTTGTTTTCTGTAGTCTCACAACTTCACAGATTTGTCAGTATTTGCATTGTGTCTGGCATCTGAAAAATCTGCTGTCTGCTATCTGTAATGCTGTAATCTGCTACATCTCCAGAGCAAAGCCTCAAAAATTGCATTTGACTCGTACACATTAATTTGACCTCAGAAAATTTTTATTTTGTAGCAATAACCTAGGCAAATAACCGTGGTCAGTAATGCCTAGTTTTCCTTCTTAAAATGTCAAGTATATGGTCAGTGATAAAGATTTGACAAGTGAGTGAATGTTGCTTAATGTCAAATAAAAATAAACCTTCTTAAGATTATTGCTTCTGATGCAGTGTGTAAGCCATGTTTAATGTGACTTTACTCTGCAAACAGGGAAGTACCTGATGGTGGAGAAGCTTAGCCAAGTTGATAATGGTTATTGGTTATGGTGGATTTTACAGATTGTAGGCAGGGAATTCTAAACCAAGTCTAAATTAGATTCACAAGCAAAACCTTCTCAGGTCTATTGTGCTGTTAAAGAAAGTCTCAATTGGCAAACAGCAGTGTGGTTTGTTTACATGTATGAAAGAGTTTTGTGCACAAGCTTTCTGTGAGGTAGCTGTTAGAGGCTTTTAACACAAACAATGATACACTTTAGATTATTTTGTTCTGAAAAGCTTCTTGTAAAGAACTTCATTTAGTTTAGAGTAAATTACACTAACACAAAAATATATATATATAAAAATAATCAGTGGAATTCCCCACTGACTAATTATTTGAGGATACTATTAATAGAGGTATTTCCCATTTGAATAGCGAATTCGTCTTTTTTTAAGCAGATGCTTGGGCTGGGCCGCTTGTTCGTTTGTGGGTTGCCCTGTGTTCTTATTCCATGTGTAGAAAAAAGCTCAAAGGCTCAGACCACATATATTGCACACATTAAAAAAAAAAAAAAAAAAAAACACTAAAAAGAGAGTTAGAGAGAAGGTGTGGGTTGAAGGGGATATATTCATTCATGGGAAATGACAGTGATTTCTGTATGAAGCTCCTAAATACTTGCATGTAAACAGAGTTTTTTCTCTACCGTTGTCGGTTCATCTCTCCTGTGGTCCTGTTCCGTCTAAATTTCTGCCATCTACACTATAGTGTTATTTCCTTTTCAGTCCTCTGGTGAATTCAAAAACCGCCTTGCTTCCAGAACGGTTCCTATTCGTCCGTCACAAGGTTTTCATGGATTCAAATATAAATAGGACAGGTTAAGAGGGAGAATCCAACCTTGGCCATCAAAATGCTAACAATGTCGAGGCTGGTCTGTGTGTGTGGTACCTGTCTGACAAATGAATGCACAAGTTTTCAGCTAATCCCAACTGAACAGAGCTGCCATTTGCAGACAAACACACCCGTGACGATGAATAGCTTCTTCTTCAAGGTAAAATGCAAAACAGAAGCTTGAATTTATGCAGCTAGAATGGGTGAGCAGAAATCTGTTGTCTGTCGTCACACCATGTTGAGCTAAAGGCTACGGGAAGCAAGACATGACATACAGAACAAAAGAGAAGACTCTGGGTATAGAATATCCTGTAATATGATATACAGCCATTGTGGATGATACAATTGCAGCTCAATTCAGTCATCGTAGTTGTGTGCTAGGCGCTTTTCCTCTCTCCCTCTCTTTCTCGCTCTCCCCCAGTGGATACTCCACAATCCTTTACTGCAGGGGCGCACAAACACACCCACGCTCAGACACACACATATATGCAAGTACATAGCACATGCTGCATATTTCAAGATCTTTGGAGCGCTGGATAAATAAGAGCAGGATCATGTAAAAGCGCTTTCCTCACAGCCTTTTAGAAGAACGCAAACAGACACATGGCCGCATATAACGTTGCTAATTACTCATGCCATGAGAATGAACATTTGGATTGGGGGAGGAGTAGGGGTCAGGGGGTAACATGAGAGCTCATGCAAAGAGCAGACCTGCATTGCTGACAAAACACGCACGCACACACACGCACAGATGAAAGATCAAATAAACGACATGACCAAAGATCATTTGGTGAATGTGCTCATATTACAGTTTGGCAATCTGTACAAATAGCACACAGCATTTTATAGAGTATAACAATAAACACTAATAAAAATGGTATCCACAGACCCACATATCCCAGTCAAGTACAGCAGAACATTCCAAATAACATTTACAACTTACAGCCTACATTATGTTCATGTTAGTGAGCAACATATCGCTTGTGTCACTTGTTTAGTGGTTGCTGAGATGATGTTGGTTGTGGGTGTACATTTTTCAGCCTTTATTTATTTAGTTCTAATGAGACATGGAAGTATCTGTTTGCCTGTCTGTCTAGCCATATATCCTTCTATACATATATGGGTAGATACATAAAGTCAAGCTTCTAACACTAATTAAATGAGTAAATGAGACGTAATTGCAGACGTAATGGCGTAGAATTCTCCCTTAATCACATCATACTAAATTTGTATAGAGTTAAGGAAAAAATTTCTAAAACATCGTTTGTTGCACTGTTGCTCTGAACACTCTCGAGCTCCATGACATGAACATACATACAAACTGAATGGTCATCTGTCTCCATCACATGCAAGTGTGACTAACTTTATTAAAGGCATTAATTAAATTAAATGATGGACTTAGCTTACTTTTGACCATGTGCCTAATTTACCTTAAAAAAAAACAACAACTTAAAAACATTAAATCTTTACTGACATACTGCAAAGGTCACAGAACTAAATGTTGTCAGTCAACTAAAATAATTAGTTGAGGTGATAAATGTGTGGTCAGACTTTACAGTGGAAGAATGTCCAAGTAGTTTAATGAGACCAAAACAAGCTAAATACTGCTTATTTTAAAAAAGTATAAAAGTTCATGAATCGTATCTCTCTAAATAGAGTTTCTTCTGGGGGTTATTCAGTCTACATTATCTACAAACACAGTGGAATTTTGCACACAATTATATTTTGTCTTTTATTTAAATGCTAGTAAGACTGAACTAAAGCTTTCAGATTGTACCTCAGTGGGTACTCTGTAGCCTTAAGTGCAATTTGCTGTACAGATCTCACTAAACTCTTATCCATCTTGTACAGGTTACTGATTAAATGCGGTTATATTGTAATTAAGATAATTATGTGCTGCTTAATTTGTTAACTGAACCGATGACCTATAATTCTCATTGGTCTTTAAGATTACATGCAGAAGTTTAGCCTTGATTGAATTGATTTGATTTTGTTTGAGTTGACTGGGTAGCTTTGTCATCTCATAGCTCCATGGTGGCCAGTTTGAACCGGAGCACATGGGTTTCATCGGTTATCCTTTGTTTCCTCACCACTTCATTTATGTTGTGTTTACGTTACATTGGGACATTTTGTGCTCACCTTAACCCGGTTATCTCAGACAACCGAGCAATTGAGGGTTGCTCAAAGGACCAGCAGTGGGACTCATACTCACAACCTTCTGACTAGTAGTCCAACACCTTAACCACTAAGCTACCTTTTCTCCATGTCTGAGCAGTTAAAGGTTAAGAGACTTGCTTAGCTGGCAGTACTGGGATTTGAACTCATGATCTTCCAATCAATAGTCCAAAATGTTAACCAGTGAGCCAACACTGCAATTTACCTCTCCAGCTACCACTGCACTTAGATCTATTAAACAATGCTCATTAAATGTAATGCTATATAATGCTTATAAACCACAAAATGCACCATTTAGAGCTCAAGATTTGAATGAAGATGTTTGTGCTAAACTGATCCTAGATATTATTCACTTTCTTGTTTTTTCTCTTAGTCACTTAATCTCCCCTCTCTGGTTGTATCACTGCCATAAATTCACTTGGTGTGTACTACCATAGCCCTCTGGAGTTGCTGACAGTGTATCTAAGATGCAGAAGTGCAGGCAGGGAAAGACGGAGGTTTCTGTAGGTATAGCTGGGTCAGCAGCACACAACCGTGTGCCTCAGCACCACAGCTTACTTAGGAGAAAAGGGCTGTATCCACTTGACACACTGACAAGGACATTATCCAGCTATGTGATGGCTTAACAAAAGAAGCAGAGCAGTGGTATTATTTTCAGGGTTCATGCTAGAGACTAGAGTTGTATCTACTGTTAACTTTATAGTGGCACTCACAATTCATTCTGATATATAATTTTTTTCTTAGCTGCTGCTTATTATTACTATTACCCTCTATTACCCATTTACCCACAGAATATCTCCATTATTTTGAGAGATGAAGAATACTGCCACTATTGCCATCTTACTACAATGCTGACTAAAAAAAATTTCATTTGAAAAGTAATGGCTTGCAAGCAAAAGAAAGCTTCTTGGCATCAAAATCCCTTTACTCTTGGCCACTTTTTGAAAAAGCTGCACATGGTCATGAACCTCATACTCCAAAAGAACCAAGCTGCCAACAAGGGCTACACCACACCAAGCCTCTGCATCAGTTTCTGTCTCAGTGCTGACCTAAAGAGTCAAAGGGAGAACCCTAGCAGTCTGGCACTAGGAAAGCCCCACTTGCTAATTCTCTTAATGAACTTTTAGACTCTTTGGGACATTGCCAAGTGTAAAGTTAACACTTATTGTGAGAGCAGGAAATGAAAAAACCCAATAAACACACAGGCTTTCCACGTGACAAATCCAAACAATCTCTCTCTCTCTTTTCATACTGCTTATCCGAACTACCTTGGGTCATGGGGAGAATGTGTCTCAGGTGTCATCAGGCATCAAGGCAGGATACACCCTGGACGGAGTGCCAACCCATCACCGAGCTCACACACACACTCATTCACACACTACGGACAATTTTCCAGAGATGCCAAATCAACCTACCATGCACGTCTTTGGACCGGGGAGGAAACCCCCGAGGCACGGGGAGAACATGCAAACTCCGCACACACAAGGCAGAGGCGGGAATCGAACCCCGACCCTGGCGGTGTAAGGCCAACGTGCTAACAACCAAGCCAAAGTGCCGCCCTCAAATCCAAACCGGTATATTAAATATAAAAATGTCAGTTTTGATTTCAGTGTACTAAACAGTAAAATAGAAGGATCAATACACATCACATTCAACCTATTTTATAGCAGACATGATACCAAGTGGAAAGTTAGAACTATTAACCACTCTAAGAACCTCTGTGTCAACATTTGTAAGATCAACACATTATAGCACTGTGTCAATACCTGCAGTAAACTGGAAGGAAAAGAAAAGAAAAAAAAACAAAACAGTATGTACACAGATTTAAACAAAACTGCCACATTTTCTGGACGCATAGTTTTGCATAAAAGTTGTCAAGGTTTGCAGCTTGCCAATCACACAAAAAAATCCATTGGGTGCATTTTAAGGCGACTTAATAAGATCCATATGAGCCGCCATCTAATAAGGTCACTTTTAATAAGCCCTTAAATCAAAGCTTAAGTAAGCCATTGCAGGAAAAAAGCCACATAACACGTTTCCTGTAGTTTCTACACAGAGTTAAATAGCCAGCAGTGAGGTACAGGGCTGTGGGCTTGCTGTAGGGCTTTCACTCCATGGGCTTGACTTCATGGAGAACCAACTGTGTACCCTGATCATATCAGGAAGTGCTGATGGTACAGTTTAACTACATTTGAGGCACCAACAAGAAATATGACAACAATTTTGTACAGTGTACAAAAGCAACTCAATATAGCCATAAAATGCACCAAACACTGTCGAAAAGTTTATAAGGATACAGGTTTACTAATCATGTAGCCATTCCTAATTGTTACTATATTGTTGGACAGAATTCATGACTGCTACTTAGTAGAATGAATGAAGCAGAGAATATATTTTAACATATTTTTGCTAACTAGCTATAACATTAACTAGCTAAAATATTCATCTTAGCTAGCTAGGTGTTTACCTTCTCTAGTTAGGAAATAAGTATGTTTTAATTCAGAAATAGGTCATAAGTTGTGTCTGTGAGATACGTTTCATTTATACATTGATCATCTGGAGTATTTTGCTCTGTATTTGACCTTACTTTCTACAGCATGAGGTATTAACATTAGTAACATGACAGACATAATCCAAATCATTGCCCCTATTGTCAGTCTCTAGCATGTGTGTGTGTGTGTGTGTGTGTGTGAGAGAGAGAGAGAGGGAGAATGGACAGGATAATATGAATGCAGTCCTGGTTTTTGTGTGTATAGAGGTATATAGTGGGGAGCAAGCAAGCTGGCTAGCAGGCAATAGTAAGAAAACAGCGGCTCTACAAAAGAAATGCTAAAGCTAAACCTGATACCTCTGTCACGAACTAGCTACATCAAATAAATTCCAATCCAAAAATACTGAAAATATATTATTTTGGTGCTCATGCATTATGCTGACTGTTGGGTTTATACTTGCTAGTTCAGTAACATCCATCAGTTCAACAGAAAGCACATACAGTCTGCAGGAGAAAATGATCTTTTGTTCCCCTTGTACTAGTTTGCTGTTATTTAAGAATCTTCAGATGACTGCATACAGGTTTTTTTTATATTCTGATAAACCATACCATTATCCCAACCAACCTCATTACAATATTTTGATCTATTATTTGATTACAGTACATTTAATTATATTGTACTAAAAATTATAATTTAATTTAAAATAAAAAAAAGTAAAATGTGATTAAAACAATTACAAATGTCCAAAATCGGATTTATAAGATTTCAGGATTGGGCTTTGTGCTTAATACACGATTGCAAGACAGAGCCCACAGACATCAGTCTTCCTCTAATCAGCACATGAAGAGGGAAGAAAAATGGCCAGATGGACCTCCGAATCAGTGATTCAATTCTGTGGTTTCTTTCACTCACTTCATTGCCTCTTAGCATTTATTCACACAACGTTAGCACTAGCTTTCGTGAGTTTCATTACGAAACGCTGCCCTTTTCAAATCTGCTTGAGAGCACACAAGACAGTATCTCATAATCTTTAGCATAAAATCAATGATCCACCGCAGAGAAAAGATAGGACATCTAGATTTCCCAGGCATTTTTTTTTTTTTTTAACAACTCTGGCTGTCGTTGCTCTAAATAAATCCTTTCTAAGGAGGTAATTAATACCACCACCCTACATTCTGATATGCTTGCCCCTACACAAAGGTCTGAGGATGAACCCCGACTTGGCCTTGTGCACTATGCTAGGTCTAATTGGTGTGGTTACTGTATGTGGCAGTAAAAACACCAGAGGCAAGTGTCCTAATTAACATGAAAAAGTCGAATTAACTGGAAAGCCAGGTTAGTGTGTGACACCAACAACCAAACTGTAGTAACTGAAGAGGAAAAATAATCATCATGTTCAAACCATATTTTAAAATTTTCAATACCACCATTTTAACTTTTTAGCCCACAGGCTCCTGGAGTACATCCCGTCTTGCATTTGTTAGCGTGTTTCCTGCACACACTTCAACTCAGGAAGGGCTGTTAATTCACTGATTAGTTTAATCAGGTGTGTTAGAACAGGAAAAACACTAAAGTGTTCAGGATACCAGGACCAAGATTAGAAGATTTAGCAACTAGTGGATAAAATACTTTTGGGAATTAGATACACAAAATTCTGCTACCAATCTGCCATTTCAGATGATCAATCAGCCCAATGCTGAAACTCAAAATCATCCGTTTTAAATCCTTTCTATTTGATAATTTATCAAGGAAGACAGTCCCTAAATTGTTTCTTTTTTTACATACAATGCAAATAATGTCATGTATTTCTTAAATGCAAGTGTGACCTGCTTTACAAACCACATATTTATCATCCTGGATAGGATGCAGAAGAAACACATGACCTGAGCAGAGCCCATTCTTCACCTTCTGACTGGTGACAAATTAATGGAAAAAACCTGTAGACTCTTATGCTGTGGAAGACATTTTAGTGGCACGGTTTCAGTTCATCTGTCCTTGCAAAGTTAAAGCTTTATTCTACAATGAAGCGTTTCTCTTCGAGCAGGAGTGGTCTCTTCCAGGATGACTCTGCCCCTACTCACAATGCACCATTGCCCATGGACTGGTCTGAGGAGAATAAGTCATAAATCAAATTATATGATCTTCACAGTAAGCAGGGAACTAGAAATTATTACCTAAGGGAGATTTTGGAAGGACATTTTAGACAGCATCTCCAGTACTATCATCAGCGTTTGAAATAAATTCCAGGGACTTGTAGACTCTATGCCATACCACACTGAGACCATCCTTGAAGCTACATCTAAATAAACTGTCTTTTTTTTTTACTTTTGTCACCCATCTCTTGTTACTGCATGCACAGTACAGCATGTATAAATAACTTATTTCTCATAAAGTCCTTGCAGAAACCTTGTCCTGCACATCAGCATCCCGGTCAATATCCTTACCAACGATGTCTTGTTTGTCATCATAAACATGACTATAATCACCATCAGCTGCAGAGACTTCATGCACACACTGTATGATTATCATCAAGCTCTTTCATCACCATCACTACCACATTCGGAATAACCTCTGCCCAGTTATGTCGCCGTAAACAGTGGCCGTCTTCATTCTTACAGCTGTATGCTATAAAAAGTCCTCCATAATGAAGCAAACAATGACTTACATGATGGAAACTTTTACCAACACCCAAAATCCCCAAAACTGTAGCCCGGCAACGTTTATAACAAAACTGAAGATATACACGGGCCCTAATCACTCATTAATGTGCTGCCTGGCCTCTTCAGAACTCTTGTTGCTCTTCCTTTTATTATGCTCACTCCTGAGCTTGAAAGTCCCTTGGAAAAGCTTGGTCTTTGTGGGAAGACAGGAAATGAGAAGAGTGCTGGAAAATGTGGACGAGGCGTGAATAATTTCAACAATAAGACCCTCACTGTGAATCCCCCACCCCCACCCTAGAGATCCAGGGAACAAGCGATATTACTGTTCAGTGAAATCCACCGTTTTTCCTAAAACATGCATAGCTCATCTGGAAATGTACTGGGTGGGGATCAGTGGAGGTGTGCACTTTTTCTAGAAGAAATAAATCACATACAAAACACGTTATTTATACATTGTTTGCCTTCTGTGAAACAAATCTGTCACTAATGCGTCCCATACCCAAGACCATTAAAAAAAAGGTTCAGAGAATCAACCGTTCATTAAGGGCACTCAAGTGAAAAGGCGTTATGAACACTGATGTATACACAGAAACAGCAGCTCTAGAGGCTAAAGACAGCATGGTGTCTTCCTTCAATCTGCCCATCAGCTTATAAAAACCCTCTGGCATGGATTTGCAATGAAATGTTTACACACAAATCATTATAAAATGTACTTCGTAGTATTTAGCATTGCATATAACAATGCCTGGTAAGCTTTTGCATAAATTCTGATGATGTCTCATAAAGCCACATAATAACGTAATTAACGTCTTTGGTTATTTTTAATTCAAATGAGGCAGCACTAGGGTTTATGGGCACATTTTAAAAAGCATTGCTACTATATTACAAAGCAGAGAAAGTGGCCTGATCAAACCTTGTAGAAGTAAATGATACTAGAGAACTCTTTCATAGCAGTTATGCAGTCACCGTAATATTGACAAAGTTAAGATACAAAAGAAGAAAAGCTGACCCTGATGTAGGGGGAAAAAAGGAGGAAATTCCAGACCTGGAATGGGCCTACTGTAGTCCTCAGGTCTGGCCTGCCATCACACAGAGAGCACAAAGACCCAACCAGACTGCTGGTGTACTGGGCGTGTGGCAGTTCAGCAATTTGGCAAACACACCCACACAACTGCACATTAACAAACATTTCAGCACAATCATGCTTGGCTTGCTCTCTGTCTTTCTGATGACTCTGGAGCTCTTCGTCTTCTCACAGCACCGAATAAACATTTCCTGAGTGGCACAGAGGATGGGACTCATTTGTCAACATTGCTAAGAAAAGGTTCTAAATTGTTTCCTAGGCATAAAATATGGATTTCTTAAAACTGGCAAACAAACGTGTGTGCACACATCATACGCAGTGTAAATGACCAGGCTTAATAAATGCAACGCATTCATAGTCACGTCAATTCGTTGTTAATTGTATGGATGAAGAAATGGCTACCTAAAAAACTACGACCTGGTTATTGGCAACAGGAAGGACACTTATTTTTCTTTAATAATTTCATATTGATCAGTAAAGTATAGAGGGAGTAAACTGAACAGTTTAAATATTTTATATGTTTATATCCTCTTGCACAACAAATTTAAAATAATGCCATGTGTCAGGTACATACTGTACAGTAGTCACAAAATGGGAACTCTTTAGTTTTCATGGCATTTTGATTCTAGAAATCCACTCATTCCATTTAAAACCTGATTCAATGCTGTATGTTTTGCATTAGCATAGCAGTTCTATTTGATCTATTGGGCCAGTAGAAAAAGAAGCCTTTAAATTTTTCACATATACATTCCAGCACAGTGACGTTCTTTCTTTGCATATCCCAACCTTTTGGAGCGCAGGTTCAGCCATGAAACAGCACCCCTGGAGCAGATCCCGATCCTCCGATCATTAACCCAGAATCAACTATTTGAGCCACCACTGCCCCATAAAAATGGTGACAAACACAACAGGCACATTTTATACCCTTATGAGTTATTTTATTGTCTCTCTTAAAGGTGAATTATCCAGCCAAGCCAAACCCTTGTTCAAAGCACCTTGAATTTCATAGATGTTGCATCTCATTTACCTCAACAAGATGGTGTTTCCAATCGGGCGCAAAATGCTTTTCATTTTATTAGCATTGGCTGCAAGTGTGGATATTTGGATAAAAATAAATTAGGATAAAAAAAAAAAATTAGTAATTCAGACTGGTCGATTAAAAATATATATATATATATATATATAAAAAGCACTCCAAATGGGCCAACATTTTCCATAGTCTCATCACGTCTTTAATTTAATTGAAAAATAAGATCAGATTACTAGCAAATCAGCTCCAATACAGATCATTCTTGCTTAGGTTGTTTATTGACCATGCGTACGCAAAGCACCAAACATTTATTTTAATAAATCCTATATTTTGCATGGACGGTACACGTTTCTGTGAACAAGCACCATTAATAAATGAGAGCCCAGGCCTCATTTGGCTTGGGCCACAGAACAAGAACAGAAATAGGAAAATCACTCTCATTGGCTTGTAGGAGAACTAATGGCTAATACATCATAAGTTATCATATCATTCGCAGCAATTTAAAGGCTACAATTGTGTTTGGAAAGGAAATAGCCAGTCTTTATAACAGATGAACTGCAGGAGTGTCACCTTCCTTTTCCAGAATGACCGGACATAAGGTCTCTTAGTTTCTCATTCATCATAACTGTACATCTTTGTACAAAAGAATACAGAAAAAGCATGTAATGTTCCATTGTGAGGAAACGTTAGTCAAATACAGCATGGCTGCTCTTATGTAAAGGGTAAGAAGTCTAAAAGATGTCTGATGTAGTTCATGTAGCATTCCAGTGAAGACAAGAATGCACCAAGCCAAGTGAAACAAGGGCTCAACCACTGCCTTAGGTCCATATAAATATCAGTCATAAATAATAGCTTAAATTAAACTGCATAATAGAGTAAATTAATTGAATTCAGATTATCAAATGAATCATGCTATGAATAATGAAGTAATTGACCTTTGTATTTTCCCACTAAAATGCTCACTCCTTAAGTGTTGCCTCCATTATCGCAGGAGGTTATGAGTTTGAATCCTGACGAATCTACAGCCACCTCCATCATGCTGGAGACCAAAAGAGCACAATTACCTCTGCTCTCTAGGTAGGAAGGTTGTTATTAATCACCAGTCAACTAGAACAATGCTAGCTAATTATGGAAAGAATAAAGCAGTTACAGATCTCCTTCTAGCGTGTACAGCCATCCTGTGGAACAGCAGGTCACAAAGATGACTTTTACCTGTATCAGAATGATATGCATTGTAAAGTAGGAGAGAAATAGATGTGTGTATATATAGCAGTTCCAACGAAAAGGAGTAATTGGTCATTATTATTAAACAAATATAATAAAATAAAGATTTACAGGATTACATACAGAGTAAATATCTCATGTTGTTAAACGAAATACATCCAAACCATCTACACAATTATCCACACGGAAATTTACCATAAAATCTCAGTAGACGGTATCAGTCCCCCTATGAAAATGAAAGAAGATAAAAAACATACCCGAGAAATCTCTTGTTTACTACATGATGATCTCACACAAAAAGACTTCCAGTATGATCATGCCAGAAATCACACGCAAGAAATATTCCACTCATGCAAGAAAAGATTAGTGTTTCGAGTACTGTTTGCCTTTGCTCTACACTGTAATGATTTACAGTTGCACCATCCAGGGTCACCCAGAAGATAATGGGTTCCCAATTTGAGTCTGGTTCCTCTCAAAGTTTATTCTGTGTTCTCTCAGTCAGTCTTTTTTTAGTCACCTGTATTTTGAATATTAAGCATATGGTAGTGCATATGCTTAAATATTAAGCATATGGTAAAACTATTAAAAAAAAATAATTACATCTAAAATGGGTAAGTGGTTTTATTTATGGACAATTGTTTATATTTGTAGGTACTTTAGGCCATCCCAATCCTTTTGGACACTGTACACTTGGGATAGTTAGGTGGAAAGGAACAAGGCCCATCAATGTCTTCAGTGCAATTGTGATTCAATTCACATGCAGTAGAGGGCTCAGCCTTCCAAACTGCCCGGCTAAAAGGAGAAAGTCCTACAGGACACAGCTACGAAAACAATACTGACAGCAAGCAAGATGAGGTAAAAGATTGTGCCGCGTGATTGACATTGCGAGTGTGCAACTCTGCAATTTAAAAAAGAATAATAAAATGTAAGTACATCTTGTATCCCAGTGCATGCAGTTAGTCTTGTAAATCAAGACATGGGGGAAATGCTTTCATAGAGACTACATATAAAAAAAAGAATTTCACATTCCAATCATTGAATGTTTACTAGACTGCCTTGCATGAACATAACTTATTCTATCTAAAGCCTTAATACCACGCCATAATCCTGTCATTTTCATAATAGCCTCTTTAAGGGATGTTTGTGACCAAGCCAAATCGATAGACCAGTCATTTACCAAGCCTGATTTTAGGGGGTTAAAATAAGGGGTATGCTGAAATTTCTTACAATAAACCTTATCAGATTGCTTCATCCCAGCTTTATCAAGGCTCCAAGCAGACAGCAAGTGTCCAGTAAGTGTATATTAGTCCTGTGTGTTTTGACTTTCATTTTTCATTCAATCTCAGAAATTTAATCCTTTAAAAAGCTCTTAGAAAACTGAAAACAAGAACAACTGGTGCCCCAAATCAGCCTCCTCCAAATATCAGCTGCCCACTGATTTACTGAATTTTAAGTAAATTACCCGTGTGATTTTTTTATCACCATGAGCTGCAATGTTGGTCTTGGAGCTTTTGAGTACAAGTACAAATGCACCAAAAAAAAAAAAAAAAATCAAATAAATGTCAGATTCAATAGAAGAAAGGAAATTCATCTCTAAATTGTTCTAAGGATTTTGAAATATCTGTCCATCTTTCTTTCCAGTCTGCTCCTAATCCATTTTGTTCATTTTTAAGGTTTTTCCTCTGATTAAACCATAAGTAGGGTCATTAATGGACTATTAGACAGCATTTTAACATACTAATTAAGTTACAAATAAAACACTACTTGAATCTATCTGAGGTCTTACATCATTGAACTTTAAGAAGTTCATGAGAGTAAACCAAAAACTAACTATGTAATCATTCATGACTTCATCAGGCTTTGGACAGCTGTGGTAGAGAACCTCATGATTTCATGCAAGCGAGAGTGAGAGAGTAACGACGCGCTGCATTGGCCCTGAGCCAACAATGATATCTGCACAGCAATGGAAAGACTCCAAAATATTACATCTCTCTTATTGAATACTCTTTCAAAATAGAGCATTTTTTGTCTTGCATTACAATCAGGAAAAAAAATGCTGTTATGTTCTCCTCTCTGCTCTTATGTGGTGTACAATGTCACTGGAATGATGAGATTTTATCAGCACCTTTGTAGAGGCAAGAGCCATATCCCAGCCTGAGATACAGTACTTGCTGTGCAGAGAACTAATAATAACCATGTATAAGGAAGCGAGAGAGCTGGTGTTAGCAAAAGTTGCAAGACTAAGAGCAAGGGAACGTGGCCACCACAAATTGACTAACGATAACCTACGCAATTTCATACATAGATTAATAAAGGTTTCCCTACTTTGGTTGAGTGCGATTGCATCCTTATTAATGTCTTCCACTCATTTACCACAAACTCATAAAGCAGCATGCCTAAGAAAAGAGGGGTTTCTTATTGCACCATGCTGTCTTAGTTCTTATAATAAATAAATAACCCTTCTCACATGATCCCAATTACGCTCCTTGATCACAACTCTCTTCACTTCCACAAATTCATATTCCTTACATCTATCAGCCTGTGACACAATGAGCCAGGCACAAAGTACACTAAGCCTATGATTGTCTTTAGTCTTTTTCAGGAGGGAGGAAAACAGTGGACAGCATTTAGATCACAGGCTTGACCTCATATAACTGCCAGAAAGTCCATTGCACAGCAGTATTAAACATCCGTCTCTTCCTGTCATACAGCATGACTGGCTTCCCGCCCACTGCCTACATTACCTACTACACCCCATACAGCACTAATATGCAGGATATTGAAGATATAAAGCATAGTGGCAAGAACTCCAGTGTTAAATTATATTAATTCACACTAAGCTACCCTTTTTAAAAATGTACATTGTGGATAGTAATTCCACATTGTGGATAAATGCATTCAATCTGCTTAGTGATAAGAAACTGAATGTATTATAGGAATGAGGTACAACAGGAATCTGGTTGGAGGCCAATACATGGATACGACTTTGTTAAATCATTGAACCAGTTCCCCCCCACACACACACACACACCCCCACACCATTTTCAATGCAATACCATTTTGCCAACACTCACTTTTGATGTGATCTAATACTGAACAGGTTCTGTACCAGCGGTCCTGCACATTTTAGTCTTCTCTCTGTTAACACACCCACTTAAACACAGGAAGGGCTGTTTAATAGAGGATTGTTAATAGAGAAGCAGCGTTGTTACAGCAGGGAAAACTCTAGGACTACGACTGGGAACCTGTACAATATATTCACCCTCATATCAGCTAAGCCAACAATCTACAATCTTCTACTATGCAAATCATCCCAGATAGGGCAGTGGCTTGCTTCAAGTCTGCCAAAAAAAAAAATCACACGTGTTCAAAATGAGGAATGTCTTGGAAAATGTCAAACCCCACACGAAACAGATGCAGCATCGTAGGTCAGCATCAGTCCTGATATTCCTACACAGCACCAGAAAGCGCCATATATACAATCCCTATAACAAATGACGAGTCATCCGAACCTGCTTACATTTACATCCTATAAAACCATGTCGGTGTGGGGCGAAACAGAACCCGAAAGAAAAGATCAACAAGGACATGCCTCGAAATGTTTTAGCATCCTCCTGCTTTCATGGCAATAAAAGGTATAGCCACGCTGACCCTTTCCAAAAAAAAAAAGAAAAAAAGACTGGACAACCCTGAACGAAAAAAAAAGATGACTTTAGGCCTCATCCTGGATTTCGAGTGTTAACATTAAGGTGACTGACTCTGCTTACAGAGGGGTGTGGCACTTTTTCAGCTACATGAGGTACTACAAGAGCTGCACGTCTTCTTCAAGGACAACTTGAATGAATCTACTTTCTTTCTTAGATGATTCTTATTATTAAGGTGACAATGTTCTGCCCGAATGGGTATTTAATTACCTAGACAAGTACATAGTATTCTCTCTTCTTACTAATCAGACAGTGTACTGTTATACAGTATGTGCATATCCTGCATGAGATGAGCACCAGGGTTGGTTTTGTGTGTGTGTGTGTGTGTGTGTGTGTGTGTGTGTGTGTGTGTGTGTGTCATTCGATATTGCAGTAAAGCAGCTGGGAAGTCATGGAGAGAAACACAGGCAGAATTCGGGATCACATCAGATTTAGTTGTGATTAAACTATGATGAAACATCTTATTCTTTTTTCCAGCTCTCCACGATGAACGCTAGCTGATTTAAATCCACCAATATCTTGAACGCACAGTCGATCGACCACGAAACTCTGGATCATTTCACAAATCAGCCTCAATCTTCCCGACCTCCATCAGTTTCTCTGCATTTCCACACGAGAAAACGGATTAAACTGTAAAATCATATCCGCCGAGGTGTTACACAGTTTCAAGAGTGGCCTCGATAGAAAAGATAAATGCTGGGAAACGTGTCAATGTTGCATCGATCGGATACAAGATAGCGTTAATATGGCGTCGTCAAATTTCGCCCTTTAGCTGTGACCCCCATCGAGTGGGGGGAAAAAACGCCACGGCGGTTCAAGTCGTTCAAACCGAGTTCATCTCATTTCCCCGACATGAACAAGCGGTGTCATGTAGGAGAAACCCGTATCCAGCGTTAAAGCCGGACGTCTGGGTGCTTGATTTGGATGTTGACTTATCATTAAACACATATGAAGCCTTGGAAATGTTGGCGAAGCCTCAAACGCACCAGGTTCAATCAGAAAAACATGCATTAACCGGCACGCGCTGTTCGGGGCGCACAAAAGGATACTTCCATCTTGTATGCACGTCCAGATTCGTTTCTCACTCACACACACACACACACACACTCCACCGAGCCAGAAGTAATGAACCACATTTCGTATTTAGACTAAACACGCTTGCTGAGATCTGACGCCCATTCATACTCCACCACCATCACACGCTGGGTCACTACTGATCACACTGCATGCAAAACACTACATCTAGCATTTTCGTTTCCTGTTAAAAATATAAACAGCGTTGCATTAAAGAAAGACTCAGATGAAGAATATTCCTACCTGAAATCCAGCAGCGTGGTGCATGAGAGAGGAGCTGGTGTAGAGAGGCAGCAGGCTGTGGGCTACTCCAGTCTCTGTACACTAGAGCTCCGCCCTGCTTATTAAGCTCCCTCATCCAAATCAAACACTACTAATAGAAGGCGAGAGAAACAGGCAGTCGATCACCAGGCAAATCACATCTCATTCACCACCGAACTCACTCAGTGTACTTTATTTATATGTGCATTGTGTGGATTTCATTAACGTGGGTTTAAGTGGGTTTAAGCTTGCACATGCACAGCCTTATTTCACTCTTAAAGGTATATGAACTGTGCATTTCCTTGTGAAATGGGATATCTGGGGAATGACAACTGAAATACCTTGCTTTACACTGTTTTAAAATTTCCTTTTGTGACAAAAAAGACTTCCCATAGAGAATTCACACACTACAAACAAATTACTGTAGAGATGCCAGAGATGCACAAGACTTTGGGCCGATGGAGGAAACCATACTACACAGAGGAAATCCCCATGCATGGGGAGAACATGCAAACTCTGTTAACGTAGTGCAGAAATTGACCCCCAACCCCCATTAGTGCCAGGTACACTGATTTTCACTGGAACAAGTCCCTTTAACCTTCTCTTCTCTAGGGCTGCTGTTTTAAAATATCTTATATACAAGCTGATCAATCAGATCATGCTATTTAGCAATGTTCACAATTCCAGACGTTCCCAAGAACTAGTATGGAAATCTAGGACAGCAATATTTCATAAGGATCAGTTACGTACCTCACATGAAATTTAATGGTATGTAAATCTTTTCAAGTAAATTGTACATTTTAAAGGTAAGAAAGGTACAGTTTACTACCTTCTATACTGAGGTTAGATTGCTGTCATACAAAACAAGCAAAACTTCCTCCTGCTGTTTGGCTTGAGATATATACTAATTCCTTCATAGGCAAGTAAAATCTTAAAACAAAAGTATAATGACATCTGTCTGGATGATTGGATGTGACTAGCTGTGCCTCTTTTTCTTTTCTTTTCATTACTGATATATAGAAACATCAAACATTTTCTAGCAGTTACAGTCTGCCTACGCTACAGAGCATAAAAGCTCTCTCCAGTTTTCCTCTCTTATCCAACAACAAATTTCTGAGAAACATGAGCTTTTTTTCTGTCAACCTTGGCAGGTTTAAATGCAAAGACAGTCTCGCTTCTTGTGTAACTGTAACTGAGAGCAAGATAGTAGATATAATAGTAGATATCATGCCTGTGTACATCATGAATATGCACGGCTCGATAATGAGCCATAAAAACAACAACAAATACATGTGTAGACACTCTGGAGTCTATTATTTGCTAAAGGAAAAATGTAATTCAGCACCATTTGCATGTATCACTGAGTAGTACATTATAAATGCAAGGCACCTCATGGACCTGGCTTTGTATTCATTCATATTTAGCAAGTGAAATTATTTCTCATGCCCTCAAGTAAGTGTGTATTGTTGTAGAAACATCTTATTGATGACACAGTGTCCTTGTCGGTCAATAAGCTGTAACCACATTTTTCCACTCCAGCAATCAATGACTGAAGAAAAATAGATAGTTGAAATTATTGGAGTAATAGCCATCTGTATGATGTATTGGGTCAATGTGATGCTAAATATGGTTAACTTGCTTTACAACAATAATATGAAATGTACAGGTTTATGTAACCTATATTTCAGCACTATAATAATAAAAAAAATCTTATTGCTTTATCCTTTTAGGATATTAAATTTTACACTCTGATCATTATGCTTTTGGAAAAGGATTCTTTAATGTTTCGTCTATATTTGAACATTTTTAGTTTCTTAGTGCTAATAGCTTTCTAGCTTTAATAGCTAATAACTACTTTCTGCTAGTGAAATTTCACACAGACCAAATGACTAACAACAAATGTAAAAGTAACTTACAAATACTTATCAGAGGGGCACCACAGCACTACAGTTAGTACGTCCTAGCTAAATTCTTCTATGTATATAAAGACTGTCTTTATATACATGTATATCTTTATACACACACACACACACACACACACACACACACACACACACACACACACACACACACACACACACACACACACACATACACCTGATAGACTTTTTTTAGACTGACAGTGTTCTTAGACCGTGACCCTGTGAACCGATATCAGGATGTATTCAAGGATAAAGTCTTCATTGCACTTCTGTGTGCATTTCCGATAAGGGTGACTGCCAAATGCCATAAATGTAAACCTAAACAGAACAGAAGTACTAATCAAACTGGTCTTTCTCATCATCTTTCTCGATTTTGCTGCCAAAAACCTCAACAAAGACAGGGCTAAGGAGATAGTGCCACATACAGTATGTATGTAAAGTATACTACTGTGGCATATAGGCCTTATTTACCTGCAAGATAAGATTAAAAACTACATTCAGAGTAGTGACTCTGAAAAGGTTTGTGTCCCCATCTGTTTACTTTGCATGTATAACAGTCTACTGCCATCTAGTGCTCATGTTGAAAAAGACCACATAAACACACAGGCCTTTATTTACATTTCATTAGATAGATGGCAGTATCAACTGTATTTTTAAATCTGGGGAAGAGCAAGGGCTAGTTTAGAGGTCAAGATAAAAGATAGATGTTTTCTAACTGCATTGGTTCTATTTCGAAAGAGTATTAACAATTTTGGGGCACCACTGTAGTGCAGTCAGTAATGTTGCCACATGCTCCAGTATCCCCAATTCATCCACTAATCCAGAGAAACTCTGACCAGGATAAACAGCATCATCCTGCTGAAAAATCCAGTTTATACTGACCAGCTACCAGCTGCTCGATAATGTTGTATGTTATATTGTATTGTCTATAATATAGTATTAGTGGTAATTAATCTATATTGTAGACAAGCCATTTAAAAATGAGAGAAAGAAAAAATTTAACTATATGATAGAAAATGTGAAACATTTATTGATCAGTTTAAGTAACTTGCCAGATGGTGAAAGATGGTCTACTAGTGTGGCAGCTTGTAGCTCACCTGGATTTATCATTATTCTGCATATAAAAGCTCCTTTATCCTCAGCAGCCCTTAATGCCTCACATGCTATAAAACCTAGAACAATAAAATAAAATAAAAATCTGATAGCAGCCATTCTGCTGATAAAAAAAAATCCACAAGTGTCTTCAATAACAAAAACATTTCTAAGAACAAGTTGAAAAAGATATTTTTTCCATTATTTTCATGTTTTTTTTTTTTTATCTCTATAGACCAGCTGTCTAATGATGTAGTTTCCCATAGAGTTGCTGAGATACTGCACTTGAACTCTGAACCAAAGCTGAAAAATGAAATGAATTGATGAGATGTGAATCCCATAAATGAAACAACAATACATTAAAGTCTCTTATTGCACCTTTAAAGGGGCATTAGTAAAATATTTAAAGACCAATATAAACTGCAATATCCTTTAAATGTAATGGTTAATTTTATTTCAATCTCTGTTACATTTAGTGCATTAACATGCTAAATTAAACTGTGATGTATAGTACAAAGGGACAGTATTTTTTCTACCACAAGAGGGCATACCTGAGAGTGGGATTGTGGCTGCACTTTCACATCATGTTCACAGAATTCCCAGAATGTTCTAGTATCCTGAATAATCAATATTGGTTTATTAAAAGGCCAAATGTTTTTATGGAGCTTTATCACTTCTCCTTATCACTAATTCTCATGACTACAATGCTTGAAAGCACTGCTATGTAACCACTTACAATGTACCATGCCATGAACTGAATAGAACAGAACACTTACAGAATACACTGTTTTATCTTTTGCTAGTTGTTATCTGCTGTGTTTGCACACTTTTATATACTTATCTTTTTGCCAATTTCTTTGTCTCTGAATACTCTGTTTGAAATAAATAAGTCCATGAATACAATATGATGTAGATCATGAGAAATGTAATAATAACTGTAATAATTTGAATTATGTAATATATGCCGTATTTATCTGTAATACAGGATTAGGATGGACTAAACATATTGTGCCTTATGTACTAATTAGGTAAGTATATAAGGTCAGTTAACCACTATCCAATCAGTTACATTTTCTTGTCTGACAAGCAGCCTTATGTTCTCTTTAAAGAATGGAAAATTAAACATACTAACACACAGGTGGATTTTATCAGACTGTTTCATTACCCTCTACAGCAATTTGCTTATCATGCTAGCTTTACTTTTCCAAGCTTGGAGTTTAGAGTATAATATGTGTGTTCCTATGGGAACTGTAGCCAGTGTCAGCAGGCGAAGTGTGCATGAGCTGCTGGAAGTGTGCACGTGGAGCCCGAAACTCCACCCACTGTCCAGTGCTGCAGTATAAGTAGCCAAGAGCGTTTTATGCATCACAGAAATGCCACTCTGAGACGAGACAGAAAGTCTGCTGGCCAGAAATCTACATCTGTCACCAGGAAGCCTCACTTCAATGTGGCAAGCAAGATTCTGAACAAATCTACTGAGCTACAGCACATGACTTCTATGGTAAGCAAAATTTATATCATTTGTGATCTCTTACATTTGCCTTTTTGTTTATTAACAATTGAGAAACTGACCCTTTATTTCAGTTCCAACTATTAAATCTACAATCTTTCACTTGTTTTTTAAAGGTTTTTAAAGTTGATCCTATGTGGGTGGTGGAGAAGATCCGTATATCAGTAGAGAAATCCAATCTGCTCCTTCTTTCCACGGAATATAGCCTTAAAATTGGAAGTATGTTTGGAGAAAAAGCTCCTGCTGAGAAAGCCAAGAAAACCAGCCTGTGTCCCAACATCATCACTCCAGACACCATTCCCGAGTTCTGCATCCCACCTAAAATCTCAAGTCCACTGGAGGTCAAGGGTGTAGAGCAAGGAAAGCCAACTCCATGCATCACCATTTCTTGCAGTCAAAGTTACAGCCCAAAGAAAGAGATTTCCTTCCGAGAAACGATCAATAGTCACATAATCCAGGTCGAGAGCGTGGATGATGGACCATACAACAAATGCTGTAGCGATGAGGACAACACCAATGCGGACCCCCAGAGCCAGGCTGCTCTCTCTCTGCCCCACCTGGCCAAAGCCCAGACATGCTATGGCTTCTGCACACTGCTTGAGAGCCCCCACACCAGAAGGAAGGAATCTCTGTTTCACAATGATCCCAATTCCTGTGGGATGCCATTGCTTCTACCCAGGAGCGGGTCTAATGCCTGCACCAGATCTTCTTCAGCTCCTGTTTTCCCAGTCTCTACATCACCTTCCTCCTTCAGTCTGAACAACTTTACCTCCAGACTGTCACGGAGGGGTTTTGGTCTGCACAGGCAGGGTACACAAGACAGTGACACCACCTCATCAGCCGAATCTTCTCCATTCAGCTCTCCTCTCCTGGCAAGATCACCACCCAAACACTCCCTCTTCAAAACACTCAGCCACGAGAAGCTACTCTACCGCAATATCC
This sequence comes from Tachysurus fulvidraco, assembly GCF_022655615.1. Lineage (NCBI taxonomy): Eukaryota > Metazoa > Chordata > Actinopteri > Siluriformes > Bagridae > Tachysurus > Tachysurus fulvidraco. Next base: position 9,175,025 of record NC_062527.1, read on the forward strand.
GGAAGACTGCTGTTTCCAGGAACAACTCCCTGTCAACGGATGAAGCCAGCTCCACAGATAACAGCCCTAACGTCATGAGGAGATCATCTGAGGTACTCATAGAGCCTCTTTCATCCAGCTTTGGCCTTGCACCTCCTGCCATCTTCCCCTTGGACTTGGTTCTGCACAGAGAACGTGTCATGAAGGAAAGCATGGTGCCGATAGGAAGGGATGGAACCCTACGCCTTTCAGCAGAGTACTGCCCTGAGAACCAGAGACTCAGGGTGCGACTCATCAGCGCTGAGGGGCTGTACTCTCTCTCTGTGGACCCTAAGAGCATCAACTGCAGTATCAGTCTTTCCCTAATGCCTGGGAAATTCCAGAAACAGCGCAGCACTGTCATCAGGAAGAGCCGTAATCCAATCTTCAATGAGGACTTTTTCTTTGATGGCATAAGTGAAGAGGACCTCAGCCATTGGTCACTGAGGTTTAAAGTAGTCAACAAAATGTCCACCATGAAAAGAGACTATATTTTGGGCAGTTGTGATATTGCTCTGACTTGTATTGTCAGCTTATAAAAAGAAAAGTGAACTTACTTTCTATATTTATTTGATTTGTTAACATTCCTTATTTATATACAGTTTTATAATGCTAAAGATTTCCATTTCTATTAAAATATTGAAAAGCAAATTCCTTGTTTCTCTCTCTCTCTCTCTCTCACTCTCAGGAGCTCAACAGGAAAAGGGGTTCACGGAAAAAAGTGATCATTTATTCACAACTAAACCAATGTCCATGGACTATGAATAGAAACACTGCAATCTTTAAAGCTTCTTTACAGCCTTAATCGCTTGCTTTGTTCCCATTTCTGCAACAACAAAAAAAAAAGACGTCCTTGATCAGACTACTTAGTTAATTAGCATAATCATAGAAACATGCACTCATGATAAAAAATAAACAGAAACACCCAATTAAACTAATTTAACATATACACATTTGTTTGGCCACCTGCGATATCACTTCTGCACCGGTTCAGTGGTTCTGTCACTGCAGCCATTAAAGAGGTAGAGGACACTGGGGAAAGAAAAAACCCACAAAGGATTCAAAATGCCCATTGTTATTGTTTTATCTTAATAATGAATTAACCAGTTACATCGTGAAATAAAAGAGATGAATTGTTTCATTAATAAGACTAGTATGACAAATATGTCATTTTCAGAGCCTTAATCCTGACTGACTTTGTTTCTGACCGACTTTGTCTCTATGGAGAAAGACATGTAAAATATAATCATTCAAAACGTAATAATTCATAAGAGTCATCTCAAACCAAATCCATATAAATTTATATAAGCTCTGATAAAAACTCTGCATAATCCCATGTAGCTGGTATATTGTCATCATGGGTACATCTTCTGTACATTTAGTATGCGTATTGTGCCTAAAAAGCTGCACACAGTGTAGAATAAAGCTTTTAAAATACATAAATGTATGATTAATCACATTGTTTTTAAAACTATACTATATTATAACATTTCCCGGTGAAATATACACACTCACCGTCAGCATAAAAAAGTACTTTATTTAATTATTTTAATTGCTTTATACACTTAGACAATGCTTTTAGAAAAAGAAATGAGAAAAAGGGAAAGTTATGCATGTCATGCGGACGGGGAGAGGGTTACTGATAAATTTGCTTTCCTCAATGAGTCGATTGAGAAAGTATAACCTTCTCTGATTTCCTGTAAGTCTGTTGTTTCCTGCTGACCTTTGCAGGGATTAAAAATACCTGGAGTAACCTGAAACCTGAAGCTGATTAAAGAAGGTGGTTGATTTTCAGAAAAAACAAACAAAAACTATTCAATTTATTCCGCTCATGGTCTTCTTTTACTTATTCACATGAGAAATGATAAAACTGACCTCATATTGAAAAAAAAAAAACCCCAGGCAATAGCATTGGCTAATGAAGCTTGCTGGTTAAGATGCATGCATTCATGCTTACTTCCTCCAACTGTGTCCATGGTAATGTCTCTTTACATACGCAGTCTCTCCTGAAGTAATGAAGGCCGGACTAATCGTGTAAGCTACAATTGCAGTACTTCAAATACTCATCCATTTATGGATTTTCACGTAGCTTCTAGTCACCACAAACATGTTCACATTGGTCACATTTCTCTGAAAAAGCACATGGATTAATCATGAGTGTCCTCCACACTGGCACATTTATACATGTTGCTAATAAAGAGCAAAAGTTAATACCAAAACAACTAACCATGTGTGTATGTAAGGTTTTCGCTGTTTTGTAAATGATGCTAGGAATATTCATACGTAGGTCACAATGCTCCAGTGAAATGAATGGAATAGAATAGAAGAGCCTTTTTGATATATGCATGAAATGCTACATTCTAAAGAGCTTGGCAGATGCTCACTAAGATCCTCATTTTATGGTTTGATTAGTCCAATTAGATAAGAGTGAGTAATTAATTTTCCAAATGTGCTTACACAGGGTCAGGATGACCTGACAGGAAGACATAACAACAGATGACAAGCTGGATCAAATGTCAGAAGACAACATACTCAGGATTCTCCTGTGAAGCGTGTATGATGTTTGTGCTAAGGGTTTCTTTTAAAAACACGGTGGCTTAGTGGTCATCACGTTTGACTCACACCTCCTGGGTTGGAGGTTTTGTTTCAACCTCGCTCAAAACCGTGTGTTTGGAGTTTGCATGTTCTCCTCATGGTTTGTACTGTAGTTTCCTCCACTTACTCTGGTTTCTGCCCTCAGTGCAAATCCATGTGTTGTTAACTGATTGGCATTTCTAAATTGTCTGTGTTGTGTATGATTGTGCCCTACTGTATGATGGGTTGGCACCCATGGAGGTCGATGTATGGAGGACGATGTATGTATCAGATTTGCCTTTCAGACTTATCTTACAAGCAATACCAACATAAATATGTAAGGAAATTAATTAATCCTAATTAATAAGCTACATTAAAAAATATAAATAAATAAATAAATAAATAAATAAATAAATAAATAAAGACTTACAGTAGACTTCAGACTTATGAATGAATGTTACATATACATATATAAAGGTGTACATGACTAAAGTTTTCATTCATAAATAAATCCTTGGCCTTTACAGACACTGACTAAAAACAGCTAAGTAAAAGATGTTTATTAAAAGGGTGTATGCACACTATTATCTATAGAGAATCCAGTCCAGGTTCTAAGGAGACTAAAGACAGTTGCCAAGCAACTCCTTTCAACTTGGTCAGGCCTAAAGCACTGCCACGTCAGGGGCTGCACATTGAACACTGAAGCACTATGAACAGCCTTCTCGATGTACTCGCTGTTCGTTCTCTTATGCAATAAAAGATTATTTCCTCACTATTGTTTTGTTATACTTTTATTACACACTGACCACCAGTTCACATAAGTCCATGATTTTACTGAGTTGAACTTTTGTTTCCTGTGATGTTTTTAAAATACTTTTATTTTTAATCATATTCATTTGAGTTGCCTCCGCCATAAGAAGGGACAAACCACAAATAAATCCACAAATACTTGAAATAAATATTACAAATGTTTTTTCTTTCCAAGACCTGAAAATCTTGTAAAGAAGATCCTTAGGGAGAGAATGAGAGAGAGAGAGAGAGAGAGAGAGAGAGAGAGAGAGAGAGAGAGAGAGAGAGAGAGAGAGAGAGAGAGAGAGAGAGAGAGAGAGATCCTGCTACACTCAGCAGAACACATCTGTTTCTAAAAGTGCTGGTTGCTATTTTCAGTTTACAGATTTTATGGTTAAAGATTAACACGAAGGCTCTTTGGTCTTTCCTGAGATGAGCCTTGAAGCACAGGGACACGGGCGATGAGTCACGCCTCTAAATCGGCCAAACCACTGCAGCACAGTGAAGCAGGAAATTAATCCTGTATTAGTTTGATGTAACGATTTGCCATATGATAAACGCACACCATTATTTCACGAGGTTACCTTTCAAAAGAAAACTCAGTCACTATAATGATTTGTTTTGCTAAACAGTGATGGTCATGCTTTTGACAAAAGCGCGTGGGGAAACCTTGCCTTGAATTGTGTATGACGCACACGAGCACATGGAAATGCAGATATCTATTCAATAATAACAGAAAAAAAGAGGATTGCGCTCCATGTCAGGGTGCTCTCACTATTCACCATAATCAGTGTTGGCTCAATTATCAGCGTAGGCTGCTTTTCTTTTGTCTTTTTCACACCTAGATGTGGCTAGTGATTAAGGCTAAGGGTGGTGTGATGTCTCTGTGTATTGTTGGATCTCTGCAGAAGCTGATACGAAGGTCATCTTTGTATTCAATGTTGATTCAGCTGGCTTGGTCTCTTACCAATGGAGATTTTCAGGTAATTCCCACAGCTTGGTGCCACAGATACAAGCTCAAATAAATAACCAGATAGTCAATATACAGGTTTGGGACATCTAGAGCTTGATGGTAAATCGTTAATGAAGGGATTCACTACATATACCACAGAGACACCACCGTTTATCTGTCATGTTCTGTCCAACACTTGCACCATTGCCCCAGGACATCATTGTATATATTAAATCAATATAAGTTTTATTTTAAAACCTACAATTCATCCTTTTTCCTCTCAGTTCTGATATAACTATACACACAATAATGACACCAAAAGCCCTTCTAATATTTTAACATTCTCCAGATGCTTACTTGGGCATGTATGCAAGTGATGAAGGGAATGAATTTTGGAAAACACAAGGTTATATTACCACAAAGCTTTCGTAAAACATTCAGAGGATCATTCAAGGACCCACTTCATGTTACAGTAATCATTAATCATTATTATCATTAATTCTCATGTCTATCTGTCTGTCATTGGTTAAAGGCTCTTAAATAATTAGCTGTCAACATGTTTGCTACAAAGACTTCATTATTTGAAAAAAAGAAGGAAAAATTATTTGATATCAAACAGACATGCTTCAGTCTTTTAAACCTTCAAAACAAAAACAAAGCAAAAGAACCCGAGACAATGAATTTTTGAAGAAAAATGAAGAAAAAGTCTGAAGTAATTTGCAGACAGCCTTTTTCACATAATTATATTATATTATATTATATTATATTATATTATATTATATTATATTATATTATATTATATTATATTATACTATTAGAAATGACAGGCTGTCAGTAAGCTGTGTTAGGAGTATTAACATGTAAGTAAAAGGTCCTAACTTTGACCTTGGCCCACTTTTTTCACCTTGTTGCTATCTGCAACAAAATGACCTTGTACATAATCTCTGCAATATAAATAGGATTGAAAGTTGAATGCAACTGAAATTTGTATCCCATACCTACAATACACTATTGACCTTCAGTGAAAATTGTGATAATTAACATTTATTTAACCTAGCACATAAAAAACATTTTCTACACCCTCACATTTCCTCATTTTGTCCTAAGGGCTTGAAACCTTTAACTGCACTTAAAGAAAAGAGCCACATAAAGAAAGCAAATATTAGCAATAAATTCTTCTTCTTCTTCTTCTTCTTCTTCTTCTTCTTCTTCTTCTTCTTCTTCTTCTTCTTCTTCTTCTTCTTCTTCTTCTTCTTCTTCTTCTTCTTCTTCTTCTTCTTCTATAATTTATATAATTTATATATAATAATAATAATAATAATAATAATAATAATAAATATGATTTTTTTATTTATAAATTATTCAATTGTATTTTTTAACTTTTGATAAGAAAAATGAAATTCACAAGAGATATATACATTATATTCATGCCCTTTAACTGGCACTTTACACAGTGATGGATAGAGAAAAGACAAGTGATTCAGTTGTTGCTTAGCTACACAGGTGCTCAATCTCTCTCTCTCTCTCTCTCTCTCTCTCTCTCTCTCTCTCTCTCTCTCTCTCTCTCTCTCTTTCTATCCACTATTTATTAACTAAATGAATTAACTAAAGGAGTGATGCAGCATAAAACAATATTCAGCATTATTGGAGTTCATCTGAAGTATCTTTAAATTATATGCCCCCCCCCCCTTTTAGATATTTCATTATATATAAAAAAAGCACTTCTCTGTTTAAAGGAGAGAGAATACATACACATACGTACTCCATATACTAAAAACTTTGCATGATCTGCAAATATGAATATTTTCCCTGTTATTCTGGACTAGAAAGCAAAATTGAAAGTGAACAATGAAGATAAAATGCTTTCTTTCTTTCTTTCTTTCTTTCTTTCTTTCTTTCTTTCTTTCTTTCTTTCTTTCTTTCTTTCTTTCTTTCTTTCTATACAGTCTTATAGCATCCTGTAAAGGCCTGAGGAGACTTCTAGTTGTACAGAAGAGCTGCTGTAGCACAAATTGCTGAAGTTAATATTGGTTATGATAGAAAGGTATCAGAACACACAGTGTATTACAGCTTGCCTTTCATGTGGTCAGAGTGCCCATGCTGATCCCTGTCTACCACTGAAAGTACCTACAATGTGTACGTGAGCATCAGGACACGACCATGGAGCAATGCAAAAAGGCAGCCTGTTCTGATAAACCACATTTTTATTTACAATGCATGGCTGAGTGCATGTGCTTCAATTAACCGGGGACGAGATGGCACCAGGTTGCACTATGTTAAGAAGGCAAATCGTAAGAGACAGCGTGATGCTCTGGGCAATGTTCTGCTGTTCTTCTAAATGAACATTGTTGCAGATCAAGTAAACTCCTTCATGGGAACAGTATTCCCTAATGGCAGTGGCCTTATTCAGTAGGATAATGCACACAAAAATGGTTTGAGGAGCATGATCAATGGTGGATTCCCCAAATTCCCCAAATCTTAATCAAGTCGAGAACCTGTGGGATGCAGGACAAACATTTCCAATGCATAGAGCTATACCTCACAACTTACAGGACTTAAAGTATCTGCTGCTAGCATCTTGGTGCCAGATACTATAAGTAAAGGTCTTGTGGAGTCCATGCCTCGATGGGTCAGAGCTGTTCTTGCAGCACAAAGAAGGTCTACACAATATTTGGCAGGTGGTTTTAACGTTACGGCTGATTGTTAAATATAAAATTCTGTAACAGTTTGATAACTCCAACCTTAAACACATATTAAAAATAAACTGATAGTCATGAAATTACATAAAATGTACAAATGTCTGTGTTGAATTTGGTGATTTATTGTTTCCGTGTTTCTCACTGTTGCTGCTCATGCACTATCATTCTCCAACGTACTGAATATGCGTGACCTGACGTCAGACCTTTCGTACAAAACTGCTAAAGTGGAACTGTAACAATACAAACCAGTAGTGATATACACGTATGGGTAATTGAGTAACAGGAAAATGCCAGTCTTATCGGCATTGTAAGAGGAAGTCATCTGTGTTTGCCAAACAGAGCTCAGTAGTAGTAAAGATGACTCTCTGGGAACCAAACCAGTCCTATTGTTTAGATTTGTATCAAAGTAGGTGTATCTGTTTGATGACGCCATGCCACAGTTCCACAGCAACTCAATGTTTTCAAACACGATATGGAAAGATGATCGCACTGGATCTAAGTACTGAGTGCGCTGTGTGTAGAGGCATATGTCTGGTTTATAAACAAGGGCTACTCATTACACATTGATCTGTAGCTGGCAGATATGCGTGAGAACTGTGTTTATTAAGATTCCACTTTACAGATGCCGGTTCGGGCTGTTATTTGCGCTGTTTTAAAAGTCAACATTAGCTTTGGCGAACAATTCAAAGGTAATACAGCTTGGCATGTATCCTGTAATTGGCATGACATCATGTATTATGAGCAAATTAACACAGACAACCGTTTGCACAGAGATAACAAAAGGTTCAGCACTAATTAAATGTTTACGTTGCCACCTGCTTTCCAGGCTTGAATAACCTATTGTCATGTTGTAGTGGCATTCCCCTAATCTACCCAAATTTCTGTAAAAAAAAAAACATTTGTACCTTATATAACTACCTATAACTCTAACAAATGACAGGAGAACAAACACATTATTACTGTGCTGTTCCTTTGTAATTCTTATCTAAACTAGCACTACATTTTCCCATAACATAACAGATTCTTTATCACACATTTGTGTTTTGTCAGGCTTGTCGAAATAACATGGAGCAGCCTTTAATAAACAGATTTTGTCCGATTTTTACGTAGGTGTGTGTTTAGCCTATTGGAAATCCTTAGAAACAAAAGGCAACTTTCTCTATGTTGACCTTTTTTGTCTTTCATTACAGCTGCTTGAGGAAAGTATTACAATATTTACTGGATTCATTTACTTAAATACACTTATGCAAAAATGACAATGCATACATAACAGCAATGAGCCTCTTCCTGTAATATCTATTTCCCTTTTCCCTCTTAACCCTTTTTCATGCTGATTGTATTATTCAAAGCTTCTCTGTAATGTCTGGGCATTTCTGAGTGTTTTTCTTTTTCTTTCTACTTCAATTCATTCCACAGAAACTCAGAAGGGCTTAAATTTGGAGACTAAGGCTATGAGGCTATGGTGTGGAAATATTTCTACCACAGTAAATCCAACTGTATCCATGAGCAAGCAAATTATTGTGTTAATAATCTAGTGGAAAAAAACAGCTGCTTGGATGCATGTTAAGAAGATTTAATTTGTATTAATTCATTTACAGTAAATGTATTGACTTATAAAGATTAGACCTAGGTAACCTTAAGTCTTAAAGAAACAGTGGGAGAAATATACACTATAGTTTAAATCCTATCTAGGGTTCTTTGTTCCATTGTTAAGTACAGTAAACACCTTTTCACTTTTATGCTCACACCGGCAACTTGTACTTAATTTTTTTTATTAAAACAGATCCAAACTCAAGGTTAACATAAGAATTTTCCAATAGATGAAACCCCAATTTCTATAGCCAGCTATACGGTATATTTATCACCTTCTGTAAGTGGCTCTGCATCAGGGCATCATCCAAATGCCATAAATATGAATGTAAATGAATCCACAAATGATTCATTAACATACAACTGCTTAGTAATCTTAATCTCATTATCTGTAGGGATCTTTTTTTTTTTTAGCAGATCCTCCATTTCCAGGAACTTCTTATGTTCTTGAAGTTAAGTAATGACGTCTATAGCTCAAAGGTTGTTTTAGTTACTATGACAAAAACAAGACATCAGTGTAATTTAATATCTATTCATTCTCATGTCCTTTGAGACAAGGCTTGTGTTTGCAATACATTTGTACTTAATTGAGCTTGTGCACTCCTGCCTTAAAAACATCAGCTTTAGTGTCTGGTGATAATCTGTGAATACGGAAGTCTGCGTCATGTCTCTGTAGAACATGTGAGAGAGAACTGACCTCAGTCACTCATGCATACGGCCCATTTGAGTGCAGCACTAAAGTATGGTGGCAGATTGGCAAAAGTTTCACCTGTAAATGATTCCACATTAATCACAAACATCGCAATCTAATCTTTGAACAGTGCATTTTATAACAATACACACACTGCACATTATAACAACACACACACTGCACATTATAACAATAAACACACACTGCACATTATAACAACACACACACTGCACTTTATAACAATATACACACACTGCACATTATAACAATAAACACACACTGCACATTATACCAAGAAACACACTGCACTTTTTAACAATAAACACACACTGCAATTTGTAACAATATACACACACTGCACATTATAACAATAAACACACACTGCACATTATACCAAGAAACACACTGCACTTTTTAACAATAAACACACACTGCAATTTGTAACAATATACTCACACTGCACATTATAACAATATACACACACTGCACTTTATAACAATATACTCACACTGCACATTATAACAATATACACACACTGCACATTATAACAATATACTCACACTGCACATTATAACAATATACACACACTGCACATTATAACAATATACTCACACTGCACATTATAACAATATACACACACTGCACATTATAACAATAAACACACACTGCACATTATAACAATAAACACATTATTGTACAATACACAATAAGTAACAACTTATGAACTGACTGAATGAGCAAACAACTCATTAATTCTTAGCAAACTTTAGCTGTGTGGCCTTGAAACTGGAGCTTAGCTTCTTATAACTTATTCATATAAAAACTCATCCCTGTTGTCAGTGGATTGATTTAAATCCATAGAACAATGCCAGACAGTCCAAGTGGGATAAGGTCTAACTAGTAATATCTATTAATATCTAAAATTTATTTGCTGTTATTGCTATCTAGCCTTAAATGAGATAACTAGCAAAACTAGTATATACTACTAATACTAGGAGTCCTGGTATATTTTTTAACCATATATAAACATGGTGGTCTACATGTTGTTGAAGGAATCCTTGATTACTATATGCTGTGTGTAAAAGAATTATTGATCTATATTTTGTCCACTCTAACAAACTGAAGCAGGTAAGATATATAATATGCAGTCACATTTGATTATTTTTCTTAAATAAATGCTGTCATTAGACATTGACTAAAGCCTGTAATGACCTCAATAGTATTGTGATGTTCTTAATATTGATCAACAGAGATTTCAGACCCAATAGTATGATTCGTACAGAACTCAGTGTCCGAATTCCTTATTTATGATTTATGAATATGAGACGATTTGTCACTAATGTCAGTGTTCTACTGACATATTTAGATCAGCTGATTGGAGGACCGCAGCCTCAATCATGTCCTTTATTGCTATAATTTTAGCTTCTGTCAGCATTAGTGTAACATTTTTATCATTTCTAAAGGAGAAAAAGGTTTTTCATGTTGTATTTTTTTTGTGTGAATACCTTAAAAACTTTATTGCTACATTAAAAATGATTATAATATTGTACAGAAAAAAGGCAAATGGACAAGGAAATAAATGTTATAGAATTCTAGGTAATGAATAACTCATCTAAAATCATTAGTGGATTTACACTTGAAAACCTCTCAGTATAATATTTTACACTGAGTATTTATCATGCTTATATCAATACAGTAAAGAGCAATTAGGAGCATTTCTCAATGTAGTCTGACCGTGATGACCCCATTACCTCATGCTTTCTCTGTGGTAAAATCACAATGATAGAGTGTGTTGGATGGCCAGGAGACTTGAATGTACCGGATCATTCTGGTGAGAGCTGCACCTGTCGGCCTTGGATGTTATAGCTGCTATAATCACCACAGACACACACACAGACACACACACAGACACACACACACACACACACACACACACACACACACACACACACACACACACACACACACACACACACACACACACATTTATGATGAGGCTGGCTCCGACCGTAGCCTGCTCTGTATATAACAGCTTTAAAAGTAAATAAAGCTGAACATTAATGCACACACAAAAAAAATCTCTATAATTTTTAGTGTCTATTCCTAAATAAGTAAATACATTTTTTTTATAAGGACTTTTTTCCCCTTGTTAAATATCAAAGTATGCTCTGCCTCCGGTTTCTTCTATTGCATCACTAATGTTGATCAAGCTCCTGCAAACAGTTTTTGTAACTATAGTGAAAGGAATTACTTAACACTTTCTTAATAGCCAGTAAGCCATCTGCAAACAGTATGCGTCATTCATCTGTTAGATGACGCATACTGCACAAGCTTTGTGTCTCTGTGTGGCACGACTGCAAGTCTGAATGGAGTTTAGCATAAAGGAAATTCAATGTTCATGATCATAAAGCAGAATAAAAAAGGCGAGTAAGCGTAGATAAATTAGCATTAAGACGCATTTTGCTTTGCTGTTTTTTGTATTCACCCCTTACTCTTAAATCACCTCCTGCGCACCATGGTAACAAGGTCTAGTTAGCATGGATACCATGGAGATCCTGCTTTTAATGTGAGTGCTGCTTTAATCTGAACACCTACACTAATGTGGGATAGACCCTTAATTACACTTTCTGCACAGTCCATATTGCAAACAAGCACAAGGTCACACGTTTTAGCTCATTTGGCTAGCGTAATGCTTAATTATGTTACATCTCCTCTTCATTCAGTGCATTCATTCAATGCATGATGTTATTTGGGATAATTTGTTTTGATATTACTACTGAAATAATGCATCCTTTTATTTTCAGTTACAGTTTGTACTTACTGTCAGTCTGATAGGATTTCATCTTTGTTTATAAATGTCTAAAATGACATTGTCACGATGATGATAATGTCACATTTAGATTTCTGGCATTTAGCAGACCCCCTTACTTCCATTTTGTATTTTAATTTACACAACTGAGAAATGGCAGGCAGTGGTAGTTTGGTGGACCTGGGATTCAAACTCATGACCTTTCAATCAGTAGACCAACATCTTAACCAATAGGCTATCACAAAGCACTTACTATACAGTATATTGATATCATTTGTTATAGAAATAGACTATATGGCTATAGACTATACAGTAATTGTGGACACCTGATCATCTCACCCATAACTGGTTCTTCGCCAAACTGTCATCACAAAGTTGGAAGCATACAAGCATAAAATATTTACAGCAAGAGGAAATACAGCAAGAAGTGCACTTTTTTTTTCTTTACTAGTTTACATATTTCAGGAAGAAATAGGCCTTCATTTGTCTTTTGAAGACAGCCAGTGACTCAACTATTCAGACATCCATTCAAAGGTCATTCTTTCACCTAGATGCCAGAAACAGAGAAGAGTCTTGAAGCAAGCCTTCTTTGTACTCTGAGAGATGGTGGGTCCACTCAAGAAGTACTGGAGGATCAGAGGGAGTGGGTGCAGTGCGAGGAGTAATAAGAGCATGAAGCGTGCTGGTCCATCAGTGTGGGAGAACTTTGGAAGCTTGAAAAAAAGTTTTGCAGCTTGTTTTTGGATCATTTGCAGAGGATGAATTGTATTCTGAGGCAGACCTGCCAAGAGCCAGTCACAGTAGTCCAGTCTCGAAATAACAAAGGATCGAAGAGGCATCTGAGTGGCCTATGTGGGTAAAAATCTTTCTGATAATGTAAAGGAGACATGTGAGGACAGTTCATTGCCCATGGTTACCCCAAGGTTGTGTACAGTGACTGAAAGGAGATTAGCAAGTTGTTCAGGGAAATCGCAAAATCTGTACATGAAGATTAATAATCCCCTTGGATGAATGTACACAGCTTCATAGCTTTACTCTGTTATAAGAAGTGATTTTGTTAAAAAAAAAAATACAAATAATAATAATAAAATAAATAAATAATAGTCTAAATTTAAGATATCATTTATCTAGCAATTGAAAAAAGCACATAGCAAATAGTCTAGATTAAGCAAGAAATCAGTTATAGTACAATACAGGAACAGTCACAGTTGATTAATGGGGGATTTACACCTAGACTCTGTAAAAACAACTTTAAATGAATCTGTCTGTAAGTTCGACCAATGTGCATGAAAGAGTCCATGATAACAGTATACTGTACCCCCATAAACACCCATTTTTATTTCTATGTACATGATATATATTAAAGTAACAAATAATGTATTTATCAACATATAGAGACTTCAAAGCTCTTCTGTCACTCTTGGTGAGGACATCTGTTAAATGCCCCAAATATAAATGTATGTAAGTAGTGGTTTAATACTGTGTTTAAAATATATGCCATACTGTGCTACATAATAGTATATTTTAATACATATATCTGAATAAATCATTCAAGCTCTTATTTTATTATGCCATGCGACATAATGATTTAATAGGTTGCTAAGGTTATAATTGCACACAAACATATTATTATAATTATGATCACACATCGAAAGTTACACCCACGCCACTCACTGTTTTTATTTATTTATTTTTATTATTTGTTGGTGGCAATACAAAGTTGACCTGAACCTTAAGTTAATGTCTTTAACAGACACTGTTTTCAAGAGTGACTTACAGAAATGCATCGAACTTACTGATTGTCATGCAGGAATTATCAGATATGGTCTAAGAGCACCACATATATTATATTTGAGATTTTGCAAGAATTGATTTAGCAAAGAAAAAAGTACGAGACAGTGCATGACAGCCAGTGACTCAGCTGTTCAAGGGTAGACAGCCAGGGGAAGTTCATTCCACCACCTGGGTGACACAACACAGTCTTGGTGAAATCTTTCATTGTGTCTTGAGCGATAGAGGATCATGGAGTTTGATGGGAACTTGCAGGAAGGTCGGAGCTGGTCCAATTTTGCCTTTGTAGGCAAGCGTCAGTATTTTATATAGACAAACAGGCATCTACAGGAAGTTGAGGGAACACAAGTCATGCAGCTGCATACTGGATCAGTTGTGGTGGTTGGATGGTAAGCAGGGGAAGACCTGCCAGGAGCAGATTGTGATAGTCCAACTGTGAGATGACAAGAGACTGAACAAGCATCTAAGCGGCCTGTGTGAGGAGGAAAATATCTATCCTCGTTATAAAGTAGAAACCCTAAAAGGCCGTCTAAATGAATTGGCATATTTCCCGGTGTTACCAAGCTAACAGCTAATTGTGGAAATTCATCCATTCATCTATTTAACATGCACATTGATGTTACACTCATGATACTTTATAAGACCACTGCCTATAAAAAGCACTGAATAGGTACTTCACACTCTGTGCAGTGGAAATGATCCACTTTAACTCAATAGAATGATGGAACAAACCTCTTTTGGATTAACAACCTACCAAAAAAGGAAAGGCTGTGTGCTTCCCAATGCATGCCTGGCTCTCTTAGTGGAGATTATGACTGGAGCTGGAAATAAACCTGGACGTGGGGACGTGCCAGTAGCACTGTGTTTGCTGTCACCATGCTTAATGTGAGTTTGCTGAGCAAGAGCAGGTGCTTGAGAAGAGGCTCCAATTATAGTCACAGTGCATGAAGTGATTTAAAGTGCCCTTCGCTTTTCTCTCACTGTTGTTTGGACATACTCACAGCGTTCTTTTCATCATACAATATACAGCTCCCTGCTTATGCATTTATAATGCTTTATTTAGTACCTAAACAAACACACTTATATAAGGAGAGTAGTGTCAATAAAGCTCATTTCTTATCTTTCTGTTATGATTTGAACAAAAAGATGAACACTTTGAATAAAACAGTACATGTTTTGTTTTTATAAAGGAAGGAAAGCTGTAGTGTACGTGCTAATGTAAGCGCGTTCAGCTTGAGCTCAAAACACTTGAGCTTACTCATGAGGCTAAATGGAGAGGGATGGATTCTGATTGTAGTGCTGCACCATGAGATGAAACCATTTGACACAAATTGGAAACAGCCCGGGATTCACTGGGCTGAAAGCACTTTACACTATTTACTGGTTGCTCAAGATGCTTTAATGGAAAGAAGGCCAGCTGACTCAGATCATGCACATTGCAGTCATACTAAAAAGTCACCATTATATTTAGTAAAAGTCTTTTTCTAATATATTCTCAGACTATTGGACCTGCACTGGCTTGCAGATGTATAACTGATTTTACTGATATAACAACGCTAAATTTCCCTTTGTTTGATTTGTAGCTTACTGCATTGCTGATGAAAATCTGCCTTAGTGCTAATGGCATCATAAAATGCCATATCTACCTTATCTAACTGTTGGAGATATACTGAGACATATACAGTACATAACTGAATGAACCGAATGGCGTGGAAACTATAAACATATTTACACTCAACCTTGAAAAGATACACATATATAATGATATCCTGAAATACTGTTAACAATCTGTTATCTGTCAGCTCACAGACGTCACTAACAAGAAAAAAAACAACTATATGCTGTAGAAGAACAAGGTATAACATGTGGCAATCAAAAAGAAATGCCTGCATTTTATCTTTTATCTCTTCCTCCTCAATACTCTGTGGTTTGGAAATGTAATGAGTTGTGTGGGCGAGGACACTAATCTACTAACATGTAGAGAGCTAGTCAAAACACAGCAGACCACACTGTCACACTCACGGCTTTGCCAACCATCCGGCTACGCATTCAATTAAGGGCGAAGTGAGGGAGAAAGGCTTTTCTCATATGAACAATGAGCTGCTCATCCTCTGTAGAGTATGGTACTAATAGATTGAGTGATTATCATCATTAATAGAGTATGGTACTAATAGATTGAGTTATTATCATCATTAATAGAGTACGGTACTAATAGATTGAGTGATTATCATCATTAATAGAGTACGGTACTAATAGATCGAGTTATTATCATCATTAATAGAGTACGGTACTAATAGATTGAGTGATTAACATCATTAATAGAGTACGGTACTAATAGATTGAGTGATTAACATCATTAATAGAGTACGGTACTAATAGATTGAGTGATTATCATCATTAATAGAGTATGGTACTAATAGATTGAGTGATTATCATCATTAATAGAGTATGGTACTAATAGATTGAGTGATTATCATCATTAATAGAGTACGGTACTAATAGATCGAGTTATTATCATCATTAATAGAGTACGGTACTAATAGATTGAGTGATTATCATCATTAATAGAGTATGGTACTAATAGATTGAGTGATTATCATCATTAATAGAGTACGGTACTAATAGATCGAGTTATTATCATCATTAATAGAGTACGGTACTAATAGATTGAGTGATTATCATCATTAATAGAGTACGGTACTAATAGATTGAGTGATTATCATCATTAATAGAGTACGGTACTAATAGATCGAGTTATTATCATCATTAATAGAGTACGGTATTAATAGATTGAGTGATTATCATCATTAATAGAGTACGGTACTAATAGATCGAGTTATTATCATCATTAATAGAGTACGGTACTAATAGATTGAGTGATTATCATCATTAATAGAGTACAGTACTAATAGATCGAGTTATTATCATCATTAATAGAGTACGGTACTAATAGATTGAGTGATTATCATCATTAATAGAGTACGGTACTAATAGATTGAGTGATTATCATCAGTAATAGAGTACGGTACTAATAGATTGAGTGATTAACATCATCAATAGGGTACGGTACTCAAGTGATTCTTATTCTGAAATAAAATGAATAGATTTAATGGATCTTACCTTGAAAAAACATTATCATCAATTTTAACTGACTAAAAAGAGGGAGCAGCATAGGCAGTTGGTGCTGTCATCTTTTCCTATGGAAACACTGTTGTCATCTTTTCCTTTGGAAAAAGATATCAGCACTTATAGAAAACAGGAAAAACACAGGTCATTGAATGCATCAAAAAATGACACAAACCCTACAGTAGCTTTTCCACTAAAAGGAAGGACAAATGTGGCTGCTAGTACTCAATTTGGAAATGTGCACACTAGAAATCTCCAGAAAGAAACAGCCCTGACGGCCTTCCATGCTTACACAGGCAATCTACCAGCTTTACAATCTACAGCATGAACATTGTGGCTCTCATTTAGTGTTACTATGCACACAATACATGTGTAACATTATTAAACACATTATGTTTTATGGATGAACCTTCTATAAAAAGCAACATGGCCTGTAATATTCAGTGCCTAAGTAGAATTTTCAACGCCCAGTGCAAATCGAAATGACACTCTAATCCATTTGGTGTGAATAATGAATCTGATCTGTCTGGTCTGCTGTAAAATGTTTATAACTGACCACAGTGGCTGGCGTTGCACTTAAATGTAACATTGTAAAAAAGGTTAAAACATTTATGTGCAATATAGTTAAAGCTATAGTTTTTGTAAAACCATCAGCCCAATTTTTCTAAATACTGTATGTGCTCTTACCAGTTACAGGTTTTGGAGCTATTTGTGTGTTTTAGTTTTCAGTTAAACTGGTTATTGTAGACTGGGCATAATATTGAGTAGTCATTTTATAGAGCGTATACACCACCTTACTAAGTCCTCCTGTTGTCTGATGGGAAATTTCATTAAAAGCTTTCACATCCAGATGCTTTTGTCTCAGCGATCTTTGAAGCCTGAACCTTAATATCTCACTCTACCAATGCTTTAATGTTGTGGAAAGTACAGAGGACTATTTGCAATGCAGAACATCCCAGTGCGGAACAGACCTGCATCATCAGACAGCATTTCTTTCTTCTTCATTTCTTTTCTTCTCTTCTTTTTTCCAGGTGATGTGAATATGTTACGAGGTGTTATTTAAAAATATATTTTTTAGTCGCAGCAAGAATTATTGGGATAACTGTTAGTTATAATCTATATATTTCTCTAATCTATATATATATATCTCCATGATCTTGGATAGCATGGTGGTCACACTGTTCTTTGTAGGGCCGATTTGGTTTGTAAATGTGATTCTTTTCAAAAAGACGAGGATCATACATAGCACCTAAAGGCCAAGCAGCTCAGATCACACACTGGCACAGGGGTGGCTAGGAAACACGGGTTATTCCCTGTCAACAGTCCTGTCTTCTGCTCATGCATAAGGGCTACAGTACTGGTAGTGTCTGTCTGGTTGTGCAATCCTATGTGTCTGGTTGAGGAAGAGATGATATACTATATGTTTATATGAACATGTGTGTGTAGTTGTGGTGAGATCTTGTAGACTGACAGCTCAATGCAGCCTGTGGTGTACAGTACAGTATGTGCAGCTCACTGAGGGCTAAACAGTCCTGTGTAAGGCTTCAGTCACTGTTTAATTGCCACATTTGCTGTCAGCAGCTAAACTAACGAGGAGTTCATGTCACTTGTGTAATAGAACAAAATCACTGTGTTGTTCTAGTTCTGCTGAAACATCATATCTGTCTGCTGAGTTCAGGAAATACATCTGGAATACCACTGTACATGGCTGTATGAGTAACTATAAAGCTTTGCTTAATGCCCTCGAATGATGTCTATTTCATATTTATTACAGAATCTTTAATGAAAAAAACATCATTCGTAAATTCATAAATAAATGTAATACAAATAAAAACGAAATAAAAAAGACATTTATTTATATTATTATATTAAGGTAAAAGAAAGGTAGTTATTATTATATTACATTATAGTGGTTATCAAGTACAGTTTCCTCAGTAGACTCTTTTTTATAGTAAACAAAACCATAAAGGAAGATGATCATGTTATTGAAAAACAGGAAAGTGCAAAGTCTTGAAGAAGATCCTGTGGTAGAAAATCTACTGACACTACTGAGACTGTGACGCCGTCCATATGTCTCCTTCCACTTACATCCTGTCTCAGAGTCTCTTCCGTGATATATATATATATGTATAATAAGGAAGAGACACTGAGACAGGCTGCAAGTGCAGGTAAGCAGTTTTAATAAACACTAAGCACAGCTAAGGCACAGATCCAAATCAGCAGGCAAACCTAATAATCAAAAACAGGCAAGGGTCAGGAGATCAGCAAACAACGAGAACAAGGGTAGGCGAGAGCAAATGTGAAAACCAGAAACAGACCATAAACAGTATGGAAGCCAGGAAAGACCAGGAAGACAATCACAAAGAACAAATGTATATAATTCAGTCTGAACAGTGAGAGTGTCTTTAAAAGTGTCCATTAAAAGGTGAGTCTCATTTAAAAGATGCCTGTGTGTGTGTGTGTGTGTGTGTGTGTGTGTGTGTGTGTGTGTGTGTGTGTGTGTGTGTGTGTGTGTGTGTGTGTGTGTGTGTGTGTGTGTGTGTGTGTGTGTGTGTGTGTGTGTGTGTGTTTTGTAGACTGTAGTCCATGGCGGCCATGTCTGTATGCTTTAGTGTACTTGGATATGAGTTCAAGCTTAGTATACTGTACTGTACCTGTATATAAGCTTCACTTTCTCAATGTTTATAAATTTAAAAAAGCTGTTTATTAAAAAGCACTTTAATTATTCACAGATCATACATTATGTGGAGCACTGGAGTCCCTGTGCACCAGGTGCTGCTATAGAGACTGTGACGTATTAGAAACAAAGCATTAATATAAACCGGAGATTTGCCTTGCAGACTGCACTACAATCGCTGAAGCTGAAAAATGTGGTGTGATAATTTTTTAAGAATAGCATAAAAATGCATTAGTTACATTTTAGGATTGTATATAAGGCTTTTAAATTGTGTTCATATTAGAGTAGTTTAATAATAATGATGCTTGAGGATTATCTTTAGTTACTTTACTTGTATCTTTACCTATTTATACTGACAAATATCATGATATTATTAGAAAACCTACAGAGATCACAAAATCATCACAATTATTATAAAAGTTTGTATTCCTTGGTGCTATACTAAATAGATGTCCTGTTTCATTAAAATTAGTCTTAGTGTAAAAACACTGGATAAGGTAACCAATTAAATTGGATATCTGTGTACTGTAGCATAAATGTTCCCTTCACTGGAACTTAGGCTCAAGTGGTTAAGGCTCTGGTTACAAGTCGCAGCACTGCTAAGCTGCCACTGTTGGGCCCCTGAGGAAGGCCCCACAGCTCCAGGGGCACTGTATCATGGCTGACTCTGTGTTCTCACCCCAACGTCAAAAATGCGAAGAAAGTATATGTAATAAAATAAACATTTTCCAGCAAGACAATCCCCTGGACACAAACAGAGATCCAGTAAGACATTGGAAGAACTCGAGTATCCTGCACAGAGCCCTGACCTCAACCCCAACACCAACTCACTCTAGTGGAAAAGCGTTTTCACAAGAGTGGAGCAACGAGGGACAAATTCCAGAGTAGGATGCGAAACAAGGACATATAAGTGTGATGGTCAGGTTTCCAGAAACCTTTGGCTGTCCATTGTATTTTGTACCGCAGTATTGAACTAATCATTTAATTAAACTGCATATTTTTATACAGTATATCTATCTTAACATGCAGTTATGCAAGCAACATCTCATCTCCACTGACACAATGGGATCCAGTGTTAACAGAAACCAAAAGACATTTTAGATAATTATCTGATTTGATTACAATGTAGGAGTGGCAGGGGGAAAACACAGCATGGCATCCTTTTCCCAGAAGTTACTCGCTTTATTGAACTAGCATGCTACATGGCACCATGCCACACAGAAATGTTTATAACAGTTAATATGCACTATGTCAATGTAAATTCTTAACGTGGCAGCACTTGATGAGCAAGAGCAATTCTTTTTTTTTTTTGTGAATAACATTGACAATGGATGGTGTAGCCTTTATTTACAAGAGAACTTTTGTATATACACTGGAACTGAATTTGTTTCCTGTAACTTTTCTATGTGGCATCTTGGAATATAACAACATGCTTTTCATATGTACCTCTTGCACTTGTGTTGTGTTGTGTTGTGTGTGTGTGTGTGTGTGTGTGTGTGTGTGTGTGTGTGTGTGTGTGTGTGTGTGTGTGTGTGTGTGTGTGTGTGTGTGTGTGTGTGAGTGAGTTAGATAGATAGAAAGAGAGAGAGTCTTGCCCAAGGCATGGCACTTGTAAATTTCTTGTTTCCTCTAACTTTTCCATGTGGCATCTTGGAATACAACAACATAACAACATGCTTTTCATATGTACCTCTTGCACTTGTGTCATGTGTGTGTGTGTGTGTGTGTGTGTGTGTGTGTGTGTGTGTGTGTGTGTGTGTGTGTGTGTGTGTGTGTGTGTGTGTGAGAGAGAGAGAGAGAGAGAGAGAGAGAGAGAGAGAGAGAGAGAGAGAGAGAGAGAGAGAGAGAGAGTCTTGCCCAAGGCATGGCACTTGTAAATTTCTTGGAAATTTGCTTTTCACCCCAGACATACCTATGACCTTTCAGCCATTAAGTGCAGCTATTTGTTAAGCACTTTACTTAAAATGGCCTAGAATAGGATGCAGACAGTGATACACATCAGGAATTATGCACATTGTTTCCGGTAGGTACCTTGACAAATCTATAAACTGATGCCAAGGCACAACCTCGGTTCTATTTATACATAGGAAAACAAGGAATCTCTATTTATGTTAAACAGAAATGGGGTAAAAAATAAAAAATTCCAGTTTTTCAACATAGAAACAATCCATAAACATAGACATCAGTGAAATTCTTGTTATTTTACATGGTCATAAATGGCAGAGAATTGAATAGAAGAGTTGAAATCATGGTGAATGCTGCCCTCTAGTGATAGCTCATGTGGTGATAGCCTGATAGATAGAAAAACAAGCAAGCAAACAAACAAACAAACAAACAAAATAAATCAATAAATAAATTCATTCACAGTACTCCTAAGAAACAAACTAATTAATACACTCTATATATACACTGTTAAATAAAAAAACATCTCCAATGGAGTTATTACTTAACAGAGAAAAATACAGAGAGAAGAAGAGAAGAAAAACAGATAGCAGGCACCAAAACACGAATGATTAAAGTGGTACATTTTAATCAAGTATACATATATATCTTTTAATTATTTAATAATTAATCAAGTAAATTTTAATATTTTGTGAAGCTTGGCCTGTAGTTTGGTATCTGTGTGAATGGGTGAATGAACTAAACCGGATTTTTTTGCAGATTTAAATGTTATGCTTTATTGTGGTGTTGATCTATAATGTGATGTGGAAATGATTTCTGATACAAACCATGTCAGGACACTTGAATGTTTGCATTAGCCAGGTGAGCAACATGGGCAAAGGAACAAGATGTTTATTTGCTATCACTCTTCCACGCTGTACTTTTTTTAATGCAGTAACATGCTTTGTTAGATTCCTTCCCTCTGCCTGCTATTTTTAGGAGACACAAAAGTGCCTCCCAGAAAATATCACATGAATATGGATGGCATGCTTCACTGCGTTGAGAAGGCAGTACCATAAAGCTCAGACATGCTCGAAGGTAAAGCCAGTGCTCCTTTGATCAGTTCTTTTTCAATGTTTTGGTGGTGATGCAACAAGACGTCCTCTATTATGACAAGAAGGAGACAGAGTAATATGTAAACTAAAGAGTGACAGTAGGATTGTTAACTCATGACTGTAGTTATGGTGATTTTATATAAAACAAGTGTCAGGTTCCACAGCAGCCCATTTGTTTGTCTGTGAGATTTTTCATGTTGTCCAATGTATAGATCTAATCTATGCCTTTCCTTTGACTCTGTTTTTACTTGATTTACTTGTTTCCTTTGCACATCTTTTCATATGCATGCTCATTCATCTGCTCATATGCATAAAAATGCAAGATTTTACCATCATGAGGCAATTCTGCTTAAATTAGCTGTAACATTCCCAGAATTAATTATGTAGAATCATTCATCTCTCTTTCAATCAGAAGAGCTCCGTTTATCTAACAAAGTTCTGTGTCCTCAACTTACTTTGCTAGTCAGTGTAACAGAAAGGATGTGTGTGCGTGTGTGTGTGTGTGTGTGTGTGTGTGTGTGTGTGTGTGTGTGTGTGTGTGTGTGTGTGTGTGTGTGTGTGTGCGTGCGTGTGTGTGTGTGTGTGTGTGTGTGCATGCGTGCGTGCATGCATGTGTGTGCGTGTGCATGTGTGCGTGCGTGCGTGTGTCTGTGTATAGCTTTAGAGTTGGGAGCCAATTTGGGGCTCTGTGGGCTATATGTCTTCGAAGACAAGTTTATTTTTTGCGATAGTCGATTTTTCAAGTCTCCTTAAGCGTCAGCTGCTCTCCTTGAGAAAGAGGCCAGCGGATGATTTCCTTAATCAGGTCTCAAACTTCGGCACACACACACACACACACACACACACACACACACATACACACACACACACACACACACACACACACACACACACACACACACACACACACACACAAAGAGAGAGAGAGAGAGAGAGAGAGTGAGAGAGAGAGAGAGAGAGAGAGAGAGAGAGACGCCAGGTGGCGCTGTTGTGCTCTGTTCCTTCTCAAAGGCTCGAAACACCGCCACGTCCCGAACAGCGCGCTTCACTAAATGACATAAATTCTTATGTCAGAATAGTAGAATGAGCACCTGCTGAGTTCTTACTCTACTAGTCCTGTCAAATGTCAGGGATGTAGGAAGCACACACACACACACACACACACACACACACACACACACACACACACACACACACACACACACACACACAGAGAGAGAGAGAGAGAGAGAGAGAGAGAGAGAGAGAGAGAGAGAGAGAGAGAGAGAGAGAGAGAGAGAGAGAGAGAGAGAGAGAGAGAGAGAGAGAGTAAAAGCACAAGAACAACAATAGTAATGCTAGGAGTAAGAATAATAACAATATGCATAGATGACATAGATGTCTTATGACATAGATGACAGATGAATTACAATTATTATTATTATTATTATTATTATTATTATTATTATTATTATTATTATTATTACTCACTATTGATTATCCTAGTAAAAGCAAGTGCTCTGAAAAAGGAAATAATAGCTGAATTACTGTTATTAAAAATTTCTAATTATTTTAAAGAAAAGATCACAACACTAAGACAGTTAGAAAATCTTTAGGGTATATTGATTGATTTAGTCAAGTAATAAGGGAGGTGGAAAATACCTTATCATCTGGCAAACATCGTCTAACAGTTTGTATTATTATTATTATTATTATTATTATTATTATTATTATTATTATTATTATTATTATTATTATTATTATTGTGCTATTTAATTCCAGCGCAAGCAGATCGCTTCCTATGCAGAAGGGTTTTAATCATTTGAAGGCACTTACAACCATTTTTAAGTTTAGAAGAACATAGAAAAAGATTATATATATATATAACATTAAAAAATGGTTACACACTGTAGCATGCGTTAAGATGTGGTGTGTATTTTATATTATGCTATAACATATTTTATAGAGTAGACTAAGAAATAATAGATGTCTAAATATCAGGGGGGCATTAGAGGACTAAAACATACCCTATTCTAAATAAAATGTTTAACAACAAGACAGGGAACTGACTGACTTTCTTAATAAGCTACAGACAAACTGCTGGTCTGCAAAATGTTGGTTTCTGTGCTCACTCTGAATACGGCTACAAAAGGAAACTTGGCAAACTTAAACTGAAAAGAAATACCTGAAATAAATCTGACACTGGGATTTCTGGTTCAGAGTTAAGAGTAAACTGTGCACACTTGTTCTGCAGTTTCTTACTGATGCTTATCTAAGATATCGTCTCTTTTTATAGCTTTATTCCTTACTCACTTCAGACTTGCTGTTCCACTGTATTGACATACTGAAAGAAAAATCCAGTTTTATGTCACAGATTGGGGATTACTTTTATATGTCTGTTGCTCTTTGCTCCTGCTGATTTTGTGTTTTTGTCTAGGCTTCTTGTTATATCCTGAACATTTTTTTCATGTCCTGAATGATTCTTAAACAATCTGACTATTTTAAACTGAAGTTCAATCCCCATCTACCAGCTTTAGTTCATCATTCTGTGAAACTGGCTCCATGTTGTTGATCTTTTTCCTGATCTGTAATTGTTGCTGGGACATTTCTATAAGGCAGCTATGAGTTCTATAAGTTGGCATTGAGATCATGGTGCAGGCTAATATAGAGTCTAATGATAATTATGGCCTTGATGTGGGTCTCCTCCTTATAGCATGTTGACTTTATACAAGCTATTTGTTTTTAATTGGCCTAATTTCTAATATTACATCACGATGTGATGTAATCATTCGGACTGACAGTGAATATTTTTAAGCTTTGAGACTGTAGCTTGCTATGTTAGTTATGGCCGTTACTGTGTCGGCATTTAGACATTGGTAATGTACTATTCCTTATGAGCTATAGCACAAAGACCAGAAAAGTATTTACAGCAGATTAAACTGAAAAAATAAAATAAAAAAAACTTGCTGTAGTTTGGTGACACCAAAATTCCAAAAATGTTATGATTTACGCAGTCAACTCATCCAGAAAGGAAAGAATTTTCTTAGACTTAGATAGATACATTTCATTACCCTCTCCAGTTTGCTTAGTAAAACCATGATATGGCTTGTTATGTATAAAAAGGATAATAAAAAAGAAGTTGATGACAATGGCGGAATGTTTATGGCTGACTGGTCTGAGAAGCATGCATTATTCTTTTCAAGCTCAAAACAGATGATTCATTTAAATAGAGTCCGAGTTAAAAATGACTATGATGAAAATGACTGGTGAAGGGTTGTTACATATCACTCAAATTTGAAGAAGAAGAAGAAGAAGAAGAAGAAGAAGAAGAAGAAGAAGAAGAAGATGATGATGATGATGATGATGATGATGATGAAGAAGAAAAAGAAGCCTATTTGTCACAAATATATTACAGCACTGTGAAATGCTTTTCTTCACATATACCAGCTTGTTAGGAAGCTGGAGTCAGAGCACAGGGTCAGAGCACAGTGTCTCTGGAACAGACAAGGCTAAGATCTTTGCTCAACAGCCCAACAGTGGCAGCTTAGCAATGCTGGGGTTTGAACACCAGACCTTCTCAGGTTCGATTCCAAGCTTTACTGCCACCTCTAAAAAACATGCTATTATTTCTTTGTATTGTGCCCTGTGATGGACTGGCATCCCACCTAGCATGTGTATTCCTGCCTTAAGCCTGGTGTTCCTGGTGTTTCTGGTCTTCCTGGGATAGGCACAGCATCCACTACAACCCTGATCATCGATAAAGTGAATCTCGAAAGTGAGTGAGTGAGGTAACAGTCACCATTCAGTCATGTAGCCCTGAAATATATCATCACAGTCTTATCTCTGACCTTTCTTCTGTTGCAGATTTTGTGTGTTTTGAATACTCAACTTCTATTTCAGTATTATTGATTACTATACTGTATATGTCAATAAACCAATTCTTTACTGCCCTGAAACTCTACGTTCGGTTCTTGGTCCCTAATTTGTCATTGTCCCTGATTATACAATTCAGCAAAATGAATTTAATTCTATCATTAAGGAGATCATTTTCTGATTCGTGCTAAAACAGACAAACAAGCAAACAAACAAACAAGTAAAACGACTCCCAAAAATATTACTTACAAAACCCTGCTTTCTTAAATTTTTGCTGAAATATTGATAGAGCTACTGTTAAGTTCATGTCTTGGCAACCTTGCTGTAATGATTGATAAAATCATTCATAAAATCCCCTTCATAAATGAATAAAAGCACTTTCCTTCTCTTCCTCATGCATACTTTCATAATTTTACTGCAGTTCCCCCTCCCTTAGGTATATCAGGTAGATTCTGTAAACTATAACTAATTTAGAGTCCTCTCTCTCTCTCTGTCTGTCTGTCTGTCTGTCTGTCTGTCTGTCTGTCTGTCTCTCTCTCTCTCTCTCTCTCTCTCTCTCTCTCACACACACACACACACACACACACGGTGCTCAGCTCAGATTTTTCTCATCCTCCTTCTGACTATGTAAGTCTGTAAACCCTCTTATCTACAATCTACTCTGGCTTATATAGAGAGCACTGCATAGTCTCACTCTCTTTATCTTTCAGAGATTTTACAGCACAGGACAAAGATCCTCCTGTTAAACTGACTATTAACCTGTTGCATGTCCCTCTGATTTTTGATGTCCCACAGTGTTTCTGTGTAATTTCTCTGCCATGTTTGGGTGAAAACATACCTTCAAACTACTCGGCTGATCTTGTTCTCTTTTAGCAGACGAGTGAAAAATTATTATGCCTTTTCCATTTACTGCTTGAAAACACTTTCCTTGCACTTACTAAATTATGATGATGATGATGATGATGATGATGATTATTATTATTATTATTATTATAAATAATAACAAAATATACTTTTAAGGAAATCTATTACTAAAACTGCTCTGTAATAGATATTTTACATAGAGTAACATGTATGCACATGACTAGAGCTTAGACATCACGTTGAGGATTAGTCAAACTCACGAAAAAAAACGTTGCTTCGGCATTTATGCTTACAAAGCTGCTTTCTCATCTGCCCTTTTGTATGTTTTTGTTGTCTCTCATAGCGTTGATGTGAGAAACATGGACAATGCTGATCCAAAGTGACATGTGTCTTCCATCCCGGGACGGCGTCCATGGCTGCAGCCCAGCCTCCGTTCCTCTGTACTGGGCTTTTTTTGTTCACAGCAACTCATGCGGATAATTTGCTGGGATGGAGTGGAGGGCTGTCACAAGGACTCGGCTCAAGGGGTGTGGGAAAACTAACAGAAGCATCTTCTATGTTCAAATTTACCCTGTAATGACAATGGAAAAGTGTAAACGTCTGTCTGTTGTTCAGTCTGTTGTTGTTGTTGTTGTTGTTGTTGTTGTTTTTAATGTTTTTTCTTTATTGTGCTGTTTTTATTCTTTATGTCATTTCTTCTTCTCTCCTGACTTTTTCTTGCATATTGGTAGAATAATGCTTCTGACAAGGTTCCTTTAGATCATAGTCTGTTTGGATATGTCGTGTGTGTATGTGTGTTTACTTTAAAGCCGGAAAATATTAATACACTCTATGACAGTAAACCCATGTGACTCTATTACAGCAGTAGAAATGCAGCTTTGGTGTCGATCACTACGCACACTGCTTTTGATATCATGTATAATTCATACTTTCTCAGCCTACATACACATTATTCCACATATCCTGACCTAGAGAATGAAGTTTTCCATATTGGAAATGCTGACCAGTTTCTAGGAACATGTTAGGTGGTGAAATCTTCCCTTAATGTTATCCAGCACATGCACTGCTACTAGGTTATCATCTGATGGCTTAACTTAGAGAACAGTTACTCGTTCTTTCTGTGATTTTCTTTTTCAGCGAGCACTCACACTTCGGGTCTGTGAGTCACACAAGAGCCATAGCCAGCTCTTCCATCTTCCAGCTCTCAGCTCTATTGCAGCATCTCTGTGATTTTTAACAAGTCCCTAAGCCACGCACTCCAAGCTGCACAAATCCCAGAGGAGCAGCAGGTGGAGGAACATCCTTACAGTAACTTTCTCTGAGGTTTGTGACAGGTTTGTGCCCATGCTAGTGGATCACAGGGGGGCACCGGTGTTCCACTATTCCACAACAATGCCTAAAAACAGGCTGTGGATGGCCTGTGTAGCACCTTGCCAAGCGGGGTCACTGACACAAGCAAGCCAAGCGTAGGCTTTTAACATGGAGAGAGGGACAGAGAAGCTCGCTAGAAAGAAAAAGGGATAAAGCACTCTCCCAAAAATAGGCCTCCCCGGGCCATTGTAGCAAAGGACGGAGTGACATTGTGGACGACGCTAACATCTGTGTATAACCTCACATTTACAAACGCCCCCTTTGCCTAAGTTTGAGCCAGACTCCGCCACCAGCCTCCAAGGAACAGCCATTTTGGAACGCTTTCCCCGACACAGATGTTGCATATTAAAAAGTGGGGCTGTTTAAGAGAGGAAGAGCAGGCAGGAAAGGGAGGACTGTTCTCCGTGGGTTTCACCTGTGCCGTCATCCGAGAAGCCAATCCATGAGAGGAAGCTGACTAACCAACCAAAGGCAAAGTGACAACAATGATAAAGTCATCTCATTTCCTGTCTGACCCTGAGCAGGTAGAGATGCGGACAAATGACTCCACTCTTGAGAGTCTCTTGTTTACCTCTGATCTTCCTTCTTCTTCTTTCAACTTTTTGTTGGCGATTATGTCTAGACCTTTAAAAAATATACAGATTTCTTCATGCCTTGATTATCAGCAATCTTTTATTTCATCACTTTTATAAATGTAAAGTTATTCTTTAGCTGCTCCCACTACTTTGTTATAAGAAAACTTCTCTTCTGAACTTTCTTTCTTTTATTTCTTATTTCTCTAATATGCCTTTTCTCTTATTTCTCTCTTATTTTCCACATTTTGACAAGTAAAAAACAAATTCATTTTTTTTTTTTATCTCAGATGACACCAATTAAAAGCTTTATCCATTGTGAGGCACGGGGTTGCGTCCACAAGATGGAGATATTCACCAGAATGAATTTTCTTTTCTATCGGCCGTGCTGGCTGTGCTGATGAATACTACAGGAGGAGATTTATATATATTTATATTGAGACATATACACACGTATATATGTTAGCACATAGCTCTGCTTTTGCATTCCTTATTGGCTGAGGGTATAACAGTGTGTGTGTGTGTGTGTGTGTGTGTGTGTGTGTGTGTGTGTGTGTGTGTGTGTGTGTGTTAACACGGACTGTGTATGTCCTGTGTTGATCAGATTGTCTCTGAGGAGTGGCCTGCAGAGCCAGGGTCAGGATGGTTCAGTGCTTCTGTGCTCAGGTGTACACTGGGCCAGAGTTTAGGTGTATGTTCACATTCAGCTCCATGAGAGCATAAGCAAAGTGGCTTTAACCTGCAACGCTCACTGAGGGGCTGCACAGCTTCTCAACACCAACCCTCAACCCTCGTCACAACAGCCCACGGTCAAATCCAAACATTCATCACCAGCATACTGTAATGTAAATGATATCATACAAAGATTTGGAAGTAGCTAAAACAATATCAAGATCGTAATATCTATTAAAATTGAGCAATCTCTAGATAAAACCGAAAACATTTTGTGTATTGATCAGTAAAAGTTGAACCCGTGTCGATATAAATCTTCCGGCACATCCGTTTCCTACGGTGTCTCCTTTTGAAAGATTCATAACCGTAGTATCAATACAGCAGGGACGATTTATCATCCATATTCTACAAGGACGCTCAACTCCTTTATTCTAACCCCAAAACTTCAACTGGGAAACAGATAACTATAGCTTCTCTCTACTCTTTTTCTTTTGTGTTGTGTTGTGTGTGGTTTTTTTAGTGCTGGAATTATTCATTGATCAAAATTTCTCTATAAAAGTTGCCACCATTTATTTCCTATCCCCCTGAATATTTTCAAAGTTTGATTGTAACAGATCTGACATACAGTATTCACACATTCACACACACGGATTTTAAATTCAGGCACAAGCGGACAACATCAAGCATATTTCAAATTGTCAAGTAAAAAAAGTGTTCAACATTAATACTATATTTTTTTTTTGTTATCAACATTTTTATTATTATTTACTTATTACA
Source organism: Tachysurus fulvidraco (assembly GCF_022655615.1). Lineage (NCBI taxonomy): Eukaryota > Metazoa > Chordata > Actinopteri > Siluriformes > Bagridae > Tachysurus > Tachysurus fulvidraco. The sequence continues at coordinate 9,205,845 of NC_062527.1, forward strand.
GAACATCAAACTATATACATCAGATGCCATGATTAAGAAATAATATTGTACAACAGTATATAATAGAATATTCAGATCAAAGCCCTTATAGTCGTTTAAGTTGCTGTCAGTGTTTAACATTAATACTATATTGACATTTATAGTAATGTGTGAATCGTGCTGATGATCTGAATGTGAGATAAGAATATGAGGGTTGAAATGAGAGTCAGAGAGATCACATGAGCTCATAATGCTCACACTTTTTCTCATGATGCAAATCACCAGCATTCATAGTCATGAACTGTAGAAAGAGTCGAACCTACATTTTAAGGTTTTACATAGCGGTTCTTGTCTTGGGATGTGATGCTTAGATAAATAAATAAATAAATAAATAAATAAATAAATAAATAAATAAATAAATAAATGAATGAATGAATGAATGAATAAAAAATAGTTGCTGTACATTGTGAATAATATTAAACCTTTTTTCCTACCTAATTGTCTCCATGTTCTGTTGCTCATGTGATGATTATGCTTTGGACTTTAGACTCATTTTACAGATGATTTAGTAAATCGTTCAAACTAGGTCAAAAAGCTTCATTCAGACCGCACTGAAGCTGTATAATGTGTATGCAAAATGACAGATTTGGTACAGACCAAATATAACAATGTAACACGGAGTGAAACATAAAGTCTGTCTGCATCCGTAGTTCAGATGACAGAACCCAAAAAAAAATCCTTCCTGTGGACAAAACAGGTAAAAATTTCAAATGTTAGAATTTATTAAAAGACATACAGTAATGGGATCCAAATGTATGTAATAACGATATAACAAAAACTGATTCAAGACTACTGAGCCGTTATTTTTTTGTGATAACCCTGACTGCTATAGATGCTCTAAAGGGTTATTAAAATATACATAACTATGAGCAATACAGCCATTCTTTTCAAATCAGCCTCCAATGTACAGGATGTAACATTGTTCACAATTTCTCACAATGGTGGTTTGTAGCCAAATTTGGCTGTGGCTGCACCTGGTCCTCGATAGGCATTGTTCGGCTACCTTTCGTGCCCATGCAGTGTGACACATTGCCCTCAAGCGTTGACCATCTGACCAGGGTAAGGGTTTTAATCGCAAGACTAATAATAGAGAAGTCTGGCAAGTTTTTCGCAATTATACCCCACTGTGGGACATGATCGGTGAAAAACATGATGAAATGTCGAAGAGCCGTGTTCCAAACTGTGAAAGCAGGTCCACATTGCATGTGTATCGAGAGCTGATATCATTCCAAAAGCTTTATGCATGTCCTGCTTGTTTTGAACAATCGAACAAAAAGCAGCACACTATCATGTAAGAAGAGCTAAATAAAGGCAAACGTTTTCACTGAATTCAACTCTTATCGATTTAGGAAACCCGGGGCTTAAGGTTAGGGCTCTTTCTTCGCTCTGTTCAGGCATGAAATGGTCCCCAGACACATCTCCCATCTCGAGCCAAGGTCTTAGCCGCCGTGTGTTTCTCCAGGTTGTCCAGACCTGTCCTTGAACTCAGCTGGAGGGGAGAAGACTAATTTTCTCTTTGAAAAGTTCAGCTATGGAAAAAGAAATTCTCCAGTGATCTCCGGCGAGAGACTGGAGGTGATAGAGGAGATGAAAAATATTGGCGCAAAATGAAGTTTAAGCACAGAGCGTGGCCCGAGTTTGTTTGTCTTCCATGCTTTTGTGGACATTTATGTTCACTGTTTACCCATGTGCATCCCTTACTGCGAGCAAAGGAGCAGCATAATTTACATTACTCACGCACATTACCATGCGGCAATACATAAAAAAATACAGCGTCTAAAAATAAAAAGGACTCGAGAATTAATCAAGCTTCGACTCCACCAGAAGCAAACAGATGTGTCCCATTTAGGCTAATATCAACTTTAACTTGTGAGTGAGTGAGGAAACTTGTGATTGATTGTGTCTGTCAAATTTGAAGCCAAAGATTGGCCTTTTCAAGAATAGTGCGACTCTGAAACATCGCAGGCATATTTCTTTATTCAAATGCCATCGATTGAATAGAGTGATCAGAGGCATTGCCCTCAGCAGATGAGATTAAGCCCAGGCTGACACATTGAAGGCTTGCTGGACTTTGATGATGCTGGAGCATATCCTTTTGGGCTTTCAAACAATGCAGAGAGTGAGCGCTCTACCTCACTCAGCTGTCTGGAGAACAATCATTCGCTACAAAGCACTGTCAAGGCTTCAGTGAGTTGCAACTGCACCCAGCCGGTCGCTAATTCAAGCCGCACTGCCTGCAACTCACTGTAGGCTTTCACATCCAAATCCCAAATGCAATTAAGAGTGCTTTCAGAGACCAGAGTTCAGGCAAAGTGTTAGAATACTGAATCCTACTGTAGCAAGAGGACGGCTTGTTTTCATCAGATGCTCAAAACAGATCACAGGCCGAGCTCGGGCTCTCTGAGCGTATATTCAACAGCTTGTAATAAAGCAATGGTCATTTCTCATCAAGGAAGATTCAATTAAAACTACAGGAATATGTTGAGTGTCAGTGCCATGCTATTTTTAATTTTTTTTTTCCTTCCCATTTCTTGTCATGTATCAAATTAGAATATTTTATGATCGCATTGCACCTGACAAATTAAGACGGATCATTATGGCTGCGCTGATTATGATGTATGTTATATATTTTCTGTGAAATGTGTGCATTGGAAGAGTTTCATCAATCATTCTGGCTGAACATTACTGGATGGTGTTGAACTGTCAGTGACACCGCTGCATTTCCACAGAGCTGCCTGTCTCGCACACGCACGGCCCTGTTCTCTCTGCAGCACACATTAAAGTACAAAATGAAGGGGAAACATAAAACGCTTGTGACAGAGCTATTTTTAATGACAATTACCTTTAGGTCAGAGTAGTTAACCTGGCAAAATTATCCATGGCTGCCTCTGTTCTCACCCTTCAAAACAAACTGAGGGAACATAAAGGGCTAGTTATTTTAGCCCCTGGCTCTAACCAGCTGCCATTACCTAGAGAGAGAGGTGCTAAGTGTATAACAGAGGAGGGCAGGTGGAAACTAATTCATGCCTCGGGCAATCCGGAGAACATTCCCCTTCTCTGACTGTGTGTTCTAAAGCAGCATAAAAGATCACTGAGCTGGCAATATAGGTAATAGGAACAATATGAACGTGACACACTTGACCTGTGCTTTGGAAAGTATCAAATAATAGTTGTAATCTTACAGTAGGTGTTTGTACATTGTGCAGAACAACGTTTACAAGGAAAATTTACAAGGAAATGGTTATTCCGTGAAGCAATTTAGTGCACATGTAAGAATAAGAGAAAAGATTAGAGTGTGATCTGTTTCACATGTGATTGTCTTTATGGGTTCAGAGATATGCACCATCTGCTCAGGCTCACTGACAGAACACACACACACACACACACACACACACACACACACACACACACACACACACACACACACACACACACACACACACACACACACACACACACACGGGCTTACAGCTGAGAAAATGACCATTCCCATGAGATCTGTCTCTGTCATCACATGCACATGTCCATTATTATTAAATTCTAATGAGCTGTGAAAATATTCACACAACCAGATGTCGGCATTAATATAGACAACAAATTGATCATTATTCACATTTACCAAGACGTAACTAACAACTTAATACGTTCCACTGTAGTCTGCGGTTCTGATGGCGCAATAACATTTTCTATGAAGTCCAAACATGAGAAATACTGAAAGGAAAAGCAGACATGAATTGAAGTTATTGTAAGCTAAAGCAGGAATATGACACAGGGCACATGTCTGAAATGGTTGTTTTTTAATCTGCTTCCTCTCCTAGATAACAATGACGATAAGGTCTCTGTTTGCATGACGGTGGTCTATGTGAATACAAATAATATTATTTGTAGTTATATTGAGTTATTTTCTGACACTGCAGGTCAACATATTGGGATTTGATTTAAACAATTTTTCTCATCTATATTGTGTCTTTTTTCCTTCTTAACTTTCAACAGCCCAATGTAGTGCAGGTAATGAGGGAAAAAAACGGTTTAAAAAAGTTAAACAAAAACATGAAAACCGAAAGCTATATCCTGCACAACAAAGATCGAGGCACCTCTTTAAAATACCATCAGAAAATGTTATAAAATCGCTGGCACATAATTTCATACGTTTTCCTGTCTGTTAGCATTTTGCAGTGTGGATCGTTTTGAAGAGGAGCGTTGAATAATGCGCTCATTCTTTGCTCTGTTATGGAACTTTCCAGCATTGTGTCAGGTGAGGTGAAAACTAAGCTTTGTGTGATTTTGTGTATTGACAGAGTGAAGTGCAAGGCTTTAGAAAACACACTGGCCCCCCACGGCAGAGACTGTAGACACAGACAGTGCTGACTCCCACACTTGGTAGAAGAATTATCCGTTTTTGTGAAGCTGAATCGATATAATTAAAATTTGCCTCTGCTTTGTAGGGAGCGCTCTCATTTTAAAGTGGGAACCTCAGCAAAGTTGTTGTTTTCTTCAGCCCTACCAATTTGCATCAATCCTATCATCACTGACAAGCTGCTTGCAAAATTTATGGCCCACTGTGCATAAGAGAAATCATTTTCAGGAAGTCAGCAATAATGTTTAGATGATGACGATCTGTTTACCAGTCTCGATCCTAAACAATAAAGGTTTCATTTGCGTTACACTTTAGAACTGTGTGTCTGGGAGCAAAGACTTGTCTGTGTGTTTGTGTGTGTGTGTGTGTGTGTGTATTTCACATATGTTGATAACATGTAGCTGGTACAGCTTTAATTGAAGAGCAATGGTAATACTGACTGGTCTTTGTGGACAACCTCCTAATCAATACACAATGGTCGGACTGTATATAACTGTAAAAAGGACATTATTTATAATAACACTGTCTGTTGTTTATAACAGTTTATTATCACACCCTCCAGTGAGTTTTTCCTCACTACAGTCACCTCAGTTTTGTTCATTGGGGATAAATACAAACACATTTAAATATAAGTACAATAATCATTTTGAATGTTTGTATAATATTAAACTTTGTGTAATGTTTCTTATGTTCTCACTTAGACCATTTAAATCCCTTTTAATGTATTTCAGTGTACTTCCATTAAGGTTTGCTCCTATCTATGTAAACCAGACATGACTATTCATACATAATACATTAAGCGGTGCACTAAGACAGGTCTTAACAGTTAAGTGACAACATGTTTCATCCCAGCTTTCCCAGTGACTACATAGATTAGGACTCCAGTCCAGTCCCATGAGAGGAACTGTACAACTCTTACAAGCCTGTTTTAATAAAATGATTTCTACCCTTACTTGACAGTAAGACCTACTGGAATAACATGTTGCCAATTATACCTAAGATAAGATGTAAACTTACATGATTCATTGTTGCTCAGTATACAGTTTATTGTGCTGATATAATCATTTATTTATGCTCATTTTCAGTCTATACTGTCTAACACTTTGCACATAAAACTATATGAAAGGAATATATATATATATATATATATATATATATATATATATATATATATATATATATATATATATATATATATATATATCAATGTTATTTCATGTATAGTTTGCTTTTGTTTAAGAAACACATCAACTTTTTAAAATCTTTCCAAATCCAAGACCAAATGTTGGTTGTAGTTGTATCACTGAGGAGTGGTTGTGTTACCACATTTTTAAAAAATGATACACAAAAAAAGAAGAAATGTGTAAGTCCATATGACGATTAAAAAAATATTTTTTTTCCAGTTTACAGAGCTTTCCTAAAATGTTTTGTATTATTTTATTTTTATAACCAGGACTGAATCTTCCTTATATTTTAATTGCGTCTACCTTTACTACGATTCTCTTTCTGCAGTATCCTGTGATAAAGCCGTGCACCTATCCTGCACACCTTTGATTTATGGCTTGTGTGTTCTTCATGTGCTCCACTACAGCACTGTAGCAGCAGCAGCAAAGCCCTCACTCAGTGTTGAAATAATGGGGCTTCTCTTGCAGCAGATGCCAAGATGGAGAACTCTTCTTTTGTGGAGCCTCAGCGCTGGTAATTAGCCAGCCTGGGCTACGGCGAGGACTCTGAGCCTGTCAGTGTGTCTGTTAAGTGGGTTCAAAGGGAGAAAAGAGCGGTTTGGAGAAAGGCTCGACGAGAGCGGGGTGACGGCTAGGCCCTTTGGCTCCATTCGTCTTAAGGAGCGTGCTGCTTCTCCTCATGTTTTATATTGCCTCTTGCTTTTCATCATATATAATTATAATTCGACTTTTTTGCTCTCTTCAGCCTGCTCATCAGTCAATTACAGTATAACACATTATTGATCAGCTCCTGGAGAAGCCATTAAGGATGCGTGAGTGGGAAATTACTTATACGACTGCTAATGTGATAAATGTTTTAATCCCAGCTTTCATTAATGCCACATCATACACTGCTATTACACATCAAATAAATGGTTAAATTAAATGAGTTTGGCTTTTGGAAAATATGAGCTCCTGGACTGCTACTTCTGTGCATGTTTTTTTCTTTGCTTTGGTGTTGAGACGAACTCTCTGTGTACCTAGTGAATACTATGAGGTCTGTGAATAGCAAAACTTATCACATTGAATGCAATTCTAACAAATGATCACATCAACAAATCACAAATCATGGTAATTGCTCTCAACACGCAGCAGGATACTCTGTCCCGTAATCCTCCTTCTGTACAGCTGAGGCATGTGGCATGTGTCTGCTTCTCGGCTCCGTGGTCGCAGCACTAATCAGTAACACGTCTGCGCTGTGCTAGCCATTGTTGCAGAGCTGAAGCACAGAGCAGAATGAGAGCATGTGGCTGTGTGTCAGCAGCGCGTGAGTGGCCTCGCTGGGGCTGAACGAGTTGCTCAGATTTGGGGCTGAGCTCCATACGGAGGGCTCCGTGCCTGGGGCCCTGGGGCCATGCAGTCCCAGGTCAGCAGATGGGCCTATGATTATTATTTCCAGGCCCTTGTCTTACCTGACCACTTCCTCTTGCACTGCGAACAGCTGTTTCGCTCGCTTCACTGCAAGTGCACCGTGAACAGCCATTTTTCTTCTTGTTCTTTACTTTGTACATAATATAAATCTTTACCGTGACCCTGCTCCCGGCTCCATCCACCTGTGTCTCACTGCAGGCAAAATCTCCCGCTGAGAATTCTGCTCTTTTTTCCTTCTTTTTATACCCTTTAACTGTGTACTGTAGATAACTGAGAGGACGAGAGTGAACTTTTGTCTTGTTGTCCCCTGAATCATTGTGTGAAATGTGGAGAAAAGCTGTATGAATGACATTTGTTTCTGCTAATGGTCTGATCTGAGCATGAGTTCTGTAAAGGTTCATAACAATCTGAAGAGCTCTGCGTTGTTCGGATGGAAATGATCAAGAACATCAAGTTCATAGTGTCTGAAATTTGTGAAGACATGTTAAAGTGACGCAATGATACACGATTATGCCAAAACAAAGTATTACCAGTATGATATTTTGCATACAGTGTTTTTTGTTACTATAGCAACAGCCTTATTTTATTACCTTAGAGTTGTTTTTTGAAAGCACACTGCAAAGTGAAAAGTGACACGTAGAAACAATGAAATTTAAACAGCATTTTAGGCTGTCATAGAGTGTTAGTAATGATAAGCTAGATACCGATTGATTAAGTGATTTTTTTTTCTCCCTCCTTATTTCTCACAGCTCGGTCTCCTCTGAGGGACATGCAAGGCATACTGTAGTTTTTTGGATGAATACCCTCTTTATGTGGACCAATTTATCACGCCACAGGGAAAAATGCTCTACATCTACATGAGCACCTGGTGTCCAGCCAGTCTCTGCACTCCACACACACACACACACACACACACACACACACACACACACAAGAGAGGGAGAGCGATAGATAAACATCTTATTCTTGTTCCTTGACTACAAATTGGTTGTGTCTCTGGTTTTTTCATGGCTTCCAAAACACTCTTCAGTGCCAAGTCGTATATATATATTAAAGCTGCATACAGAATGTAAAAATGGACAGTGTGTAGCTGATTGTGGATAAAAAGAAGAGAATGAATACTGTTTGCTCTGGGAAGTAAAACTTTAATCACGTTTCTTTTGAAATGCAGTGTGTGTATATGTGTGTTCTTAGTTGCTGAACTCTATGGGTGGTTGCATGAGTCTTTTCTCTTTTAAGGAAGTACAAAAAGACAACAAAAAAAGGGCTTGTTCAATAGTTTGCATCTGCCTCAGCAATTCAAGTGGGAACCATGTGGATGAGAACAACGAGAGATGTCAGGGATCAGCTGTAGAGACAGAAAATAAACTGCTGGGAAACGTTTAACCATGCAGACAAAGAGAATAGCTACTACGCTTTAGAGCACCCCAAGTCTTCCAGTGCCAACTCCAAGCCTGGAGACCATGCAAGAGTCAATCTGATTTTATTTATTGATGAAGGAAGAAACAACAGAGAGGAAATGGCTTTGAAGTGTTTGGTATTGAGAATCTCTCTCTGAAGAGCCTTGCCCGTGAGTTTGACACGTTTATAAGCCAAAGGCTTGCGCCATGCCGAGACGCACAGAGGAGCTGGCCGTTTGCTCTGTGATTGATTCTGCCCATTACTGAGGGTTTGCTGCCTCATTTGGCAGCCCGGTGCAACCCTCTTTTTCACCGAGGGAGCGCATTAGGACTCTCTGCTCCTCCCTCAGCCTCTCCAGTGAACTCCTAAGGAAAAAATGCATGGAAATGAATTATGGAAATTTTGATGGGAAACTAGGAAAATTGCATGGTGCTGGTGTTTCATTTAGCCAGACGCTTTCCTGGAGCAGTGTCTGTAGGGCTGCAAGGGACAGAGTGGGAAATATCGCACTGTGCAGCAGGAGCATCGAGAGACTTCCTCTCAACAGTGTTCACGGCGACCTGCAGTGCCGATTTATCTGCTGAGTGGCCTGGACTCGTCTGATATATATGCTCATACAGGTGTATTTATCAGTTCCTGCCAGGGCTCCAGGGCAGAAGCTGGCCTGCTATTCTGCTCTGGGACCGAGTCCTCACACCTCAATAACAAACCTATGGTAAATCACTGATAAATGAAAAAGATGTTATTTCACCCAGTATTTCTGCTTGAAGCTGCTGGGCATCAAAGCAACAGCACTTTTCTAACCTGCAGTATATAGATACAGTTCTGTCTGTATTGTACTGCACTGGATCATGCTGTTAAATAGGTTTGTAAAGTGTTTGCTGAATGTTTAACAAGGCAGATCAAACAAACCACTGCGAATTAAGCAGCTCGAGCAACTCCTCTCTGACTCTCTACGATTCTTTAAGCTAATATATTTCTATTTATTCTTACATTAAATGGTTTAATTTTATTTCTCTTTTCGTTCTCACTCACCACAATACTTTATTTTCCACTTTTACCTTACATGAATTTACTTAAAAAGGAAATCTTGACTTATCAGGCCAATTAATGGTCTTAAATGATTCACTATCAGATACGAAACACTGTTAATCCACAACAGTTTGACCCTTAATTCTTTATCTAAATGATTATAGAGCTAATCAAAAAATTGGGCTTAATTTAATTGAATTTAAAGTGATGCTAAGGGACATGTTTTTGCCACCAATCTAGCTACAGTACTACACTTTTCTCTGTCTTACACTCTTCTCTGTTTTACATCCATTTATCCATCAGTTTCTGTACTGCTTTACCTACAGTGTTACACGGAGCCTGGAGTCTATACCAGGGGTTTTGAGTATTTATTGTCCTTAATTTATTTCTTGTACAATTTTCTTGTACATATTTTGCAAGGTCTTAAAAAATATGTATTTTGCTCCTTTGTACTTAAATATATGTAAATTAAATAGTGTGATTACAAAAAAAAAACCCACTTAACTTGTCAAATCATTGACTAAGCCCTTAATCGCTGACAAAATATTTCACCTGGGATTACTACTACTATAACTACTACGACTTGATTAGCGAAGAAAGTAAGCAAACGGCTCCAATTTAGCAATAACACAACTGCAACGATAAGTTAATTATCAACAGTTTTCTTCATGTTTAGTTGATGATAGATAAAAGGATAGAAAACATGTCTTAATGGTAGCTATTTGTTTGTTTCCCCCACAGTCTTGCCATTTTGTAAATATTAACCACCTCGGCTGCATGCGGAAATTTAAATCAGTGTATGAAACGGTGATGCAACAAAGTTGGGTTCATGTAAGTTTACTGTAAAAAAAAAAATCTAATAAATAAAAGCAGGATGTCTACATGAAATCCTGATTATTCTAAGTAAGCTTAGTGTAATTGGACTAATAGATGAACTTTGATTTAATCCAGATTGGTGCAATAAGTCGTACTGTACATAAAAGACTTACAGCACTGACAGATATAATTTACTATGAAGTATGAATAACCCGTGCTGGAGGACACTGCTGTGTGTTTTATTTTTTAAGCACAGATGAAATTATTTAGGCCTAAGGTCAAAAGTAGACTTTCCTTCATAAGTCATGCTTTTACACTGTTATAAACGGATATTGCGATGTTGCCCTTTGTTGTTGTTGTTTTTCTTTTATTTTTGTGGACTCAGGCACTAAAACTACAGAATGCATGCTTTAATTGTGACTTTAATACTGATATAGAGGAAAAAGCTGGTCTTTCACATCCAGCTTTAACTTCTAAAGATGTCTTTGTATGTTATTGTAATTTGTCTCATTTATTTCAAGCAGATACCAAATATATAAATGGAAAATGATTATTCCTTGTCACGGTAAAAAGCACTGGGCTCGAATTCTTACCTCTTATTCTAACTGTCTTTCTAATAATTGTGGTATTATTGTGGTATGTGGTTGTGTTCTTGCTATCTGAATAATGAAGTCTCGACTTGTCAGGAACATTAGATCTGCATATAAGCCAGCAGCACGTTGTTTTGAGAGTACACCATAAGTTATGTGAGGACAAGCTGCTTTCAACTCACATTACATCATAACGTCCAGAGGCTTGTTACAGGCCTTGTGTAAGTGAGGGAAAGGAAAGAATGCATGACTCCCAGGTGTGATTACGTCTGAATAACCAACTTATGGCAGTCCAGAGTGGGGTTGTCTGGCTATAATGTCTTTATTGCTTGAAATACTTCCCGGGGACACCCCTGTGGTACACTGGAATGGAACACTCCAGTGTTGCTGTGAAACAGACAGCTCTTAAAAGCCAAAGCATAAGAAAACCTTCTCAGCAAATGTCCCTTTCAATCATGTCATTGCTCCAACACTCGACTGTAAATAATGACTTGGTGTATGTCCAGTGCTGGCTGTAGCCATCATGAGACTTCACATATTGATTTAAGAAAATAAAAAACATGTGTTGTTTGCAGTGGTTTTGTTACTATGTTGGACTTGTTGCAGTTTGTATCTTTATTATATTGTTTGTGGCAATGAACATCTGAAGTAGCTTGTTACGTTCCTCTGAATTATATTTCCTAAATAGAGAACATTTTAGCGCTATTGAGGCAATTAGAGATTCAGGGAATATAAACCTCCGTTCCATACCTCCATGCTACCATGAAGACCTTCATCATGTGATTGTTCTGTAATGAAGAGGGTTGTTACGAAGCATCGCAGCACATTAGCAACTTAAAACAAGGACCATCTTTAAATGTGAACCGTGAACATCAAGTCAAGTCAGGAAGTCAAGAAGCTTTTATTGTCATTTCAACCATAGGTTGCTGACGCCGTACACAGTGAAATGAGACAATGTTTCTCCAGGTCCATAGTGCTACATAGAATAAAGACAGAGCTAAGGACGTAAGTAAGATAGTCCTAGCCACATAAAGTGCATCTGTACAACCTGATGCAAACAGTACACTTCATTATAATGGGTGTGATTGTGAAGGGACTATAGTCATTAAGGCAGGACACTGTAGACTTCTTTGGTATGTCATTTTCATTGACAGATTAAGAAGCTCAGATTAGAGCCAAAAATATAAAAATAAGCTGCATTGTTACAGCGAATCAGAATGCTAGAAGAGCTGCTATTAAAGGAGCCAGCAGGGTGTCACAAGAAAAGCACAAGCAACAACATGTCATGCTGGAAAACATTTTATTTTCCAAACATTTTTTATTATGAAGTGTTTTCGCTTTTGTTTTGATCCTGTCTCTACTCTGTCTTACTATTGGTTTATTCTCTGATTGTTTTCACCTGTTTTCTGTTTAGATTTTGAATAGTTTATCTACTCTTTCATGTCCCTCTGTCTAGCTGTGTCTGTTTCCTTGTTTATGTACTTTTTTGCTAGCGTTATGTCTTTATGATTTCTGGTCCAGCATCTTTTACTTGTGTTCTGTTTCTTTATCAAGTATTATCCTTACCTCTTTAATTCTGATTCCTCAAATTCTTAATAAAGACGCTGCTGAGTGCAATTGGGCCATAGAAGCTTTTATTATCACCACATATACCTTACAGTACAGTGGAATTATTTTCTTCATATATTCCCAGCTGAGGAGGTTGGGGTTAGAGCATGGGGGCAGTTATGATACAGTACCCCTGGAACAAGGAGGGTTAAGGGCTTTGCGCAGTTGGCCAACAATCAAAACTTGGCAGTGCTGGGACTTGAACCTTGATCTTCCGATCAACAACCCAGAGCCTTAACCTTAACCTCAGTTGTACTGAGTTGTGCCCTGACTCTAATCAATGCATATTACACAGGAATACTCTCTTATGTCTTTCAGAGTTAAAAAGATAACAATGTACAGTTCAATTTTTAATATTGGTATCATTATTAGCATTGTTTGCAATTAACCGATAACTTTACTTTAACTTTAACTTTAATAAGATTCTTTCGAATTTTTATGATATCAAGCACAACAGCACCCCCAGTGATTGTAAGAAAAATACACAGAATGATATAAAAAGCAAAATACTGCGGCTGATTTCTTCCCGGCCCAAACTCCAGCTTTATTAGGGTTCTCAGTGACAGCCATGTTTTTACACAGAGCGAAACACCACCTAGATTCGATCTCTGTTTTGGACGAGGTTTTAAATCAGAATTGGCGGAGAAGGCATGTGTGTAATGAATGACAACTAGGAGGATTATTTTATCTCTCATCTTTTGGGAAAGTCTTAAAGTAGTTCAGTACCTCAGCACATATTGTCCAAAATACAAATGACACCAAAGGGGAAGTTTAGTAGGGATTTTTTTGTGTGTTTGTTTTGTTTGAATGAAAGGACTCTATGATTCTTTGTTAAGTTTGGTATTCAGCTGAAACCCAGCATGGGCTCAGTAGATCACTGTAGATTAAAAACTTTTGAATAATGCAGTCTTCCATCCGCTTTTAACCTCCCAACTAACATCACAACAATCTGTTACACACTGGATAATAATCTCAGAACCTCTATATTAATTTTTATATCCATTTTAAATAGAGATTTTATTGGAAGTTCTATTTATTTAAATGCATCAACTGACTCGATTAATTTGAATGACGTTTTTCATATTAATTGAGTTTATTAGTACTTCATACATGTTTGCTCTTGCTATTCTTTTTACTCAGTGTTATAAATAAATGAGTCACATGGTATTTGGTCCTTGGTGTTTCTGTGATCATTTTATTTTGACCTAACAGTTAAAAATGCTAACTCCTTTAAAGATCTGGGTTGTAAATGCCTTGTCAGCCTCTTTTTCTTATGAAACACTCCCACTTGAAGAAACACAAGGTAGCAACCAACTGCTAACAGAGCAGGAGGCAGGCCTCTGGGCCACGAGCAGTCTGCTCTCTACCCTCAGGCACGGGTGATGGCATCCACAACTCCTCTCTCCTTTCTCTCTCTCTATCTCTCTCTCTCTCTCTCTGTCCGTCACATGTGCCCATGGTGGGAACCTGGCAAACGCTAGTGTGCCTTGCCAAGGAAGATTTATACCTGGTGCTTGACCTAGTTGAGTTTGCATCTATATTAGTGGGTAGCGAGGGCTAGCGGTGGAGGGAGTGGGAAAGGTCACACAAAGCCCAGTTGCTCCGCTGATGTATCAGGATGATGGAACTGGCTAATTTAGTTAGCAACAGTTGTCCCCTCCACTGCCACAGATGGTACACCACCACTGCTCAAGGCGAAGGACTAAAAGCGAATAGTCGAGCAGAGGAAGAGTGCTCTCAAAAAAAAAAAAAAAAAAAAAAAAAAAAAAAGATTCTATTACAGGTACAAAATTTCATTAACATAAAACTCAAGGGTTCGGTTTTAAAGAAAATATTTGCTTATTATACTATACTGTATGTTCATGTTAAAGATAAATAATCCAGCTTCCTTTTTTTTTTTTTTTACAGTTGCTATAATTTTTGCTATGCGTTTTAATAAAAAACTCCAAACATAAAACAAAAAGAAATGCATAAATATTTCTGAAGCACTGTCTCATTTGCATGGCAAAATAACCTTCTTGGGATTGCGAAGAAAATTTTTTTGTTTTGTTTTGTTTTTGTTTTTTTCGAAAAATAAAACAGGAAGATAATTTATTCCATGTATTTGTGGTCATGGACTTCAATTCTTTATCACCAGGAGAATTGCATTAAATCACCAGACAAGAGGAGCGTGTCTCTGGAGTGGAGGGAAAAATGAGACAGCCGCTGCATATAATGAATTCCTATGAGGATAACCCCACCTCAGAATAAAGGCCTAATCACAAATTAAGTGCTTCATACCTTTGTAGAACACAGTTACAGACATAACCAGCATAGCATGGTTGCAGAATTATATTGTGGAATTGTGAGGCTTTTACTGAAATAAAAGACAAAGAAAAAGTGACGAGAGATGTGAAGAAAGATTTTTATTTATTTTTATTTATTTTTTATTTTTTATTATGTTCGTATGTATGTATAGTATGTATTTATATATCTTTCACAGAGGACAAGATTGGTGAAACTTGATCATTTCCCTGCCTTTAAAAATGCTGTGTTCATGTAAATGTGTTAGGATGCGAATGTACCATACAGAGCTGCTTTATGCTAAAATCTCTAGCAAGGTTCTCTTTGTGAACCCACACTTTCACAATATTGCTGTCATTAAAAGGAAATGATGCTGTCACTTTGTTTTTGTGTACGCTCTGCTGAATAGTAGTAAAATTTGAAATAATTCAGCATTTCTAAAAATATTCCTGATGTGTTTATTCCACCCAGTCTGTCTTTAAAAGTCCTTGTCCTTTCTCTTCTCTGACTAACTGGGTAGATTCAGCAGGCAGTAATCAATACGGGAAAACAGTGAACAGAGAGCTTCCCAACAGCGGATGAAGATTAAACACCACTGTCTCCGACATGTTCAGCCCAAGTCAAAAAGCTCTGGCTAACACCGGATCCATCTATCACCGTCATCAAATGGTGTTTTTCTAACAACGCAATGCCGTGTGACGTGTATTTTTTTCCCTACAGTTATAGGTGAGCGACTCTATCATAAATCATGTCCGACAAAGCTCAGCTTGACCTCTAAATGGCGGAGTTATCAGCGTATTCAGATTCTCCATCTGAGGATGTCTTGTGACCTGGTGGAGTTCTTGCTGTCTTGCTTGGAGCTTTGAATGATGTTCGAGTAATCCCTGGGGCTGCTGGGAAATAACAAACGATCTCTGGTTGTGGTCCCTGGGCGAAAGCTCGCTCTCCAACAGGCTGAAGCCCTCTCCGTGTCCTTCAGGTTTTAGAAAAAGAGAGTCTCTTCATTCTGAATGCAATTTACTCCTTTCTTTGGGTACTTTTTTTTTCAAAGGCTTCGGATATAAGATTGCACCATTGAACAAACCGTAGGTCTAGTTAATGTATGGAATGCAAATGAGATTCAGACAAGAACTATCACATCCATTTCAGCGAAATTGCAATCAACGTCCTTGTTAAGATACAACCAGAAATAAGGTTAACAATCCCAGAGAGAAGCACCTCCATTCTGCAATCCTGCACACATTTCCTGAATTCTTATTTCTCTCTCATTTTAGCACAGTGCATGGCAGGGGTTTTTGCTGTTTTCCTTTGTGTTATTAGACACTCACACTTCCATAACGACCACAGATATGAATCTGTGGGGTGTTTGCTTTTCTGTTCTCCTTTTGATGAGGGGCTAAAAGAGTAGAGCTCGATCTAAGGAGCATACACATCTGATGAAACTCTGCCGTGGGCATTCTCCTTGCTCTTTTTTTTTCTGTCTCTATTTTTTTTTTTTGCAACCCTTCCACAACACTAAAGGACACGAGCACGGCCACCCTGCAGTGCGCGGCCTTCTCATCATTCATAGTACTGTTTTTATTTTTTTTTACACACCAAACTCTGGGCTCATTTACTAGATGAAAGACACTTACTGTAATATTTTCCATGGCACTGAAAGCTTTGGAGGAAAAAAAAACCCCTAGAACGTCCCATTTTAAGTGTGTTTTTCAGTGATACAGGGCTAGTGATATAAAAGCACAGAGCAAGTAGGAGTGAGAGAAAAAAGAGAGTATGTCACTGACTGGTCTTGAGGTTCTCTTGAGCATACAGGTCACAGCTGGACACATTCACTAAATTATTGATCAATGGTTGAGCACAGAAAACAGAAAAACAGCTTAGCCCTATTGCCTTTCCTTCTGCACATCTTTCTTTCTTTCTTTCTTTCTTTCTTTCTTTCTTTCTTTCTTTCTTTCTTTCTTTCTTCCTTCCTTTCTTTCTTTCTTTCTTTCTTTCAAATGTGCCTTACCTCCTTCTCTCTCTCTCTCTCTCTCTCTCTCTCTCTCTCTCTCTCTCTCTCTCTCTCTCTCTCTCTCTCTCTCTTTCTCACCCTTTCTCTCTCTCTCTCTCTGTCGCTTTCTCTCCGTCGCTTTCTCTGTCACTCTCTCTCTATCTATCTATCTTCCTCCTCTTTTTGTCTCTTTCTGTCTCCAGCTGTAATGTGTGAGGCATCCAGTTCTTCAGATCCATCAGCTCCTATGCAAAAAACTCCTCTGCACTCAAAAAAAAAAAAAAAAGCTTCCAAGTTCAGTTCAATTATTCAGCATCCCTCTGCAATGATGAATTATTGAGGTAAAAGCATGTTCCCGTATAAGGCAGCGTAGTCTGTTGAAGACACTAGCCATTTCTGCTGTGGGATAATGAAAAGGTTTCATGATGGTATAGATGCTGGGAGCTAGGCCGCTCCTGAAGTCATTATAAGACAAGGTTTGGGAACAAAGCATTGTGTTGAGAAACTTACAGCATCACAGTTTATAAGAAAATAAGGAGTATGGTTCGGACTAGTCTGAGGTGTCTTAACTTAAACAAGCTCTGAGTATTTAAGAAGATATAAACAATATATCACTGAATAAATCAGAGTAAGCTTTACTCCTCGCTTCTCGCAAGTAAAAATAATGTAAAAAAAATCCCATCTGTTGATGTAAATATCTATGTATATCAGGCATCTGTTGAAAAGCCTTGGTCCACTTTCGCTTGGCTTTGCGTGACAGAGAAGGCAGATGATCCGATAAATTATCAATAATGCCCCTGTAAATCAAAGCCACTTTGGCAGCGTGGCACTTGGCACTTTTCTGCGCTGTCCTCATCACCCATTCTCAACAACTGCTCCCTGGCCCACAGCCTCCTCCAAACACTGCCATCTTCCACAAGGTGTTTGAATAGACTGTTCAAATATTTTCACTCAAAATTTCCTTTTATTCTCCATCTAAATTGGCAATGCATACACATTTGTGTCTATTAGCATAGGGCATTATGGCTTATCATTTTTGTTGTTTATGTAAACTAGATCTAGCACATTGTACTTGTTTCATTTTTTTAAATGAAACTAAAAAATAATTATAATTAAAATCTTTTTATTGATCACTTGGGAAGGCATAGCAGGAACTTCACCGTTATAGTATTTGGGTTCCAGCCTGAGCTGCAGTGAGTCATATGTTCCTCCTGTGTCTGCAAGGGAATCCTCTGGGTTCTCCAGTTTTCTCCCTCATCCCAAAAAAACACATGCTGCCCCTATGTGTGAGTGTGTGTAATGCTTTGGGATGGACTGGTATCCTGTTTAGTAAGTGGTGGTTCTAGAGATTGGATTAAAATGGTCATGTCACCATGCAAATATCCACCTTGGTGGCTCCACCCTTTCCAGGGTGGAGTAAATTTACACAAAGCAGGTTTAAAATATATTTACACAAAGCAGGTTTAAAAATTCAGGTCAACAGACTTTTGACTGATTATATTCATGTGTGGTGATAATCGAAAACCAAAAAACTACAGTTTTGTTCACACAAACTGAAAAAGATAAAGTTATTCTCATCTTGCTAAGCTTCAAAGCTTTCAGAGCAAAATAGTTCAAATCCACACAACAAAGCATTGAATAAAAGCTTAAATTCAATAGACAAAGAGTACCAGTATAAATGTTTCAGTAGATTTCAGTAGAAGTAGGGAAATGTTTGCTATTATTGTTCATCAGGGATTTATTTATTTAATAATACAATCTGGTAGACATTTTGCATAGGCGAACCTGCTCTGAGAACGGAGACCGAACAGAGAAAAGACGCAATGATAAAGTTTGATTAAAGTGATGGCTCTATGTTTGTAATAATAATCATAAAAACTACATTTTGTAATTCTGTTTTAAGTATCCAGTCTGGTTTATTGATTAAAGTATAAGTATTCCCTTTCAGACAGAATTGACAGCCTGGAGTAAATAACTCTTTAAGGTTATGTGTGAGATTTTTTTATTCTGAATGTCCTTTAAGTCATGTACCACACTGACTTCATTTAACTTGGTATTGCCATGATATTGCTTTGCAAGCAAGAGCTGTGTAGGCTAATATTTATTATTTATTGTTTATTACTTATGCAGTTGGTACTGTATATCTGCAGCCGAGCCACCCTTTAATGCCTCAATAAGCCATCCTGTCAGTGCCTTTGTAACCCCCTTGAAAGAGAATCTTAGAACTGCTACTACCCTCAGTTTCGTTCCACGCCAGGTCAAACTTTGAACACTTCTTTGGTTGTGCTTTTGGTGGACATACGTACAACTGCACAAAAAGAGTGTTTCCCTATCAGACAGGATCCACTGCCATGCTGACAAGTTGTTTACTGAAGATAAGTGACTGCATGAATATTAAATACTTTGTGGAAAGTACATTACACTTGATTACTTTTAATCTACAACTCTATGCATCATTAGATATTTATTCTATATATTCCCTGCTGATTTGGTAATACAGCCATTTTGAGTTCTTGCTTGTTTTGGAAGTTTTTTTTGCCTTTACTTTGTGAAATGAATCGTCAGTGATGTTCAGTACGGCTGCTGTTGGCAATTATATCATCGGTACCGACGAGCAAGCCAGTCATAAAAAGCATGCCTACGCCATGTTACTTTTTTTATATCTCTTTGACAGAGGTTAGCCTTTATCTCACAAAACCATGAGTGCTAATAAGACAACATCCTAGAAATTACTAGTCATTCCACAGATATTGTGCATGAATGTAAATACCAAAATATTGCACATGTATATAAAAAATAAAGTCTAGCAATTGTTCATACACACTGATTTATTAAATTTTTTTATTATTATTTTATTACTTCTATTTATCTTGCACCATTTTTAATTGTACACTGTTTTTATGTAGCAGTTTCTTTTTATGTTACTTCTCTTATTTGAATCAATAAAGAGAGATGAGAGAGAATTTCATCTCTTTAACATGGCCGAGTTGTAAACATGGAATAATTCGGCTGGGAGAACCGTCTTCTGTCTACTCATAATAGAGTCTTCAGTCTACCCTCCATTATTCTCCTTATTAGTACTGTAACACATGCATTCACTGTTTTTGTAGAATATTAGTGCAACTGCTTGACTGGATAAAAATCCTGCAATCACAATTCACATTAACTAAGAAAATAGCTGAATATTTTCACTGTGCATTACTCAGTTGTGTATAAAGGTATAAATGAAGACAATGTTTATGGGAGGATAATTATTTACGCTAGAACCAAGCAAAATAATTGCTTCTCAAGCAACAAAGCAAGTTCAATATCAGCTATCAGGTCCTTTAATTCTCTCAGGTCTCTCCAGTACTGAAATGTTACACCAATGTTCAGTCTTTGGAGACTTTATCTATATTAGATAAACTGCAATGTAATTTAAGCTTTTGTTAGCATTAGGAAACTTTTTAAAGATTGGTTTTCTCTGCCATTGCTTTCAAAAACACCACAATTCGTTTTGTCTCAATTCGTTTTAACAGACACTCTTATCCAGAGTGACTTACAATTTATTTCAATTCATACAACTGAGCAGTTGAGGGTTAAGGGCCTTGCTCACTGGCCCAGCAGTGTCAGCTTGGTGGACAAGGAATTCAAAATCATGACCTTCCGAAGTAGTCCAATTACTTCAAACTTCACTACTTAGCTTCATGCTTCCTACTTGAAGCATAAAGCAACCACTCGTTCTCTGTTCATTCATAGCTCACAGTTATATGGACATTTTAAATACAAGTAAAATAATTGCCTTTCCAGACTGCATTCTTATAGAGAGGTTTACTGATGTTACTTAAAAGGAACCTCCTCATCTCTGTCTGTGTGAACATAGCTCCTCAGCCCATCACTTTATTTCCAAAATGGCTTACAATTATCAAACCCACACAAATACATTTTAAAACTGTCTTTAATCAAAACCCCAATCACTACTTTTCATATAACTAACTTCAAATTTAATTAGATTTGTCCAAAGGAAAAAAACACACTAAATTGGTTGTCAAAGTAAAACCTTATAAAATACTTTATCTTATAAAGTAAGAACTTTAGATATTATATGTATTGTGTAGTGCAGTAAACAATTTGTATTTGGTAATTGGCTTTTGTTTCGTTTTTTTATTAGTACTATTTCCGCAATTTACAGCAATTGCACAGAAAATACCATACCGTATTTAACAGGTAAAGAAAACAAATATTATTTAAAAAAATAAATTAATTTCTGGCTAATTGAATTTGAACTCTATAATAGTATTTTCCACCTTAGCTTTGTGCTAATTATGAAAAAATTAAGACTTCCAAGTTAAGTCAAATGCAGCAGATATGCTTGAACAGGCACATACAGTATATGCTTTTCTATTTAAACCAGGGAGACATAAACACAGCCAAATGAAATGATCTCTGACATCCCTGAGTGATTAATACTAAGTAGGTTACTAATCGTGGTATACAACATTAGTATCAGTATTGATGAGTTCACAAAAGCTTAAAGTCTAACTGAAAAAAAAAATCCTGTAGCTGGAAAAGTGAAACCCTTTTTTTGGATGGACTGTAAATCAGTGTGTGAGCGTATGAGGATGCTGAAATGCCATGTTTTCCATTCCAGACTCGAGCCTTCCACAGGGATCATCCAACAAATGAAATTAGGTCTTCATTCTGAATTTGTGGTATGACATTCCTGTACACTGTGCTCTTGGTATATTTAATGCCCTATGGTTCTGATTTTAATTTGCATTCCATTTATATTTATGGCATGTGGCAGATACAATATACTACATGGTACTTAGCTATCAGTTTGACATCTAACCACTTAACCATTTTTGACACAAAATATGAAAGAAAAAAAAACATTTGCAATTTTGAGCTGTAGAAATAGCGTACAACTTTCCTGGCAGTAGGAAGAAAAAAATCCAAGTATTTGAAGACTTTGTTTATTAAATGCAAAACAATAAAAATATATTTACAGATTGGTCCACAGTGTGTGAGGAGCTTTCAAAAAACGTCAACTTGGTAATAACGAACGCTTGTAAGCAGCAAGACAAGAAAAAAAAAGCTATAATACTGCCGGTCTGTGCTGGATTGCTTTGTTGCTGATTTTAGAGTCATGGAGATGCTTTTTTTATAGCACAGATTCTAGTTTCGTGATCTTTATTTGGAGACTAACTGCAGACATAACATCTGAAATCATCTTTGATCTTTTTGTTAGAGATCTATGAACTAATGAATGTGTCCATGGATGGTCTAAAAAATGCACAGAAAAAGAGATACAGTAAATAGAAAAGGACAGAAATGAGACCATGCATTAAAAACTGAAAGATGAAGATAGAGATAGACAGACAATGACAGTAATCCTTAAATGCACTAACTCCTCTCTTCTCCCCACTGCTCCTCTGACTGTAATAAGCGTTTGTCTGTACCCTGGCTCCTCATTATCTCCCGAGTTTCTCTGGACTGCACTGTTGCGTTCATAGTGCACTTTCTTTATGTCTTATGATATGCTAAACATCGTCAGACTGAGACGAACTTCATTATATGCAGGAAGGTTAGGAGAGTGGAAAGGGGGTGGCATTAATGTTTTTGTGGAAATTACAGCAGTCTGGAGAGCAGACCTCAGTGGACCTCGGCGAAGGAATCGCCTCAGGGACAAAACCGAAAAAGAAAAGTCCACTATATTAATACAAATAATTATGATAAAGATAATGCAGAGCTCAGTGCACAGTTGTGAGGGAGATGTAATTAGTGGCACAGCTATCATCGAGTGTCTAGGTTTTGTAATTGGGTGTGTTTTTGAGAAATACGGCATGTTTAAGTGTTCTCTTCACAAGATGGAGGTCCTACACGACCTTATACTCACTGTGGGAGTCTCAGCATCACAGAAGAATATCTCTATGTTTATCAGTGTTAAATGAGCTGTGTGTATTGACTTGATCACAGGAACATCAATATGAACTCTTTAGTTGCAGTGATTTGATTTGCCGTCACTTTTATTTTTACTTGAGAACATTGCTTTTGGCTGTTTGGTTCAATTTAAGAAGGCTGGCATGATTATATTTAGAATTATTTCAAATTGCCTTTTGATGCACTGCAGAAAAATCAGTATTGACATGTCTCGAAGCTTAACTGAGACTCACGAAGGCTTCATCAGTGTGTGTGTTGCCTACTGTTTGTTGACAGAGTGAGCCGTAAGAACACGTATGATACACTCCCATGATGTGTGATATGTTTAGTACTGTAGCCCTTATAAGAGTGCAAAGCTGGTAAAGAGAGTATGTCCTCACCAGATGTGCCTTCTATATGAAAGGGGAGACACCCACCACTGTGGTTGCCAGTGACACCCAGGAATTTATGAACAATCTTCAAAAAACACTTTCAAAAAGCCACTGGTCATATCCTTGTTTGTGTCCTGATAAGCCTCATTGCCTTTGCATAAGCTCCACTAATTAAAATCTCCATTAGGTCTCCTCTATCCTGTACATAATATTTCATCAGCACAAGTTTTTCGGACATTTGCCTTGTAGTAATACGATGTGCTTTTATTCACATGAACCAGTTGTGTTGTGTGATATTTTACTATGTCTCACACACACACACACACACACACACACACACACACACACACACACACACACACACACACACACACACACACACACACACACACACACACACACACACACACACACACACACACACACAATGTATTTAAGCTTTTAAGCTTTAGGGTCTCTGGTCCAATCCTGAACTTCCTGTCTATGTGGAGTTTCATGCCCTTGTAGATTTCCTCACAGAATTACCCAAAAATGTGAATGTGTGTGTATTGTGAGACTTCTTGTTGCTGTGGGTTTTTTTAATTACTATTATTATTATTACTATTATTATTACTACTACTATTATTAGTAGTAGTAGTCATAGTAGTAGTATTATTTTTTTATTTCTTAATTTTTTTCTATATATTTATTTTTATTTTATTTCTTTTTTCAGGTTAGCATACAAGGTTTAAAGAGTCCAGAATGTTGAAAACCATATGACAGGAAATATTATCACAAGGCTCTTAAATTCCCTTAATTGTGTGACATGCTCAGTAAGACTCTCAGAAATACAAAATAATTAGATTTTTTTTTTCTGTCACATGTTACGATCTGGCTATGTTTGAAAATTCATTTGATTTGTTAAACTCTGTTTAACAATGATTTATGTAAAGCATATTTGAAAAGCTGGGTTCAGAATCAAGGCAATGTCTGTGGAAAAACCCAGGTGGTATTAATATCATTTTTACTTGACACTCACCGTAATATATATTTTATCTATGGCTTCCTTTTTATATTTTTATCAAACAGTAGAAGCTTAAAATCTCATTGGAATATGAGTTGGCATTGATCACATGACAAGCAGTGAGAGTGTGATGACACCAAAAAAATATAAGCTGCTAAAAAAGAATTGCAAAAAAAAAAAAAAGAAAAGAAAAGAAAGAAATATTTAAATACAGCCCCTGAAACACAGGAATATAGGTTCAGCATGATGGGATTGGGAATTTTTTTTCAATTTGCATATTCATAGAATATGGGTTTTCTTGATGAAGTGGAAATTGATGCATGTTTCTCTGACTTTTATCTGATGACAATTTTTGTTAAACCTATACAACAAGCAATTTATTATACAATATAGAATACATTCACGTCCTCGAAACTTTTCTTTTGGTGTGAATTTAAAATAGAGTAAAACTTAAAAAGAGAGTAAAACCCCAGAGTGGTACAGTTGGTGTTACCTCCACAGTATTCCACCGTTATATGAGAACGTGTGAAAGACTAGGACGGTACAACAGAGACAGTTTTTTTCAGCACAGTTAAGTATGTTATTAACTACACATATACAGGGTGGTACAGTTCATAAGTCTCAGGGTCATATATATTTCTATATTTTTACAGATCATGATGTATCAGAGCAAAGAAGAACAAATAATTCCACTGTTAGGAATATGTGTATTGAGATAAACTGTGATCATATTAAGCAAGGTCTGTGAATAAAAGGTTTTATGTAATTCAATATTTTTCTATGATGCTTAATTTATAGGACTCACTGTATATACTTAATAAATAGAACCAAGTCGAAAAGGCCTGAACTCCAGCTAGAGCCTTTCAATGCTTATTCTCAGCCATAATACATATCTTGTGATTTCATCCAAATCTAAATAAACTACGAGTGAAAAATGTGTACAAATCCCACCATGGGGCGACTTTTATTAATAGCAGATGAAGCTACACATTTTTAAAACTTTGGTGTTTAAGTGGATGTTTTGGAAAGACAGGTCGAAGAGCCACTAAGGAGGAAATTCAGTTAAGCAGCTGTACTCAATCCTCAATCAGATGCAAATAGCTGAAAAACTGAGGTCCGTTGCACCTAAAGAGAGAGAATGTAATTGAAGAATATATATAAGTGCTCTTTGCTAAACTCTGTTTAATATAAACGATGACATATGTCTCTGCTGCTCTGCTGGCTAACGCCCACTCAGATGTAAATGTAGGTTTCAGAATTTGATTATATGTCAAGTTAGAGCAAGTCAAGATGAAAAATGAACAATCAAAGTCTTAACGCTTAGAGCGAGAAGAGTGGGTAGGAGACTGCAGGAGATTTCAGTTAAAACTACCAGACAATGTGCACAGAAACACATACACACATAATTACTCTTGTGGTGACTTTTGAACCAAACTGTATTGAGGCTATCCAAAGTCCAAATCCTCCTGCTGTTCGTATGCAAGACCTTGTATATTGATTTCTCATTTGAGGATTTTTGACTCCAGACATGTCGTCAGGTGCTCATCTCCTGCTCCGACATGAGCCATCAGTGTGCCATGTCAGGCATGGAGAAGCAATCAGTGCAAGGCAGCACACTTTTTATTTATTTATAATCCATGTGCAGTCCCTGACTAACAAACCCACGGATGCAGAGCTTGGGTGTTTATTTACACCAACTGATACGACTGAGGCGCCGGCTGACCTCCCCTCGGGGTGTTGGAAGGGGGATGCAGGCATTTGAGCATGTATGTATGAGTTAAGTGTGTGTTTGTGGAGTTGCAGAGACAGATACCGGGAGCCGGCTAGGAGGAGTTTTTCGTGACGAGCCAGTGGATTGCAACACTGAGCACAGCAGCAAGAATTGCTGTCCCATCTTGTGATGTGCCTGGGTAAAAATTGTAAACAGTGATATGCGAGCATCAAGTCTCATACCAAGGACCTCCAAAGACCAATCATTTGTAGGAGAAAAGAGCTGGATCATTACCCTGTCACTGAGATGTGTTATTCAATGGTGTGCGCTTATCACATGGAGGACTTGCTCAATCAAGCGCTGAGCCTAAGACCTTGAAGTGGTGGGCAATTGTAGGGCCTCAGGCAGAGAGAGCGAGAGAGAGAGAGAGAGAGAGAGAGAGAGAGAGAGAGAGAGAGAGAGAGAGAGAGAGAGAGAGAGAGAGAGAGAGAGAGAGAGAGAGGCTTATCCTGTGTTTTTCAGCTAAACACTCACTCACTCGCTGACAAGGTGTATTCAGGACCTTGAAGACTTCACTCAGTCCCTGTAGTTTATGGTAATGCCAGTTTAATGAGCAGGTAAATTATATGTAAGTGAGCAGATACATGCTACTCATTAGTAACGTAGATACCCTTCAGCAATTTCCCTTTAATTACACAATATGAGACACACAACAAAAATATTAAATCAATGCTTAGACTTCACATTCATCAAACTGTGTAACGTGTGTAATGTGATAGGGCAAATTCAATCGAAATCTGCTACAGTAAAATTATACATCCATATACACTAAATATGGAGTAAATGAAAAATAAGGTACAGTACATTATGTCTTCTGCTCTTTGTTTACATTTGTTTACCTGGGGGGGAACTCACATTTTTATGTTCAACTTTTTTAGTTATATATTGAATCTGATACAGTAAACTTACACAACAATAAACACAAAACATGCAGTCAATTGTACTGTACATTTTCTGTTATTCTTCTGCTATTGGTTAATTTCTAACGTCTTTAAAAAGCAGAAGGTAAAATTTGTGAATATTTACACTCTAATTCATTCATTTCCGTGAAACGTATCCAAAGTTTAAAAGCTGTTTTGGGGCATGGATGTTTTTTTAAGCTAGTCATTTATTAGTTTAGAACACCTGACATGTCAAGGCTATAATTGTTAGTGCCCAAACTTAGTTTTAGAGAAACAATCCTAATCAGGTTGCCTGGGAACAAAAAGTGTTTAATGTCCTAATGGAGCGGCAAAGTTCCACTTTTTAAAAGCCACACATTACTTGTGAAGTGACTTCTGTGTGTAGTTACCTGTGCGCCGCTGGTTTATTTTTACCTCCCTTCGTCCCTCCTCATTCTTTAGTCGCTTCGGGAGATGGCGTTAGTTTGGCTTCATCTCTGACAAAAGATAAATGAGCTTGGGGTCTGTGGTGATCCACTATGGCTGCCAGGGGGTTCCAAAATAGCAAACTATTTTTCATAACAGGCCAAGTGATATGGAGTACGATGCAGCAGGCGGCCTAACATTTACCAGCTCTGAATATATGTAGGGATCGGATTCGTGCTCTTCTGTTTTTGTTAAAGTTTACTCAAAGAGTTAAGGTTATCCGCGTGTGTTGAAGGAGGTTGCTTGCAAAGACAGTGAGGAACTGCACTTGCATATAGCTTCTATATTGGGAAGGTAAAATTCAGTCAACCAATCAATCAGTCTACACTGTAACTCACACACACACCAGCACACACACACACGCGCACACATACACGCATGCAAGCAATATACTTTATCCTTAGAAATCTCTTCAATGCACAAATCAAATCATATCTGAATCATTTTCTCAAGCCATGCTCTGCCTTTACAATATTGTCCTGTAATTAATGTGGAGGTGTAGAGCGACTCGAATCCTTTGACAGCCTCAGTTCAACACCTTCATTAATCAACCTCACATCCGCGCACAGAGATGATGATAAGAATGCGCACACAGAAAGAACACATAAAGATCACTGACGTATTATTTTTCTGGTCTTTTTTTAAATTTGTGTTTTTTTGTTCTTCTTTTTTTTTTTGCTTTATGAAAGTGTCCTGTGTCAGTGGGAGCTGCATATCTAAAAGAAAGTTTCCTATTTAAATGAGCATTGGTGAGTGGTGGAGGCGCTTTGAAGAGGCGAGCGTCAGACACAAACAAGAGCCGCAGCCCATTCCTGTGTTTGTGAGCCACTGCTGACACCTGATGGGTGATCAAACAGCAGTCTGCTCTCTCCTTGCAATCCTCATGTGTGCTCAGCTTTGTACTCATCTCCTAGCAGATAAATCGGAAGACCATGTTACTGCAACAACCCTGATCTCAATATTTACTGACGCCTCCATTATCGCTAAGCCTCCATTGCCCCCATTTGCCAGTGGGGACATGAACGTGTGGATTTAATCATTTCATGTTATACAGATCTTCAGCTGTTGAAAAAAAAGGGAAATCATTTAAAACAAAAAGATCATTTGAAATTCTGTGTTAAGCCAATTGTAGACTTGTGGCCATCCACAAAAAAGATAAATGTATTAATATTAATATTAATATTAATATTAATTAATTAATATTAATATTAATTTATTATGTAGGAACATATTATGGGTCATGACATAATGTTTCTGAAATGTTGGGCATGTGGACTGGTAATTATCATCTGAACCTCTGAAACTGAACCTCATAGCAAACAGAATTCTTATAAATGAATCCCGTTCAGGATTGACATTAGATCTTATTAAATATTATTATTATTATAATAATATTATTATTTTTGAAGCACTACACAACCACACTCCTCATTATATTTCAGATTCCCTGTACCTTTATACGTCGTCTAGGTCTCTGTGGTCTAAACATTCAAATGCTGTTTTAAAATATATGGAATAATCTCCTCCTTTGGAATAATTTATTCACTTGGAATATTCACTAATTATATTTGAATATCATTATGAATAACTACAGTACTCCAGGTTTTCCCAGTTTAAATGCTTAAGTATAGAGAACTAGAGAAACCTGGAGTACTGTAGAGATTTTTTTCTGATATTGACAACACGTTTTTATATGCAGATGTTGGTGGAGTGTATATAGTTGTTAATGTGCGTATTGTTGTGATTTGTTTACTATTTTTTTTAATTTACAAATTGTGCTATCCAAATAAAATTGAGTTGAGTTTCAGGTCATGTATCATAATCAAAGATTGAATTTGTATTACCAGAATTTGTATTATTTAATCACCACATTTGCGGAAATGTGACCTTATGTGATCAAAATGCCACATAAACACATTCCCCATCTCTTACAGCAGACTTCAGGTGTTTATGTACAGTGTGAGGAGCAGATCTGAGATCAGCAGCAGCAGTAGCAGCAGTAGGGCCGTGGTGAATGACAGTGCTATAGCGGCACACACCAGTTCAGGTAGAGGCTGGCAGTGTGGGCACACCTGGGTCTACAGGCAGATGGTGAGGGCTCTGAGAGGTTACGCAACACCATGCTTGGCCATATGTCTTGAAACAGCATGGAAACTTCTGGAAACAGCGAGAGTTCCACAGCGGCCTTGACCCAAGAGGGAGCACAGGGCCAAGTGTGTTCCACGTTGATCCAAGACCAGGTGTTGACCAACTGCTTTTCTCATGCTTTCATTTGGAAGATGTCTAGAGAGCAAGTGGAGAGCTGCTGACCTTTAGCTGGGATCAGAAGTGTGAGTAGCAAGCAGTGTCTGATATCATACAGGTTTGTCTTAAACTTAACCCACTCCCAATGGGACTAATCAATTAAAAGAAAATGCCCCCTCTTTCATCCCGCAAACAAAAAAGGAAACGTGAATGTCTTTGAGAAACTTCTTTTTGCTGTTAATATTTCCATTTTCTGCTTTGCTTTGGAGAATAACATGTTTAATTTGATCAAAATGAACATTTTGAAATAGTTATGGCTAAATAAACAACAAAGAATAGTTTCCGCAAAGAAAATCGTGTTCATTCATGCCTTAAGCTACTGTTAGTTCCACAGAAAAATGAGCTAAGGCAGTCAATATGCTTTCTTCCTTTTTTTTTTATTGGAAATATGGACTGCAGAAAGGGAACCAAATACAGATTAGACCATGAACACACAATTATTCAAAATTAAACGTTATAAAAAATTGCAAACATACTTTCATTTGAGAGAGAGAGAGAGAGAGAGAGAGAGAGAGAGAGAGAGAGAGAGAGAGAGAGAGAGAGAGAGAGAGAGAGAAGGAAGAGCTGAGTCTATTTTAATAGAAATAAATGTGTCGGTCAATTAGCCATACAAAATGAGCAGAAAAATGGCTTGAAAAATACAGTATATTAGATCCTTTCCTCTTAATCACCATCACCGTAGCAGAGCAGCCCCTCCTCTCTGCCTAAACACAATACCAAAATGATGCTAATGGCAGAGCCAGCCTAGCCTGAGAGGACCACCGTGATTGATGGCCTGTATTACATCAAGGTGACTTCCACTCCTCTGTATCAGGTTGTTTTGGGTGATCAATAAGTATTAATTGATGTTTTTGTATTTTCATATCTATTCAAGCCATCAACTAAAACAAATGAATGCATATTTTATAAATAAATCAATATTCTGCATGTGTTTTTTTTTTTAAATAAAAAAATATATACTTATATGCAATTTTATTAGAAATTTGATGTTTTTAATTGGAAATTTTATTTTATTTATTTATTTATTTATTTTGAAAAACACTTCTACTTTTTACAGGTCATTCCAGATTCATTCATTATGAACCTATTATCTATAAGTGGTCTATTACTTAATAACAACAAAATGTCAGTAGTAATAACATACAAATGTTTCTCTGTAACATTTAATTTGTGTGGCTGAACTCTGGAAAGCAGACAAAGACGATGAATATTCAGGTTTGGACAATTTAAATGACATTATTCATTAATTTATTCATTTATTTTCTACCGCTTATCCGAACTTCTCAGGTCACGGGGAGCCTGTGCGTATCTCAGGTGTCATTGGGCATCAAGGCATAATACAAGCTGGACGGAGTGCCAACCCATCGCAGGGCACACACATACTCTCATTCACCCACACACTCAGGACAATTTTCCAGAGATGCCAATCAACCTACCTTGCATGTCTTTGGACCGGGGAGGAAACCGGAGTTCCTGGAGGAAACCCCCGAGGCAAGGGGAGAACATGCAAACTCCACACACACAAGGCGGAGGCAGGAATTGAACCCCAACCCTGGAGGTGTGAGGCAAACGTGCTAACCACTAAGCCACGGTGCCCACCTAAATGACATTATATCATATTTATATTATATAATAATTAAATGAGATTATAGAAAGTCATGTACTGTATTACATCAATGAATTAATTAGTGATTATTTTATAAGTTTGTCCCAGGCTGCCACACACACTGTATCTGTGAGCACTTTATACACATATCCTAATAATCTGTAAGGCTGTACAGTGTTACAGGTCTTTAGCATTTGACATAAACCAGCTGAAAATGGAAAAAAAAGGAGAGACGTACAAGAAATAGAGTTTGGCAGATGCTCACATATAATGGCCAAGTGCCTGAGGTGTAAATGTTAGCTGTAGAAAAGCTTTTAGCCAAGGCAGAGTTGAGATATCTATGCCTGTTACACCAACTAAGTATTTCTACACAACTATAAACACACACATACACACGCAAGCAGCTGTGCCCTCAGAGGGGCCCTGACACCTCTGCTCCAATGCTGACCTGAGAAGAGATTCCCCATTGTTAGGGAAGGCTGTTCTAGAGCAGCAGGCCATGACAGTGTAAAAAAAAGATGCTTTTTCAATGAGTCTGAGCTACACGATGGATTTGCATAATTCTGCTCATGGTGTCTTGCATTCCCTGCTAGCATGTGGACTGTAACATTAGGGTCATCCAGCTTCTTCTGAACACTTGACCAAACACCCTCCCTCCCATTTCCTCTGCATCTCTCTCACACACAAACACACACTTGCACATTAGCAGACATTGCCTGAGGGCTACAGCAAAACCCAGCATCCACACAAAGACTGCCCCATGTGCAGGGCCACAAATTGCACATCAAACCATCTCTCTGTCTCTCTCTCTCTCTCTCTCTCTCTCTCTCTCTCTCTCTCTCTCTCTCTCTCTCTCTCTCTCTCTCTCTCTCTCACGCTCAGACACACACTTCTCAGTCCCTGTGTGGCTGTTTAATCGCTGAATTTAATACGTTCCAGTTGAGAGGAAATCCCATGAGCTCTACAGACAAGCATGTTTTTATCAGATACAAAAAAAAAAGACCACAACAGGAAATTATTTCAAAGGTTTTTTTAATGCCAAGGACATGTAAAGCAGATCTTGCAGATGTTTTCATGGCACATGAAATGGTAAATTACCTCTCATCAGCCTTATTAAAACAATTAGATTGACAGAAGTAGTCCAAGTCATAAGAACGTAGGATTTCATGGCTTTCAGTGTCTCTGTAATATCTTCACATTTGATAAATACATTTATAAGCTACAGAGGCCTTGTTCCTATGATCACAGTAAGCAAAGAAAATCTATTTTTGATTAATACAAAGGCCATCGCTAATATAGCTACAGCATTCACACCTAATGTCCAAATGCTACTGTGAAGGTGTTATGTACAACATAACACATTTGATGTTAATTCCTGCTGTTACACTTTGTAAAACGCTTCCTCTTCACTCCTCTTTTTTCCCCCCACACATTTGATCAGCCATTTGTGACTTAATTCAAATATCAAAATAAAGACCAGAGTATTTGACACAGAGGAAAAATACATTTCATGTTCAATATTCTAAACATTTTACAGAATAGTGGCTGTAGGTTTATAATTCGACATGGAATCTTTTTTAATTATTTGATTGCAAAGTATAAATCATAGCATTTCTTAAATTATTTGAAGTAGGAATAAAGAGGGATACGTGCAAATGAATCTGAATTTAAAAATATGTTCTTAAGGCTGCTTTAAGACAATGTCCATAGTTAAAGCACTATAAAATATAAAATTGAATTGAACTGAAAAGTAACGGTGTCAGTGACAGACAGACTGGCCTAGCTTTACTTCATAGCATCTCAGCAAGGATCATCTAAAGCTAGTGAGCACCATAAGCTGCCCATATGTGTCTCCAGTCTGCTGAGCTCAGATATCGAATAAGAGGAGACAGCAGAAGTCCCAGGACGGCGCAACAAATAGCCAAAACCGCAGCATCTCACCTCCATGAGAAGATTATGCAAACCCTAGGGGAAGGTGATGGATTTTTCTCCTTACCTGCCGTGAGAGGACCAGATGCCAGAGAGAGATTTTGGACGTCACGAGCAGTAAAATATGAGAGCTTGCTTCACCAGCTCACAAAGTTCTAGAGTACCAAGAACTTCTCACAGACTTATCAAAAGGGTTTCATGTTGTAAGAACTGGTGGAGCAAAGGACATTAAATAAATGCCAACCTTCTACCAGAGATCATTATTCTTCAATGGAGTAAATGCACTGAACTGCCCTTGTCTGTGTATTTATTGAAGATGAACGGATTCACAGTTTGATACGACCTGGTTCTATCTAATATCTAAAGAACTTGATATATGTATCCTCTGTCAGAAATTCAGGGGAAAATGTACATGGGTTCATTTTAGGAGCATTTTAGAAGAGTTTTTTTTTTTTTAACTTTATCTTTCTTATGCAACAAGACATACTGTATAATAATTCAAAATCAGGTGAAGTATGAAAAAGGATCAAACAAAGATTAAATTTCCAGTGTTATTAAAAATATATATCCATTAATCTGCATTAAAATGCTCAAGAAATGATTAAGGACTTCTTCTTCTCCTTTGCTTTTCCCTCGTCTTGTCATGATGCTATTTTACACACCATTATCTGTTATCATAGCTGCCTGCCATTAGCTAATGCGCAGTTTATTTAGCAGACAGGGCATTAGGTTCATAGAGAAGGGGAAAGGGGTAGAGTTAAGACTGATTTCATGGTGCCAGTGAAGGTAGTTGCACAAGGCTGTGAGTTATGGACATCCAGCCAAGAGGAGTCTCTTCATTAGGATGCTGATTAAAATTGATGGGGTCCTGAGGAGTCTGGGTTGGGCCCGGCTCCCCCGAGCATAGCTCTCATTCTCAGCTCATTTATTTGGAAGTTTGTGTTGATCAATAAAAGGTGCCCGCTGCTCACCATGAGGTCTGGCTGCGAAAAAGAAAGAGAGACAGAGACAGAAAGAGACAAGGATGAAGGGGGAAAAAAGGGGAAGAAGCTTCAAGCTTTGTCTAAATGGAACACTGGAGATAAAAGAGAGTGCGGGAAATAATAGAAAGAATAACCTGCAGGATTTCGTTGATATAGAATTGGGTAAAAAAAATTGAGTAGATATTACTAAGAATATTTACTTTAATACAGAATTAATTTATAAGAGTACACATACATGTATCGCTAGCATTAATGCACAAATAATAACACAAATATTTATTTGTGTTTTTATTGATTTAGATGATACTGTTACCCACAACTCATTAATAACTACAAGTGTTCAAATGAATATAAAGTTATCATATTTTTAATTGCTTTAGAAAAATATTAAATTAAACATTTCATTTAGTAGATTCAGTGTTTTTATATAAAACAGTGGTCACGATCACAGAAAGCCGGATATAGAATTAGATTTAGATCTAAACAATCTTTCACAACAGTATGAGCTAAACGAATCACGTCTTTCCTTTATTTTGAGTTTGAAATATTTCCTTTTTTTCTATTTATTTATAATGATGTCATTATAAGAAATATTAGATTCATTTTCTCAAATTGAAAGTAATTTCACTTGCTAAGAAAATTCTGAGTGTTCTCACTGTGTCGCATTAATTATTTATCAAGTAACAATTTTTCATCGTTGGTATTATTCACTGCCGCTGTTTATTTATCCAATTTAAGCTTTAAATGACCTTTGCATTTTGTGGGAAATAGTCATTTTCCTAATCACTTCAAATCTCTTAATCTTATTTAATATTTTTTTCCCAGTGGTATTATTTTGCACTGTATCTGCTTTGTTTGTAAGATGAAAGTTCCCTCTAAATATTGCGTTTATTATATTACATGAACTGGCATTTGGGAATATAATGCACACTGATGCAACACTTCTATTGTCATATACTTCTGAAAACACCACATGTAAACTTTTTCCATATTGATCTAAATTATTATTATTTCATTATTATTACATTCATTAGACTGCACAATATGACCCCCATGTCCATCACGTCACACACATCCATGGACAGAACACACTTATGCAATTACTGCAGGGAACATGAATTAATTTCGGAGAGCTGGACAGCAGCCAGTCCATGGAGCTCGGTTATTGAATCCCTGCCCGCGTCTATCCAAGGCCTCTTTGTTTGGCTAGGCTCAGATCTGCTCATTAGTTTGGGCAGAATGGCATTGCATCCACTGAAGAGCAAATAAAACCAGATGGGGATTGAGAGCACACATTTAGGTGAGCTACAGTAAAGATTTGCTTACGTGAGATACACCAGGGACCAAGTATTTGATTCTCATACTAATTTACCACAATGTTCTGAGTTATTGTTTTTAAAACATATATACAATTCTATATGACAACTTTCTCATATACAGATGGCTCAGTGTAGTTAATCACTGTAACACCCGATAATTCTGTATCCTTAATAATAGCAAGCAAGAAATCAATCCATCCATACATACATCAATCTATTTTCTTCATCACTTATCCTAAACAGGGTTGGATGGAACCCACGGGACTTGGGGCAGAAGGATAGGGATGAAGTACCAGTCTATTGCATGGCACAATAGCACACACATTCACTCACCCATTCAGACACTATGGATAATCAACCTGTCACAAGATTGATGTCTGAAAACTGGAGTGTACCTGGAGGAAACCCCAAAGCACAGGAAGAACATGCAAACTCTGTAGACTCTGTAGATAATCTAATAGTATCAGTACCAGCTGATACCAGCAAAAATGGTGGATGAATTTTTGGAGAAAAATGGACACTGGAGCTTAACCATAGCCATACAAACTGTAAATTTGACAGTAATCTACATTGTAACAAGGTTACCAATAAAGTACTGTACATTTTGCAGTTTACTAAAAACAAAAATTGAAAGCATATTTAGTGTCTTATAGAGTTTAAAATAACATATTGTTCAGTGCATTTGTTGATTTGCCTAAAAAAAGAAGCAACTTACAACTGAACTGAAGGTTAAGATTCTTGCCCAAAGATTTAACCATAGATTTGCAGTGCAGGGATATGAGCTCATGATCTTCTGAGCTACAGTATAATATAAAACCTTACCAAATGATGCATGATACAAGAGATTTGAGATTCAAAGCTTGCTAGTTGTAGTGGCAGTATTAAAGTTTTGACTTGTAGAACAGAAGGTCACATGTTCAAATCCCAGCATCTACTGTAAATTACCGTTGGGCCCATGAGCAAGACACCTAACCTTCAAATTAGTGTTTTCCTCCCTCAATTATACTACACTTTTATTCATAAAAGGCATCAGCCAAATGAAAAGCATGTATTATATGTATTATATGTTATTTTATATTTTGTAAGACAATACAGTACAAAAGGAATTTACATTTATTATGTTGACTTTGTAGAAGCCAATATTCTGTTTTCCTATTTAAGCTTAGACAAAAATTTATCAAGGGTAACTCCTCCAAGGGCTTTCGAGCCACATGCACCAAATGCGGTTACGTTCTATGCTATTACTTTTCTGAGATCCGAGTTCTGGTACTTCCGGTACCGGGTCTCAAATTGGCCTTTTTTCCCATAGACTCCCATTATTAGCTTTGGAGGTTTATAACTTGGCAAGCTTTTAACTATCTACACCAAACTCATCCAGCTCCTTTAGGGTGATACTCTGGACAAAGTTTTAAATTGGTGTACCAACTGGCCTTTTGGTTGTGCCGCAGCCCCGCCCCCAAAATATGCAAAATCAAAAAAAATTGCACAACATGGGCATGTGATATATCAAAACACTCACAGTAAGGGGAACTTCCTCACGGGTATACTGATGACGTCACGTGACGTCACGTGAAAATAAAAGATGAGCACAACATGGACATGTGACATATCAAAACACTCAGCCCAACATGGGGAACTTCCTCAAGAGTATTCGGATGACGTCACTTGTTCGTCTCCACTTACCTCCAAATGTTTTGGCACCCTAGCTTTCTGTCCACTTGCCTCCAAAAGTAACACTAACACTTATGTCCACTCCCCTCCAAAAAGCACCATCCTTTGCAAATACTTGCATCGTCAAAGCCAACATCAAAGTTTGTTGTGACAAACTTTACAAATCTAGTTTATTTTTAAAAAGTAGCCAATTTTAATAAATAAAGAAACTATTTTTTGTTGTTGTTGTCAGGATTGACTTTATTATATTTATACTCTACACTATATACTGAATACTGGATAATATTGGATGATACTTAATGTGTCAGTATGTTATTGTGTTATTATCTCTAAAGTTTTCAGATCAGGACTGCCATAAGAAATCATGTGCTCAACTAAAGCTTTCTGAGTTACAATGAGCCATGAATGTCTTAATGAAAGTAGTGTAAGTGCAAATGCTTCACATGCAAGTTTCCAAATCATTTCATACGACCATAAATTATCCGGAACATTCCAAACATTTGCTTTGGTTCGTGTTGTTGGATCACTGAAATCACAGGACGTTAAAATTTTTGCGTACAGTTCCATTAAGCTGTTTATGTCTTATTGAAAGCTGCATTTCTACAATGTTACACGCTGACCTCCTTAGAACCTGTTGAACAGTTACTGAACATTTTCATAAGGTTCTCTCCTGGTCTGAACTTCTTTTGGCCTATTTAGGATATAAAACAAGCCCTACAGTAGGTCTAGTTCTCCCTTGAGGAATGTCTAGTTTTATTCTCGGAGTATAAAACGTTGAAATGTTAACTGCAGTCACTATGCTAATATCTAACAGGATGTTCCTAATACAATACATCTACAGACTCCACTATCATTTTCTCTCTCTTCACTCTTGCTTCTATGTGATCGTTTTCCACCCCAGAGAAAAAACAATGCAAAGAGTGAGTGACATTGGCATGGAAAACAGAACTATCACAAACACAGATGAGCTGCTAGTGCACAGATATTTGGAAAGGTTTTCTATCCTCTGTCTCTCTCTTAAGCACATCCTCCAAATCTCAGACAAATATATCCAGAAGCTAGGAGTGGAAAATCACTCTGAGCCGCCATAATAAATAATGTTTATCACAGTGCACCAGGAAGTTTGTGTCAATCAGACATGAGGATATAGAAAAGACGACGTGGAAAAAAAAAAAACATGAAACACTGAGTGATCTCAAGAGCGAGTTATATAAAGCTCTCTCCTTTAAGCTTGGCATCATACCTCTTTACCCCTAGTGTGTCTGTTCTATAATGGCACAAAGCAGGGAATAGGACACGATGCCGTCTTTTTCATCTCCCTGCCTTTTGTTAACATGGAGAAAGAGAAAGTGAAGGAGGAGGAAGAGAAGAAGAAGAAGAAGAGAAATGAAAAGGGCGGGGTTCTGGGTATTAGACCCGGTCCCTGTACACCCAATTAAAGGAATCTTCTGCTCAAAGCAACATGTGTTCTGACATTTGTCTTCCTGTGTGTTGTGATTTACCCTTCCATGGAGCTAAAGGCTAAATTAGCAGGCCGCCCTGCTTCAGAGACCGTTCGCTCGGTACTATCTGATGGGTTTGTCAGGAATCATTGTGTAGGCAGTAAGCAACCCACCCCTCATATAATCCTTAATACCTCAAAGGGAAGACAAAGACTTCACACAAACAAGGTGGAAACAGCAAAATGAGCAGATTTTTTGCAATTATTATGGCTGTTAGAAATAGATTGCATAGTTTTAGTTTGTGTGTAGATAAAGTTTCAGTCCTAAACTAAAAGGAATTTACAAAACAACTCCTTACCTCCTTGCATCATTTAAACCATCATATATGGAGCTTGAAAGCTGAAATAAATATTTGACTATGATTGTAAATTTCACTTCTACTATTTTTTTCCTTTTGGCGTAAAATACATTTAGACTTTTTTCCCTTTTTTTAATTAAGAGAGTAAGATTTGCCAATAAATAATTCAGTCTAATGTTTAAGGTACAAATGAATGATTTTTCAAAAGAAAAACAGATGCTTCCGAATTGTCAAACTAATAATAATAATTTGGTTGTTTGGTTAAATTCTTGACTAAAATCTTTACCACTGTTAAAGTGTCTACTTGAGATTTGTATTGTGTTCTATTTGTTTTTATATTTATACAGTAAGATAATGTTACAAATGATATGAAACATCATTGTTACATTATGTATAGATATCTGAATTTATCCTGTGAATTAATTGTGCATTGCATATTTATGGTGATATGGCAGGGAAAAAAATGTGTTATTTTTTCAGCCATGGAAAATCTATAAAACAGAAAAAAAAAATAATAATTGTGGTATTGATGTGGCTGCATTCAGACTAAACTCTTTACAGGTTTAATAAACACACACACACACACACACACACACACACACACACACACACACACACACACACACACACACACACACACACACACACACACACACACACACACACACACACACACATGCACGCACAGACACATTCACACACACACATTCACACACACACACACACACACACACACACACACATTCACACACACACACACACACACACACACACGCACGCACGCACGCACGCACAGACACATTCACACACACACATTCACACACACACACACACACACACACACATTCACACACACACACACACACACACACACGCACGCACGCACGCACGCACGCACAGACACATTCACACACACACACACACACACACACACACACACACACACACACACGCACGCACGCACCCACGCACAGACACATTCACACACACACACACACACACACACACACACACACACACACACACACACACACACACACACACACACACACACACACACACACACACATATATGCACATGTGTAGAACTTGTATTTGCAAAGCATACTGTAGATAGTAGGCCATCCTGTGCACCTTTTGGGAGACTATGCTCTCGCAAGGTGAGATGCAGCTAGAGGAGAAGGCAGGCTCGCGGTCAGCAGGGAGCGAATGGGCCGCCGGGAGAGGCTCTTAACTTCTGTCAGGCACAAATAACCACGCCATTTTTCACCTCCTGATTTTGAGCCCAGCAAGTCTCCCCAGTCATTTGAACTCTACACACATGCCATGATTCAATTTCGACTCTGGACACTTTGAGAGGCATGAGAGCAACAGATCTGAAAACAACACACTATGATGCAACTATTTATCTCCTCGCCATAAGTAAAACAGAAAGTTTTAACTCTAGGAACTGATTCTGTATGGACTTTACACTTTTCAAGCCATCTTTTATCTCCATATTGAAGGGCAAGGTCTAAAAGCAATGTGCTATATAACATATACAAAATCTTTCCCATAGAACTTTAAATCTGCTGAATAAATCGTGTTGTCTTTATACAGTATCGGTGTTGAGTGGGAATGAGCAGGGCAGACCGATTAACAAAGCATTTCATTCTTGGCTCTTATATTTTTGATGGAGATCTTTCAGAACTGCTAGGTGGTGCTGTTTGGTAGCACTGCCTGCCAGTAAGACCAGAAACTTTTATTTCCCTGTCTATTACAAGTCAATGGAAATCTGTAGTCATCACTGACCCTGTCTACAAATATTAACTATATGTTTTATTTCATTTTACTTCAGATTTGTCATTAGATTTGAGAATTATTACCACTACAGACTTTTCTACAATAGACACCTCATAGATTTATATCTTGGCCTGGA
Organism: Tachysurus fulvidraco; assembly: GCF_022655615.1. Taxonomy (NCBI): domain Eukaryota; kingdom Metazoa; phylum Chordata; class Actinopteri; order Siluriformes; family Bagridae; genus Tachysurus; species Tachysurus fulvidraco. Next base: position 9,246,519 of record NC_062527.1, read on the forward strand.
CCAAATGTCCCCGCAAGGACAGAAATGTGTCCTTGATCATATTTGAACGTTTGAACATTTGAACGTTTTTGATCATATTTTGTCCAATTTTTGACAGAAATTTGACAAAAACCCTGTGATGAAAAAAAAAACCCAGAACATTTTAGTTACCATGCTTAAAGTTAGAGTCAGATTTAGGTGGAGGCTTAACATTAATTAGCTGCATTACTAAATATGTCAGTGGAAGGTCCTCACAAGAAAAATAATACAAACATGTGTGTGTGTGTGTTTGTATGTGCATGTCAGGACTCTCTGTGCCATGCTTCACATTTTACATCAGTCATTGCTTTGAACTGCCACAAACGTGTCACTCTATCTATCAGTTTGATGCCTATGTCAGATCAGGATCTTACACACATTCTTTCCCCTCTGTATTCACTCTGCATTCTCACCATCATTCCAAACTGTCATTTTCTTTCCATGAATGAATAATATTGAGTGACTCATATGGCAGATAATGGATTTGTTTTTGCAATGATAAAATATGAAGAAAATCTCACTTTATTTCTGTCTATGTTCGGTTTGATTGCTGTATCGATGCTATAGAAACGTAAAGCTTGCATGAAAATAGGTGTTGTGCTATTTATCATTAGCCTCTATATAATATGTAGTTGCAGTACACAGTGTAATGAAACATTACAGAACTAAGAACTAATTACACTAACACAGTGCTACATAAAGTGCGCATGTGCAAACAGATGCTACTGTATGTACAGTATACACTCTTAAAAATAAAGTTACTTAAAAGGTTCCTTGTCAGGATCTATGGTTCCATCAAGAACCTTCAACATCCATGGAACTTTTTTTTTTTGCACAGAAGGTTCTTCGTAATGAATAAAGCATCTTTATACTATATAAAAAAGTTGAATAGCACTCCACAAAAAAAGGCACTTCATTTACTGTCATTTTCTGAAGGGAACTAAAAATGGTTCTTCTACGGCATTGCTGCGGTTCTTTTCTGGCACCTTTATTTGTAAGACTGTACAGGGCCAAATATAAGAACCATATCCTAATCTTAAAAACTATATCTTATTCGAATAACCCTGTGTGTAATAAATGCAGATCATCCCAATTACATGTAAGGTAAAGATTCCAGAAAGCAAAGCCAAGATTTGGTTTGGTCTCACTGGGTCTGTATAGTCAGCTGTCTCTGTTTGTCTTTTTTTTTTTTTTTTTTTAAATATTCACTATGAATTTGTGAAAGCTGTAGCTATAGTTTATACAACAGTTATGATTATAGTATATTCTGTTTCTATTTGTTAAAATTTCCTTTATGTAGAGGTGCTTGCAGTGTGCGGTTGGGTATTTTGTAATAAAAAATGCCTTACAGTGTCAAATTGGACCTAATGTTTTCCCCACAGTCACTTTTGGTTAGATCAATTTCATATAATTTAACTACACTGGAATGTAAAGTTAAAATAAATGAAATTGGTAGCATGTTCATCTGTTTTTATAAAATTATTATTGAAATTCCCAATATGTACATTTCTGTTTAGATTTTATAATAACTCTGATTGTTCTTGTCGTTCAGTAGCTCAGTAAAGTGTAGCTCAGGAGTAGTGTGTTCTGAGCCGCAGGCTGTAGCTGGAGAGCGTCCTGTCTGGGGGCCTGTGCTGTCCTCTTCTTCTGCTCTTTTGATTTGAAATATTGTCTTACATAATGAGGGAGAAAAATAGAGCGAACGTGCACTCCTGTGCCGGTGTCAGCTTAATCAATCATTTTTAAACACGGGCAGGCATGGAGCGCCTCCTGCCTCCCATCCGACGCATCCTTCCCCTGCTCCAGTGTAGCACGGCGGCAGCAATTCATCATCACTCCAAAAATTAAGGTGCCGTCATATCACACTCGTCCTTGCCTCCTCTCCGCGTTAAACACAGAGGTTGGGGGAAGGGGGGTGAATGGCGGCCGCATGATTAGTCGTGTGAGGACGCAGACTTTGAGTTTTCCCTTGATGGTCTCACTCTTTCTTTTGTACATTTTCTTTCTTTTGCGCACTTTCCCTCTCTCTTTCTCTCTCTCCCGTGCTCTAATTTCTTCTTGTTCCATGTCATACCACTGGACCTAAGAAAGAGAATAGGAGGAGTGGTGGAGTCAAGGTGATTGGGTGGGATTGCTAGAGGTCAGAGGGTCAGGGCACGATGGGAGAGGTGCAATAGGAGACAGAATAGGTCTCATCTCAGTGATGCGTGATAGTCCTCTCTAATTTTTTCCCTGGAACACTGACCTCCATCAAGCTTTTTCCAATTGTACTGTAGACACTTGGGATTCCAGGAAGTAAAGTCCGAGTGTACCTTTTCTGTCTCGTTTCAGTTGCTCAAGCTGCAGGAAAAATGACTCTTGCTTTCATCATATGAGTTTGAACACCACAGAGAGTGTCAGCTTGAATGACTGGAGGGACCCAGCATTGGCTGGTCAAGTCCACCATGATCGAAATAGATCCACACTTTTCAAATATGTCTAGACCGTCACAAGGGGCTACATGTGAGGGCCGGTGAAAAGAAGCAATTATTTATTGAGGCATGCATCGTGGAGTTCTCAGTGTCACCGGTGGCTGGTCTGTTGTTTCAGACTGTTGGATCACACCTGTCTTTTTAGAGAAACGATAAGTAGCGTTGGAGTACGAAGGTCTTTTACACATACGTACATACACAGTGACATTTAAAGCCCAAGTGTAGTTACAACTCCACATCTAATCCCAATGTTCATTCTCTGCCTCTGTACTGGGAAATGCCATACGACAGATAAATTATTCCCAGGCACTTACACAGCAACATGTATTCTCTCCCAGCCTACAAATTTCCTCTCACCACAGGCTATCATAAGTCAAGTCAATCAATTTCTTACCCACAGTGTACTCACAGTGACTGACACAATTACTCATGCGGCGTATTAATTGCCTGGTTTTGCTTTTTGAACATATCCTCTGTTTTTAATTGCAAGCTACACAGAGTCTCGGTGACAGAAACTCAGAAGAACACACTGAACAGGAACGCAAACAAATGCAAACAAGATCGTTCCCAGCTTCTTTTAAACCAATCATGCAAGTAAAACAGTGTGTAAACAATTACCTTCAGTCACAATAGGTAACGCTGCTGTTCGAGCTCATTAGGCCTGGCTGGTGCTCTGTACATGATAATGATGACTGTGAAGCACAGCTGGAACTGAATATCAATATCAGAAAGGAAACACGGTGCGTGTGCATCTGTTTATGATAATTCCTACTTTAATTTCTTGTTTAAGAGATTGGCACGATCTCGTTCAATGTGCTATTCTGAATATTTATACTCAAATTAACATGTCTATGGCAGGACACCATATACAATTAACATTTGTACTGAACATTTTTTACACAGTCGTACAGGTGTTGCTGGTTCTTTGTAGGATTGCAGGTCTCTAGTTGTCTGCTGAAAGACTACTGTAGCTCTCTGTTGTAGGGTTTAATTTAAAACACTAGGGGGTTTTAGTCTCGCTAACTGAACAAAAATGTACAATTTATCAGTCGTATAGCCCCCTTATAAAGTCACAGCATTACAATACTATGCAAAAGACTGCATAAAAATCTGTGTAACAAAAATAATTAATTAACTTATCCTACATTGAGCTGAGGGGAAAATGGAGTCTATCTCAGGGGACTTGGGGCACAAGGCTGAGGACACCCTGGATGAAGTGCAAACCCCATCGCAGTTTAAACAGGCCCATTTTTTTAGTCATGTTTTTCACTGGAGATGAACTGAAGTGTATCCCAGGAACACTAGGTGAGAGGTGGGAAAAAAATCAACCGCCAGATGGGACACCAGTCCATCATCCATGCACGCGTTTAGTGTACATGCTGCAATCTGAAGTCCTTGGGACTTTTGAAGTTTTTTTGGAGATGGCAGAAAACTAGAGAACCTGAGGAAACCCACTGGGACATTGGGAGGACATGCAAGCCTCTCTACAGAGAGTAACCTGAGCTCTGGATTGAACCTGAGAGCTGTGAGCCATAAAAAATAACACAAAACAAATGAAAAACAAATCATAAACATTTGCTGTATCCAGCCTTTGTCTCTAAAAGTGCATGAAATATCTTAGATACATTGAAGGAAAACTTGAACTAAAACAGAAGAGACTGACTAAAACTTTGCACAGCATTGAGCACAAAAACTGCTTTGCTTATAATAACACCTACATACATGAAACTACAAAAGCCCATAAGATCTTTTTCTACACTTTTTATCTAGGCAGTGCTTTATAGTGTAGCACTGAGCATTATGAGCTCCTGAGATTCCTGCAGCTTTTCTACACACTCCTCTACTATTAATGACAAAAGAAAAGCTCAGCATAAATAACATGGAGCAGCATATGCTGTATGCCGTTCAGCCGAAGTTATTGAGAATTGCACTCATCTGTTTTGGTGCTGGAAAGGGCTGAGAATGCAATATTGGAATTTAAACTTAGCTTCCTAGAGAACATTTCTTTTTTTTTTTTGGACTGCCTTGCTGTGAACTTTCACGGGAGTAGAAGGAACCCTTTGTAATATTTCTGTGTTATTTGTTTCACACTCACACCCACCCACACACACACATACACCCACACACCCACACCCACACCCACACCCACACCCACACACATATATGTATACATATAAATATACCTCATATATGCTGTTCTCACAGGGAATTAAAGGGATCATGTGATATGGCAAACACAATAAGCATCTCGACTATTAATGTACATCATGTCTGCGATTTTACGCTGTCTTCTGGATACATCTGTTTGGTTTTAGCTTGTGTTTGACAGAAGGATTAAATGGTGATATTTTCCAACCCGTGATCTAGGAAAAGTTAATCTAGGGAAAGATAACACGGTTAAACAAATACTGGTTACTTACAAACAATGGAATTTTATCTAAAAACGATATCATAAGAAGAACTATAGAATCTGCTTTTTTAAAAATCACATAACCTCCTACTGTTTTTCCCTGGCAATGATAAATGTGAAGGTCACACCACATAAGCAATTAAGCATCTATAACTTTACATTAAACGGTAGATCTGTTGTTTGGTATAAGGTTACTTCCTTCAAGCAATGTATTCATCTGAAGAATGTCTACAAATGCACTTTTCAGTCAACACACTGTCTTTATTCTCATTTAATTTCACTTCCAACTAAATGCTTTCACTTTATTACTTAAGACCGTGAATGTGTCGTTTAATAATAGACAGATACTGTAATGACAGAAATTCAGTGAATCCAATGACTACCCTGAGGAATAACATGAGGACAAACAGATGAGGACAGGCCTAACAACATTCCACATTAAAAGGTGTTTGCACTGTAATTAAAACTCATGACATGGCAGTAATTATTCCGAAACAAATGAAAAAAAGGCCTTAACAAGCAAATCTTCAGTCAAAAAATAAAAAGAGGATATTATATGTACTGTGTAGGAAGAAAACCTGAATACAGATATTATGGTTGCAGATCTTGGGTGTAATGATAATATTGATAATATTGTGTCTTTTTTTCTCTACTTTTCTTATTATTGTCTGTAATTAGAAAAGGGCCGAAGTGAAGAGAAGAACTAGCGAGGTGTTTGGTGAGAGAATGATCCATGTGGGAGATATTATGTGATGTTTATTGCAGTTGCTGCTTCTCCGGCATTTTGCAGAGCTCAAATTGTGATGACCATTAAGAGGATAGCGGTAGCTGTGAAAGCACGCTTTAGACGGCCCAGCTGTCATGGCTTTACATGCTCTTTCAGCATCGGATGAGAATGTTTAACACATACAGGAGTGTGAAAGCAATATAACAACATTGAATGTCTTACTCTCAGCAAAATATGACACATGGAAAACAAAATGCATCAGCAAAATATGACACATTGGAAACCAGATGCAGTGAGAACCACTTAATGGAGAGATTAATACTAAATTTTCTGCAAAGTTCTAGTTTCGTGAGCATCATGTGTCTGATCAGGAGTCACTTTATAATAAACTCTGATCTCTTTTGTCCCACAGAAATTTTATCTAGATTATTTTTTAAGAGTAACTGAGGAATTATTTTCTATATGTATAAAAGAATGGTACATTACAGGAGTTCAAAGGACTGAAATGAAATTAATGCCCCTGAATAAAAAAGACCTATTCAGATGTGAATACATTGCTGATTATTGTTCTCCTTCAAGAAAGCACATGATTTTTTATGAAAATCAAGTATAACGGGTGAGAAGTACAATTACCCTTGATTTGTCTTTGATTATCATGTTTATTAAAAAATAATAAAAGCTTTTAGTGAAGAAAACATGTCAGTGCTTGCTTTTATTCATACCCTGCTGTGTTATTATACACTGAAGTGTATTCTTTTTTTTCCAAAACAGCACATCTTTTATCAACACCGTTTTATTAATGTTTCCTCTTATACCATAGCAATTAGACAAACATTATAATTTTTGTTTAGCATTGAATGATAGAGCACTTTTATCTATTCATTGTTATGCATAAAGTAATAGATTGTCCATGAGTCCAGCTTGTTCTTGTAATCACTTACGTTATAGCAGCTATAAGAGTCTTTCCTTCAACAGCCTCTCTTTATTTAAATGACATCTGAGACTCCTTTTAAAAATGTTAAAATTTCCTCTTAGAAATCTTTGTGACATCTAATACTGTGTGATATCTTTGTGATTTTACGATACTCTTTGTTAAAACTCTTTGTCATGTTTTTTACTACTGTCAGACCCATGCTGTTATAGAAAAGAAATTATTATTATATATAATAGAATAAAATGTATGACTTTGGTATTATACAATACTTTAATATAATACAAAATAGTAAAAATGCAGCCCAGAGTGTCCTGTGTATGCTCAGTGATTGCACACCTTATATTTTCCAAATGCAGTAATGTTATTTTCACCTACATTTCCTCCCATATGTCTCCTACTTGATGAAAAGCTCACCTGAATACAGTTCAGTTTCCAATTAGAATGGCAAGCACTGTCATCTTGTAAGGCAAGGCACAATATGGAATTGTTTTCTCCCTGAAATAAACAGTATAAAAACAAAAAGGTACTCTGGGTGTCAAACCTGATTTCTTCTTGTGCAAGAAAGATAGCTGGAGTATAAAAGAGAGACCTTGATGTCTTGCTGCAGTTTGATGTTTGCTGATGGATTTTATTTGGCTAGGGGCTATCATCAGCGTAAACACAGTGTCAACATGCCTTGAAGAGAGGCACGAAAAGCACAAAACTGAGCAGCAACTTGGTTGATTTTCAGTTGTTGAATTGCAGATGCTGCGCAATAGCATCTGTGTGAAACTACATTATTGTAGGATGAGCATTACTTATTATAATATAATAATAGAACAGTCTTATTAAGAAGCATCTTGTTTTGGATGTTTCACTGTCTAAACATACAGCATGAACAAATAGTGTCATAAGGTATCATTAATATTTCACTTAAGTGTAAGATGACAGTATTGTTGTTTACAGTGTACCATAAGCTTTTATCAGTTTTGTGAATTTCCATGACAATTTTTTTTTTATTATTTGTTTGAAATCTTTGACTTGTCTCCAAGACTTATTTCTTTGGTTTTTATTCCATTAAATATTTTAAAAATCTATTAAATATATATGTTTATAAGTGATATAAAAATATTTTGAAACTCTACAAGAACAAATGGATTTTGGTTACGTCAATGATTTTTCAGAATGGTATAACAATCACATATGTAATGTGTGTTCTCTTAATCGGTAATAAATAAACCCAACAGAAAAATGTATATGTCTTTTTTTTTTTTTTTTCCAATTTTGACTACTACATTAATGGAAACTGAGCAAATCTAAACTCCACCCATTCAGAAATCCCTTTATCTCATATATTCCTACAATATGTTTCCTGATTTACAGTTTGAAAATAAATCTCTGTTTTAAAGATGAGCTGAACCCGTTTTAGAAGGATATTACAGAGATATCCCCAAAATTTGGTTATTGTTGGGTTGATAACTGTGCATAGTATGTACTTGAATTAACAATGAAGAAATGATATTCCTACAAACTTTTCTGTAATCTTTTCTCTTGAGAGTGTCTTTTGGAGTATAATAAATATTTTAATCCTAACATCAAAGTCTAGATTTTTTTACTATGCAAATGTATGCCTGTTTAATAAGATAAAACCTCATTTGCATAAATAAATATCAATATTTAAAAAAAGTTCCTGTACAAAAGAAATACTTAGAATATAACAAGAATAATAAGAATATCAACAGTCCATTTATTCTGTCAAATATTTATATGAAATGAATTGCTTAATAAAATAACATCAGCTATTTGTCACCTAGGTTACAGTTAATTGGCAATGTCACTAGTAGTCACATGGACAATTTATTATAATAATTGCATTAATTTTTATAGATCTGAAGTCATTTTCAAATGTAAAAGCTTTGCTTGTGTTTGTTGCTGCTGCAGTTTTTTCCCCCTCACGTGTGTTGCTGAAACTCAGGGGTTATAAAGAACCATGCCAAAGTCCACGTGCGCTACTTCAAAGGGGCGTGGCTTAAGGCTTCAGGGCCGATCACGTGCAGCAGGCGTGGTGTGTGTAATTAGCGGCACGCAGGCGCAGTAGCTGCCGGAATAGAAGCAGCCAAAGAGAGAATTCGCCAAGTCACACGGCCATGTGAACAAGTTTGTAGACGGATGTTTAATAACACCGGAAAGTTTCCTCTGCACTCACAGGCAGGGAAGGTTTTGGTCAGCTGCGTGGTGGCGGTGTGAATTCAGACCAACTCAATCTACTGAGGGAGATCAGGCTAATCTCTCTCTCTCTCTCTCTCTCTCTCTCTCTCTCTCTCTCTCTCTCTCTCTCACACACACACACACATACACATAAATATATACACACACTATCCCTGTCTCTCTCTCTCACACACACACACACACACTCTCTCTCTGTCTCTCTCTCACACACACATACATAAACACACACACTCTCACATACACATATATACACACACTATCCCTGTCTCTCTCTCTCTCTCTCTCTCTCTCTCTCTCTCTCTCTCTCTCTCACACACACACACACACACTCAAACACACACATTCTCTCTCTCACACACATTCTCTCTCATACACACACACACACACATTCTCTGTCTCTCTCTCTCTGTCTGTCTCACACACACACTCTCTCTCTCTCTCTCTCTCTCTCTCTCTCTCTCTCTCTCTCACACATATACACACACAAACACACACACTCACATACACTTATACACACACTATCCTTGTCTCTCTCTCACACACATGCTCTCTCTCTCTCTATCTCTCTCTCACACACACACACACACACATTCTCTCTCTCTCTCTCTCTCTCTCTCACACACACATTCTCTCTCTCTCTCTCTCTCTCTCTCTCTCTCTCTCTCTCACACACACACACACATGCACACAAATTCAGAATAGCTAAATCCTGGTAGCTCAGTCCTTAAAAAAACATTAACTGCAAACAATTCTAAAACCAGTTTGTTATCCTTCATGCTTGTTGAAGTTGATCTCTGCATTGCTTTAATTAATTTAACACAACAAAAGGTGCTTGTTGCAATCATTATTGACATAATGCACATAATATTAAGGGCATTATTTTGCTCAGGGTCACATTATTCCGCCTCCTGCCCCCTGACCCAGTCAGTCAGTGTGACACCCATGTACACCCCTCCTCTGCATCTTCCTACTGTGGGACCCATGTATAACATGCAAAAATGCAAATGCTTATCATGTATTATAATAATGATAGGAACAAATACGTCTTTGCATCAATCCTGACTCGGGGTTGACGTCTGGGTGGAATTTTGCATGTGCTGCATCTGTACATGTGGGTTTTCTCTGGGTTCACCCATTTCCTCCTGGATCAGCTACGCTAAATTGCCCCTAGATGTGAATAATAGTGTGAATATGTATCGCCTTGTGATGTACCACCATCCCATCCAGGTGAATTTTTTTCTGCCATGGGATAGTTTCTAAACACTAAAGTTTCTAGCTTCACTAAAGGATTCACAGATGAATGAATCCACACCAAAAACAATCACTTGTAAATATTAGGATTTTGTATTAAAGTGCTATTTTCAAATTATTAACTGAAGTTAGTAGTAACCTTCATTGCAAACACATTGCCTTTAACTTCAAAATTGTTTTTGTGTGCATTATTTTGTATCTTAGATTTGGCAAATATGTCGACATGTATCCGTGACACCTAATATAAGGGCATGAAAGAGCTGTGGCTCAGTGTGAGAGGGCTCTTAAGAGCGCTCACATCCATTCATCGGCTATTGACAGCCTCTCCCTTTTCCCAGCTCTCTCTAGCGCTGCCAGTGGACAATCAGACCCAAACACCCTCCTGCTTCCACTCGCCTCTTTTTTTTTTTTTTTTAAACAATTCTTACTTCAGCTGTAAATTTGCACAGACAGACGAAGAGCCTCAGCTCGAAATCTCATCGCGACGGCTCGTGATATCGCAAGCGGCATTATTTTTAGACTGAAAAAAAAGCGTTCTGAGATACAACATGGAGTCGCCTCCTGATCCGACGAGCGAGCCGGGTAAGAGCGCCTCTGAGGCGGCGAGCGCGGTCAGGGAGAGTCCGCTGAACCTGGACGCTCTGCGGAAAGCCGAGCACCAAGCGCCCGTGCGCAGACACAGCTGCTCGAGCACTAACAGAGGTAAGTGTACTTCAAGTGCCACCTCTATATTAGCAGTACTGCTCATGCACCAAACTTCAAACCGGATTCTTTTTGCATGATCAACTTCAGGCGCTGATGTGCATGAAAACAGAGTGCATTTTTTTTACCGAATTAAAGCGCCTAATAACACGATTTACTGACTGTTTAAGGACATATAACAGAAAAAAAGAGTTACTGCCAGTGAAATAGTGTTGTTGATCTTCTTGTTATTGTTCATGACAACACTGGCTTTCAGAGATGATCACACACACACACACACACACACACACACACACACACACACACACACACACACACACACACAGTTGTGATTAAATATAGATTAATAATGAGAGCTGCGCGAAATTGCACGAAAGTGATTAATGCATTTGTTATTTAAAATGAACTTTTGGGCATTTTCACACTTTAACACACCAGCTCTACGTCCCGGGATATACCTTCTGTTCTGTAAAGGCATGCACTGGTGTGGATTTTACACATTTAGCTGTCAGTATAGCTCGCGTGTCAGTGCACGCGCTCCCGGGCTCGGTGTCACGCGCTGTACAGCTCGCGCCGTTTTTGCTATCAGCGACTCCGGTTTAAGGAACCATTTAAAACGTGAACATTAGTGGAGATGGGCGCTTACGGGACGATGACTTTAATAGTGGTCTTAAATAATGAATAGGAATGAGTAAGGTGTGATTATGAGCAGTCCGTGTTTTACAGTACAGACAGTAAGGGGGGATTAAGCCACGCCCCCTTAGCTGCCTCCATTCAACAGAGCTGCTCCAAGTTGAGCGGAAAATGTAGCTCACGTTCACCAAAACGCCCAACAAAACGCACCCGGAACAAGTTTCTGGGTTTGGGAACTCGGTGTGTGTTAAACCTCATATTCTTTTGTCCACCTTTCATCGTGGAAGCGTTATATTTAGCGCTGATATGAGGAAGGAGGAATGTAATCTGGTTATGTAACAAGTTTTACCATAAACGGGGGGGAGAGAGAGAGTAGACAGAGTAGAGAGAGAGAGAGAGAGAGTAGAGGGAGAAAGAGGGAGAGAGTTGAGAGAGAGAGAGAGAGAGAGAGAGAGAGAGAGAGAGAGAGAGATACACACATGCAGAGATACACACACACACACACACACACACACACACAGACAGAGAGAGGGAGAGAGATACACAGAGAGGGAGGGAGAGAGAGAGGGAGAGAGAGAGGAGAGAGAGAGAGAGAGAGAGAGAGAGAGGTGGTTCTGTACTTTCTCAGCTCTTCCAGCAACTTTTGTAATCATAAACTCTGTTTAAACATTTTGTTCTTACTACCTTTAACAAGTTCTACGCGTTCTAAAAGAGACAGCTTTCTCTTCGTCCCTTAACTTGGTGGTTTTCCAAGCGCTGCCTGGTTATGTAATAGCATTCAGCAGCAGGTATATTACAGCAGATGAGTTTGTTTCCTACTGAAGACGTGTGGCCATGCTTCACTCCTAACCTGCTGACCTATATTCACCCCGAGACTTTAATTCTAAAGAGACTAAAGTTCATCTGGAAGGCAAATGCAGAGTGGAAAAAGGCACACAGTTCTGTTATGTAACATTGTGAATGGGAGATAGAGAGAAATACAGTGTTCACTTGCATGGCCCTGACCAGGATTGTTTCAAATATACTCAGATTTTTTTCCCTCCCAATTTGAGCAACAGCTTAGATGTGACTTTTCTAATTTTGGCATTCATTCATTCTTTAGTAACTATTTTATCGTGGTCAGGACTACAGTGGATCTGGAGCCTGTCCTGGGACACTGGGCACAATGTAGGAATTCCCCCCGGACAGGACGCCAGTCCATCGCAGGGCACCATGCACACAAACTCGCACTCATTCACACCCACGGCAATATCCTTTACTGAGATTATTATTATTATTATTATTATTATTATTATTATTATTATTATTATTATTGTTTATGTCATTTTTTATTTTAGAATATTAACCCATTTGAGCAACATTCTCCCATTTTACCACTTTCACCATGCATTCAGCCCTAACAAGGCCAATTAATATATTTTTATAGCACACCAACCTTGACATTTGAATATATGCATATACACGTTATTAAGTAGTTTTTGATGGTATTTTTCTTTACGAACGTATGTTACAGTTTGTATTTCTGTGATAATGTCATACAATTATATTTTCTAACTAGTGACGAGTGGAGTAAAATGTAGTAGTGATTGGTAATGCATAATTCATCCTTAAATTTAAACGGCACGTAAAAGATTATAATATTAATATTTTATGGCTTTCAATATTATGGCTTACTGAAATTAAAGTGGTGTGTGTAGTGTGTTGTGGTGTTTCATGTTGCATGAATTTGTTGTACACAGTACACAAATTTTTATATATATTTATATATATATACATATATATATATATATTAAATTCATAGACTATACCTCCTAATCTGTTTAATATTATTATTATTATTATTATTATTATTAATAATAATAATAATAATAATTATATATATATATATATATGTCTGTGTAGATAGTACCACTCTGAGGTAAAGCTAAGTTGGTAAAGCTGAACTGTGAGCACTCGCACTCCTGCTGTAGTGAAAACTTCTTTCAGCATTAGCTTTTGTAAAGTGTCCTAAGGTGCAGAGCAGTAGTCTTATATGTCTGCTAGAGTCATTAATGAAGAGAAAAGGCACCATTATCACAGTGTAGCATCCCTCACCTTTGGAGGAAGACATTTGGAAATAATCAATATTAATGGTGTGATTAATAGCAAGGAAAACTCAGACCGTGTGAGATAGTTGTGGAGCTGCTACTTTAATGAAGGTCCTGTTACTTTTCTTCCAGATTCAGATGTCATTAGCTAGGCTGCTTGAATTGCTGATGTGAGATGAGCTTTGTGGCACTTATCCTAAAAGCTGACTAAGAAGTATGAGTATAGTTTTGAGATGAACATCATTTTGCAATTTCTATCCAGGGCCTCAGCCTCGAAGATGTATTGGTTATTGTACTGCAGTCGAATGTGTGTGTGTGTGTGTGTGTGTGTGTGTGTGTGTGTGTGTGTGTTTTAGGTTGAGTAGGCAGCATATGAATTTTTCAGCATATCTTTTACTACTTAGTGCAGCACAATTCTGAAAAAAAAAAAGATTGCACTTGTCTTGGTTGATGTTAGAGATTCTAGGTCCTCTAGTTTTTATAAATATCACTCTTGTTCTGTCTGCACTGCTCACTTAGTCTGTTCAGTAATACTGCTAACTGGTGTGTGCATCTGCTGATCTGGTGTACAAACTAATTTCTGGGTCTCCTAACATAGCAAATTGAAGCTAATAGAACATTTCTACCAGATTCTCTACTAATACAGATGACGTTCTATTAGAAGAATGAACGCTTGTTAACTGGGAGTCTCCGAAACATTTGACAAATGATATTGACGTTCTCAGTGGGCAGTTCTGTAGGAACACCTGAGATCTGTTAACTCCTGTTGTTGAAACAGATGAAATTGATCATCATGCTCGACAGTCCCTAGCTGGATTGTTTTTTTTCTTATTAGTCAGAGTACTCATTTGCCCACATCACAGTTCATAATTAGGCAAGCTTAATTTGAAAATGATTTTTCAAGCAAATGTAAATTGCATATGTTCACAAATAACAAAGGCTAAAGTTGCATTTATCTTTTTGACAGTGAGATTCAGTCAGATGGCCCTGTGTACATGTTACAACACCTGTCAGTGCTACTCTGTACTGGACGGTTGGACTGACGTTGCATTGCAGGCATGCTATTCATCGTGGGGCGAGATTACGTGTTTGGGAGTGAGACTAAATTTGGTTGAATGCAAAAAAAATTATATCCAGACTTTTAAAAACAAACCAAAAAATAATAATTGCATGGCTTCTGCATTTTTTTTATTTTCTGGGCAATGTGAAAATGAGAGAGCATTGGAAAAAAAAGCCTTTTAGAAGGACCCCCCAGTGGGAAGGCTTACCTCTTACACTGTAAGATGCTTTTATCGTATGTGCCTACAGGGGGTAACATCTCTGCACTTAGTTCCTAAAGTCTCAAGACTTCCAATCAGTCAGCCAGGCACATATGAAGTCTCTCTTGCTTAAGCAAAGCTTGTTCATGTACTTAACCATAATGCAGGGAACAGTGGCTTATTTTTCCTGCAAGTGGCAGCTCTGTGGGGTCTGCCATCTGTGAAGGACTAGCCTATAATTACTTATTAGTTGGCATGTCAGACAACAATATTTTGCTTCCTCTTTCTCAGTGTTACTGAAATCTGTCACCTGGTGGTGCGCTGACTGACTCTTCCCAGCAGGGGCAATGGAAAGACAAGCTGTGCCCTCTGATATGACATAAACCCTGTAATCAGCCCAATGAATGTAATTTTACTGACTAGAAACCAGTTTCAATAGCAGAACAAAAACATTCACATTTCCACACATTTTACAAACTAGCATTATGCTTTATCCTGGCCAAATACCACCATGTAGCTATGTACAATAAAAACAACAGACACCTCTTAATATAGTAGGTTGGTTAGAGCGGTTGTTTTCAGTGGCTGGTCAAAGAAACTGGGCAGAAAGTAGCCCAACACTTGTGGCTTCCAGTGTCTGGTTGCTTAAAGTGGACTCTCACCACCAGAGCCAGTACTGTTTAACTCTGCACTCAGGGCAGGAGTTTACATCATGCATTGACCCAGTGCTGACAAAATACAAATGGGACGTTATGGCTGAGGCCTCTAGAACAAAGTTTGTGCATTTAAAGCTTTTCAAATGGAGACGGTCTGACTATTCCTGCTTTATAGCCCCCCCCCCCCTTTTTTTAAAATGTCGGTGACATTCTCAAATAACAAGAATTGGGTTTTTCCAGAAAAGTCTTCTAGTTGAATTTGTGATGCTGATCTAGGAGTAAATGCTTCTTAAAAAAAAACTTTTTAACCGTTTGATTTTATGAGAGAGTTTATCAGAAATGTCCCAGTGCTGCCCACAATCAAGACTAGCTACTATATTCTGGAAAACAGACCCAGCGAGATCACACAGTGATGACCAAGCAGATGGCTTTCTGACATAATGACGTAAGATCTCTGATCTTCAGCAGTCTGAGGTGTTGCATCCGACTGTGTGTAGAATGTTTGCGTAGAGGTTATTGAAGCGTCCGGCGTGTACTCTGTACAGGAGCATTTCCACTATAGAAGACTGTTTTTGTAGTATTTCTCTGAGCATAACTTGTGTACGCGTGCAGTCTTTCTCAGATCAGCACAAAGAGCTTTAAGAACATCTGGGACATCCAATGTGCCAGAGCATGTCAGAAAGCTTCCTAAGCACTTTAGCATGAAATCATTATTAGCACACCAAAGTTCACTTGTGTCTGTACAGTCACCTGTTATGCAAACTTTGAATCTTTGTGTTGCAGATACAACGCTTCAAGGTTACATTATATGCATGAGATAGCACACGTTCATCTTCCAGGCAACAATTTTTGTAATGAATAAGCTTTTATACATGGGGATTATTAGAAACTGAACAATTAGCTCATCACATCGTATCTAATTCTATGCTGCATATCAGCTAATATTAATGCTAAATATATGTTTTTATCCTTTTTCCTAGCTTATGCATTTGCACATTATTGATGTAGACTTTATCGGAGTATTAAGACTCTGATTGATTTTTTTTAAAGTTTATAGCTCAGCATCATCAGGGTCAACCTTTGCATTCCCATGTGCATACTATTATGTTATATGCAACATGAACATGACAGATTATTAACTAGTATTTGTGCATATTGTGCCTTCTACAATTATAGAATGAATATAAAATAGAATAACATATGCAGTAATTGATAGAGCTGTATGCAAAAGTTTAGGCACCCCTGGCCAAATGACATATTTTATATCGTTTTGAAAATGCTCAAAAAGTAACATTTCCCTCAGTTGTTCATGCACAGTTTCTTCAGATTTGATAAAAAAAAAAAAAGTAATTAGTTGTCCAGTTATAAAGTCTTAAATCCTTATTAACTCATTAGACCAGACATCACTTATTATGGGACTCATTACTCAGGTCAGGAATTGTCAGTTGGAATTGGACCGCAGTTCTCTGACTCTTCAAACCTTTTGCTAACACTTTAAAAAATAATGAGAATTGATGCCTACTAAGCAGAGGAAAGCTATAAAAGATATCAAAGTACTTCCAGCTCACAATTTTATCTGTCTCAAATGTCATTAAGGAAATAGCAATTAAAGGGATGTGTGGATGTCGAGGTGAGATCCGGAGGGTCGAGAAAATGTCTGGATAGAACTGGGCATCTGCTTGGTAGAAAGGCATAGTATAGGTTTAGCTAAGACAGGACTGGTAGTGGATTGTTTTGCTGTGCAGCAAGGCTTGCACAAACACGATCTGCATGGAAGTGTCATCAGAGTTATTACCTTACCTGCAACCTCATGACAAAAGTCACAGTCTAGAGTACGCAATCTAGGTACGCCAGAGGCAATTTGGACAAGCACCGTGGACTGATGAAACAAAAATGGGACCTTTTTGCAGAATGAAATAGAGCAAAAAAGAACAGGGATATCTAATTTGGTTTTAAAATAATTTTCCATCTTACAATCAACTTTTTCTGGCAGTGAGTGCTTAAGGCTCTGGACCACTGATAAGCAGGTTAAAAGCTCAAGCTCCTTTGCTGTCATGTTGCTACTGTCTGTCCACTGAGCCCTAAACCCTCTCTGCACTGAAACAGCTATATCATGCCTGAGTGTAAACAACTTAAATTACAATCAAGCTGGAATACAGTAGGCGAAAAAATTTTTTCTCAGTATAGTACTTGTGTGTGACAATAAATACTTATTTTTTTTTGTATTCTTCTTTGTAAAATGTCCCCTGGAGAATAAAAGCTTAGAGTCTCCTCTAATCTCTAACAAGAATGGAGACATCTGTAGAGGGATCTTGGTCCACTTTGCTCTGTAGAATATTTCAACAATATTGAATTGTTTTCTTAGGTTTTTGCATGTGGACTTTTCTTTTCAATTCAGACCTGGGGAGTTCAAATCTGGAGACTGAACTGGTCGTTGTAAGACATTGATTTTGTGTTTCACCCTTTTACCATTGCTGTGTAGATTTTGGAAGTAGGTTTGGCTTCTCAATCTTCTCAAATTCTTGGGTCTGAACCCAAGTCTGAACCTCCTAGCAGACGTACCCAGGGTTTGAGGTGAAATATCTTGGTATCTAGCAGAATTAGCTGGTATTTTTTTACCAGCTAATTTTATTTATTAATGGTATTTTCACGTTAACATTTCCCTTAAACTGTCAAACAGAACAGATTCAAAGCATCAATTATCCAATTCCATATTTTACACTTGGCTATCATTTGCTTTCCATTCCATGCAGGCCACATTAACCACCATTTATGACCACTTTCTTTGATTTTTGCTTCATTTGACCACAATATACAGTATGAATCCAAGCGTAGTTCTAATCATGCTTGGTGAAGTTTAACTGATGCGGTTTGTCAAGTTATCTCAGGAAGGGTTTATTTCTTACATGTGCTTCAAAACATCTTGTTATAAAAGCATTTTTTAACAGATTTAATAAGTAGTTTTAATAAAACTTAAAAAAAAAAAAGTATCTCCTGTTTTTTGATTCGACAAATTGAATAATCGGTGCCGTTAATTCTGAAGCCATTGTACGTTTTCCTCTGTGCACTCTTGCTTAGTACTCATTGAATATGATACAAGGACTAGTCCTACATCAACACAGATAAACGTGATATACTTTAGTGATATACCACGGAATTGCACATGCAAAGTTCTCGCTTTTCATAAAAGTAGGTCTAAAGTAGTCGTAGTGTTTGTGCTTTTTCCAGCTCTCAAAACAGGATAAAAAATTTCTCTAATGACTCCAAATTTACCCCAATTAAACTAAAATCATGGACAATTTTAAAGTTTAGGAGATGTAAGAAACATGTCCTATATTTCCTTTATTATTTATCAAAATATGATTAATCTTATGGTGTCCGGATTAGACAAAGTTTAGCCTCTTTGAACTAAATTTGAAAGTTGTGCCCTGTTGGGACAATTTATTTTGGAGTGCAACCCACCAGTGTTGCAACTGGTGCTTCATACAGGCCTTCTGCTCGAGACAGGGACCAAATTTTTGATGTCAGATCTCCAGTGACTGGGCACCACTCAGATCTATGTCCCATTTACAGAAGCTCATATCTGAGTTAGAAGGTTTAAATAAGAATAAATGAATGTAGTCCACGCTTTATGGGAGCGCTTTAAAGGCATCTAAATTTACTGTTGCACGCATGCTGTGACCCAGCTATGCCTGTGGTGTAATTGAAGGCATGGCACTGTGTAGTCTCATGAGAATTGATCACTCCGAAGAATTTTCAGTGCCTGCCACTGAACTCTTGCAGGTTAGGAAAGGTAATGTAGACTATGTAATGAATTCAAAGTTTATTTTCAAGCAGTAACCTGAAATGTAAAGGCGTAGAAGTGAAATTGTCCCTGCTTTTGGGCAACAGATTAGCCTATGGGTGTGTGTTACCATTTATACTGAAATCAGATCGCATAATTTGTGCGAGTTGTGCAATGAGGGTTACACAAACACACACTGAAGATTGGATGACATACTTACCTTTCCCAAGTACGGCATTGTATGAGCATGTCTTTAAAACAGCGAGTGGTAGTGGTGTAAAATCTGTAGTATTTCTATATCGCTTCCCTGGAGTTCCTTAAACACTATTATTCTCCTCAGCGACTTCAGAATGAATAGTTTTGGCAGAGGCAGAGCCGTTCACCCAGCACTTCTGATGAATGTGTGGTCAGAAAATGAAAAGCTAAGTGGAAAGTGTCAACGCCATTTGTTGCTTTAATACACCATGTGGGTGTAGTGGTAGAGCTGCCAGCTGCTTTGACCTGAGCTCAGTAGTGCATTGTTTTTCTGGCAAGTTAAGATTTTAGGTACGAATATCTGGTCTTAGAATAACGTTAAAGCGAATCTAGCCAGAGCTCGATGTGGGCTACAGAGACTGTCTGAAAGTTGCTTGTTTTCATTGGCCAGAGGTTGTACAATGTTGTCTGCTTTTCATGTTAACATGTAAGATTTTCCTTTACAAGGTGTGTTCAACCTACTCATAAACGCAAGTATGGAAACGCAGAAGAGAAATAAAAATCTAGGCCATTTCCTGGTTTTGAATTGATGCTTTCTTTGTCCCTGTTGACTGGTTGTGTGTCTTGTTTGTGTTTCTTGTTGTGTGTTTGTGTGTGTCATCCTTTCTGTATGGAGATATCATCTCAATCATGCTGTCTGGTTTATAATTCATGTACGTACTCTTATGTCTGTCACGAGTTTATGCTTGCATGATTGGATTACCATTTTAGCAAAAACTAGCAATGAAACGAGCCCCACATATCTAGTTCTTGAGCATCTGGAAACAGACGCATTCTAAGCACATCATTTCTATTTATTTAGCCAAATAAGTAGAAAAGTATTTGACCTTTGTATACATGTGTTTTCCTGATTTTTGGTGTTAGAATTTAGTCCCCTGTACAAGTTAAAGTTTGGTTTATCATAAAAATCGGTCATTTAGAATTTTGATTAAAACAAAAGCACCATCAGTGTTTTTACTGATCTAATTAGCTTTCACAATGTCTCCTAAATAAGTAGTTTTAGCATATCAGACCTTTCCTGGCTCTCACACAGGCCTGTAGAATTCCTCTTACATCCCTGGTGATCAGCTGCAATTTTTAGTAATTGACTAAAATCTTTAGAGCTCCAACATAAAAAATTTCCCTTCTGATGAAATAACGGAAATACTTAATTAATACCGGCTGTCCTTACTTTTTTCTGTAAACCAATTACAATGGACTGGTGGACCACAGTGGCTTAACAATACCCATAAGTATTAATCATATTGAATCACAATGGATGGGAATCCATTAATTCATTCTTATTTAAATATTTTGTGGTGTGCTTGTGTTTTGTCCCAGGACTTTGTATCCTTGATGACCTTGAGCGTAATACCATGAGGCTCAGAAAAGGGGTTGTAATTGAATATTACTGTAACATGAACATTGGTTATTTTGTTCATACTGTATGAGAATTCATTAAGCACATTCATTAGATTTATTTGAATTTGTTATGAGAGCAGATCTATGTTTGTTAAATGGCAAATGATTTCCATTCATCCATCTATCTATCCATCCATTCATTCATTCATCCATTAATTTTTAGTAGCCACTTTATTTTAACCAGGCTTGTAATGGAACTAGAGGTTATGCTGGGAACACTGGGTGCAACACAGGCATACACCCTGGACTAGACACCAGTCTTTCACAGAACACCATGTACTGTACACACACACATACACACACACCTTTACACACTCATTCATATCTAGGGTAGTTTGGAACAGCCAGTGCAACTGCTAGAAAGATTTAGGGAGTGAGAAAGAAATTAGAAATCCTGTGGTTTATGTGATCCTTATAATTATCATATCACTTTATTTGAATTACAAGACAAAATTACACAATAACTCACAGAGAATCAATCATTTATCTGGATTTAATGAATACTTTTTGTCATTTGGTGTTTAAGTGACTGTCACCATTATTATACTTCTTGGCCTCGGGTCTATATTCTCAGAGCTATATTACATTTTTTATGTGCCAAAATGTAAAATAGTTTATACTTTGGTGCTGAAACTTGTAGCTTCAGAATGTCGGAATCTGATTTGTTGGCGCTAGTTAGTGTAGCTAATGGGAAAATAACCTTTGTCACGTCACTGGCTGCCTGTATCTCTCATATGATCTCATGCTGGCAGATTGAAAACAAACAGATATCACACAAACTTTGATACCACACGATGGAAATGGTAGAGGCTCGGGTCTAATGTGAAAAAAACAAAAACAAAGATATAGTTTCATAATACAAGAAATACAAGACCTGCTGGAAATATTAAAGGCACTTGTTTAATGAGCAAACCATTCCTTCAATCAGTCTGATTAACTGTATATATCTGTTGCTTGAGCTGTTACTTACCAGAACGCTAATGTCTGTCTTGTTTAATGGCTAGTTAATGGCTAAGTATGAGGATGAAGGGCTATGGCATGGAAATGACACTAAAATAGGCTTCTAATCATTTGTGCGAATGTAATTACTGTGTGACAGTTAAGAAAAGCCTCTCACCCCAGGTACATGCACCTCTCTAGGCTAATAGTTTATCCTCCTAGTCCAGGGGTGGCCAACCAGACAGAAACCAAGAGCCACATTTTTTACTGTGTTACCGCAAAGAGCCACATCATACACATGGGTACATACAGTATGAACATCACCTTTTTTTCCCCTGCCATTTTGAGAGCGAACTTGACACAAATTGTTTACTCAAATGATTTTGCTCATACTGGGAAACTTTGAGGTATTTTCATCCCACTCACATATTGGACATATTGGACTCAAGCGAAGCGAACATGCACAATAAAAAGACACAAATATAAACTTCGATATGAACGTAAGAGCCTCATGAAACCAGGCAAAGAGCCGCACGCGACTCGGGAGCCGCGGGTTGGCTACCCCTGTCCTAGTCTATCAGTGTTTGGCCACTAAAGCACCGTCAATTCAAGCACCGTCAATTAAAGCACCAGGTCAGTTTAAATGCAGGCAGGTCACTTTATTTGAGCTTATTAACATTATACATGACACAAAATGACAAAGCATGATACATAGATTATAAAGTTCTTTTTGTGGATTAGCAAATTCTTCTGAAAATATTTTTTTTTTCGTATGATGTGAAAAGCAACGAGTATAAATAGGGTTCAATATTCAACAATTCAGCTATAATAATTCAGAAACTCTCATTGAAAAAATTCAAATTTTCAACTAAAATGATTGTAACTGTCAGCTTATGGGTTATCTGAGATCATTAGGTTTTGATCCATACAAGTTGAAATGAAATTTGAATAAGCCTGATAGAAATCACCTCTGGGGCACCAGTGAGTTTGTCTAACAAATGATCTGCTATGCCTCAGTGCTTGTTAATGAAGCTTCTGAATTTTATTATGCAAACGTATAGTTTCCATACCCCGAAATTATTGTGTGGCCTCACAAATAAAAACTAGGATTTAGTTTAAAAAAAAAGCTCCATCGATGCTTGTGGCATACGGCCAAGTACCGTGATTTGTATCACACACTTGGAGAGTGTAATGGCCCGTCACTGGGAAGTGGAGGGAATAAGTGGAAGCACCCTGACTTTTCCAATTCATATGGTTAAAATTAAACCTCCAGCCCGCAGAAGCACTTAAGTGAAGTGGGAGCTCTGAAATTATGATGTGCCAGGCCATTTATTGAGCACATCTGTCATTCGTATCAACGGTAGTGCATTTGCAGCTCACGGTTCTTGGACTTCATCTCACATGACATTGATTGACCAGTCAGTTCTGTAGGTGGCAGTTTGTCCAAAATGTGCGCTCTTTAAAACACACAGCAAGGTAAATGACAGTCTCGCTATTGTGGCTTTTACTTTTACCTGGCCACATGCTACCGATTCTTCTCAAAGAGCCACTTCATCTCTGTCAAAGCCAGGTGGAAATTTGCTACACTGTTCTAATTGGACAAAGTGCCTTTCAAACTCCTAGTTATCACTCAGATCAGATTAATAGGGCCTGCTAGGTGTCAACATAGTGTCTCTCTCTCTCTCTCTCTCTCTCTCTCTCGCGCTCTGTGCCTCCTAGTGGTGTAAGGCCTAATTATCAGTGCCGTACGCTCTTTCATTCTTTTGTGGGATATAGAAAGCAAATAAAGTGGACACCTTTTTTGAGCCAAGGAACATTCAAGGAAAGAAACGTTTACTCCATTTTGTCAGAAAGGAATTGAAGTAATCTCTTCTTTTATGGAGATTTATGGAGATTTTATTCTTACACCCATTTTTTCTACACCTGTAACATTGAATTAATAATGAAATGGAAATGTGTATAAGCTGATTGAATATTCTCATCACTGCCATGTGAAGAAACAAATGAGTCATAGAGTTGTAATTTTGCTAGACACATGCTAATTTCTTTATTTGGTACAAATATATAGTACAGAAGGATTTACGCTTTATACGCTTGCAAACTTGTATTCATTGCTTGTAGCTTGGTTTTGTATATAAAACCATGCACCTTGCTTACAGAGTTTACTGAATAAGAACTGACAGGACAAAGAGGAAATGTCAAACGGCTCAGTTTTCTAACAGCTCCGGTTATGCTTACGGCTCCTGCTAATCGAATAAGCCTGTCACGTTTTTTTTTTTTTGTTTTTTTTTTTGCTAGGTTTCAGTTACATGTTTTACAAGCACAAACCACAGAATCAGCTCGCTGAGAAATCCACTCTGCACATAATAAATAAGTGACAAATAAGCACAGTTGGATATAAAAGCCAGCAGGCAGGCTACAATGCCAAACATGTGCACTTCAACGTAGTCGCTTGCGACCGTGAGGGAGAGTGCGGACAGGATTATACAGATAGTGGTGTCCTGACTCGGACAGATAAAAACTGATGGTGCCCCACAGGCATTGGAGCAAGCATACAGCACTGCTGATTTAGGTGAGTGCTTTTCCCACTCAATGCAAATGTGGGGGCACATTAAGCCATTATTCCCAGGAAGATTGTGCTAACATAGCCTCGAGCACAGTACAGCTACTGATTCGGGTATCTGATGTACCTGAGAGAAAATCCCAGCAGTCAAGAACAGACATTTGTAAAACAGAGCACTGTATAGGATTAGAGATGGTGCATGGGTGTATACAGAAGCATACATATTCACATATACTCCTAAAATTCATCATTATTCAGTCATGTTTTACTCATGGATATATGTGATGGAGATAATACTGTTCCTGGGAACGAGTGAAGCTTTTAATAAACTAGTCTACATCTATACTGGTTTGGGTGCTAAAGAACTGTAAAAATGAGATGAAGTAAGTAAAGTGCTGTTTGTTTTATCTTGTCGTGAATCTTTAGGTTGAAAAGTTATAATACCACTAGTAGAACCTTTGCTGTAAGAAACTCACACCTGAGCGACTTGCTGATGTGGGATAAGCTCACAATCAAAATCTTTGCCCAGCAATACTATCAGAATGTTTTCAAACTAGTTGAGCTGGATATAAGTGAAAAATGAACAATTCACAGCCCTTGTAAAACATGGCAATAGACTGATATCATCAAGTTTCTTGGCCTTAAATGAATTCCAATCAAATGAAATCCAATTAAACAGAAAGACACAAAAGAATTTAACGTTTTGGAACTCGGAGGGTTTTCACGCTGGCAGTTTAGTCTGAAACAGACCGACTGTAATGGGTGGTGTACCAACTGTAGGGGGTGGTGTGAGTTCAGGTGCACTGGAACTATGCCACGAATCCCCTGAATGTGAACACAACTCGAGTCTGCACTTGTTCAGGAAGTAAAGTAACGTTAGCTGATGATGCCATCACTAGCTTCCACAACACCGTAAGTGACAGGGGAACGTTTTGGGACACGCAAGAGGTGATGTGCCTTCCTGCGCACCAGTGCACTCAGATTTGGACCACAGCAAACTTGCCCAGTGTGAAAACCACCTCAGTTGGATGTGAATAATAAAGAGGGCAGTGAACATGTACAAATTAAAGAATATAAAGGAGGTTAAACTGGATAATTTAGTGTCCAGAAGAGACCTGGTGCTGTTATTCTTTCCGTCCAAAGCTTGACCGAAATGAATTGTGGGCTGCTGATTGTTTCGAAACTACTGTAGCTTTTTGTTACTTAAGAACGATATGACATTCGAGAAAATATTATTTTAAGCATGTGTTATGTTTTGAGCTCAATTGCTTATCGATTTTATGCAGTTGTTTTTGCTCATTTTCATGAAGTGCGCCAAATATCTGAGGTCGTCTGTCGTTTAAATAGCAAGTATAAACTTCTGACACGTTGTGGTCACATTGGCACGTGAGATATTCTTCTGTCTAATGTTCTGGAAGCAGCTCAGCCACTCATTCTCTCTCCCAACTTCTTTTCTTCGCCTCAAACGCCTAAACTGGTTTCGTGAAACATGGGAGCGGGCCAGTGGTTTGTGGAAAGTGCAGATCTTGGAGCATTTAGGCTTGTGTGTTCGTGATGTGAGGCATGTTTGTGTGTGCACCTGAGGTTCTGCTTCACTTATCTCTTTGAGGTTTGACAAAACACGGTTCACAGTTGGACAACACAGCAATTTGACCTCTCCTAAGGATGCAGTGAGCTTTCTCTGACCCTCATGCTGAGTGCTGTTTGCTGAGGTTTCATGAAAACCACTCAATAGCCTTTTCACTGCAAAATAGCTTTTTCTCATCGTACAAAGTAATGCACAACCTCCGTCTTTAGGCTGCTGAGGTTTTTCTGGATTCTTTTGGAGCTGAAAAAAAAACAACAACAACAAGATAAAAGCCCGGTACAGACTTAGACTTTTTTTTTTTTTTTTAAATACAGAAATAAAGATTTAAATTGCTGATGAATAAAGGTTAGTGTTATACCATGATACCTGTATGTGGTGCAATATGGTTCATATCGATGTAGCTAATGGTCAGTAGAGACGTCTACACAAATTCTAGTTAGCAATACATATTAAAGGTTCGTTTATGGTAAACACCCTCCATCCGAGGCAGCGACAAAGGCAGAACAAGAATGGTTTCCAGAAACAAAGAGCAGTTTTCGAATCAAAAATAAATCTCAATGTGAACAAAATGAATTCTACAATCACAAATGATTCTAGAAGCTTAAAGAACCAAAAGGTCTATTCTTGGAACTCAAAGCAAACAAATAAGGAAAAATAAAGGTTTCCAGAAGCATAAAAGAGTATTTCTGCATTCCGAGTCATCCAGACAAATCGTAAAGTAAAGAGACGGCAATCAACAAAGTATTTCTTTTATTTAAGTTGGAGTTATTTCTTATTAGTTGTATTTCTACGGTCTGTTTTCAGACTTTGATTGATTGATAATTAATATCTATAGCTTGTGGCTTGTAGAATGTTGTGTAGTATTTTTTTCTCCCAAACTCAGCTCTGTATAATTCAGATTTGTCACAGCCTGTACAGTAGAGTTGCTGAGCTGCTCGGTGTGTGTGAGGCAGATGGTGGAAGGCTGCTGGATAATAGATCTCAATATTAACTCCGCTGCATGCTGGGCCTGAT
Source organism: Tachysurus fulvidraco (assembly GCF_022655615.1). Lineage (NCBI taxonomy): Eukaryota > Metazoa > Chordata > Actinopteri > Siluriformes > Bagridae > Tachysurus > Tachysurus fulvidraco. The sequence continues at coordinate 9,273,419 of NC_062527.1, forward strand.
GGTGGATGATGCTCGGTTGAGAAGTGTTGACCTTCTGTGCTGTCATTTAGCCCCCCACGCCCCCCTGCACTCCGCTCAGATTACTTTGTTTTACTCAATTAAAGAAGACGGCTGAGCGTGACGAAAGCGGACATTTTTCGCCCGGTGACACGCCGCACGCTCTTACCTGGACTTGCTTGACATTAGCGCTCTGTCATGGGGTGAAATTGGGAGAAAGATGAAAGGGAAATGGACCCTTCTCTACACTCATTCAGATTAATGTTGCTGAGGAGTGACGCTTTTACTGCTGTCTGTCACAGTCGTGCCTGACACCGAGAGCTGGAGCGTGTTATTCAATTCAATTCAAGTTTATTTGTATAGCGCTTTTTTTTTAACAATAGACATCGTCTCAAAGCAGCTTTACAGAACGTAAACATAGAGCAGAAGGTAAACATAATGAATAATAAAAGAAATAAGGAATAATAAAAGAAAAAGAATTAACAGAATAAAAATTCAAGATTCTTATGTTTATGTTTTAAAGAGTTTTCAAGATTGTTATCACAGCTAACTTACAGTAGCTTCACCACTAGAAGTGATTATCCTAAACAAAAGTACGATGCCTTAAATAGAAATAAATGACGAATGATGAAAATATGATGTATAATATAGAAATGATTTATAATATTAATTTATGATATTTATAATATGAATAAAACATATACTATATTCCATAGACATTTCGCTATCGATAAATAAACATTTTTTATTAGATGAGATCGTGGGACTTGAAGAACTAAAATGTTTAGCTTTACTGATTAAATACAGTGTTCAGGAAAATATCGGAAAGAATGGACGGTATTATACACACTCGCTGTGGTGTACGGCTGTGTGTAGCGTAAGCTTCATATGATCGTACAAAAAGTTAAAACCAGTTTAACTACAGGATCTTACATTACCGAGGTGTCGTTTGTGTTCTCATATCAGATGACAAGAAAGTGTGGCACAAAACAGTGCGTATAGAGCGTGGAGTGTGTGTGTGTGTGTGTGTGTGTGTGTGTGTGTGTGTGTGTGTGTGTGTGTGTGTGTGCGTGCGCACTGGTGGTGCTTAACAGTCAGACGCACACAGATTATGTGCTTGAAGGGCTGGATGTCTTTGCCAACAGTGACAGTTGGGCTGGGAATTGGTGGGATCCGGCTGGAAGAACCCACCGGGGTCTGGGGCCCTCTCCTAGTGGCCTTCAGGGGCAGAAACGATCCCCGGTGCAGCTCGATGAAGAGCCGCTGATGACCGAGACCCTTTAAAGGCAGTGTGCTGATTTGAAGAATGTCTTTTAACTCTCTCCAGCCCAGGCTTGGACAGACTTTTGTTGATCTGCTCCTCTTTGCTCTTAATGCCCATGCTCTGTCCTGCCAAGATGCCCCTCCCTCCTCTAGCATATGTCATTTGTTTTACTTTTAGCTAAAAGTTGATGGCTTACCAATAAAGGCCCCGAGTTTTCGTTTGATGGGGAGTGTGAAGCATATGGAGAGAGTGTTGTAACAACCAAACAGCATTTTTCTCCTGCTGCTAAATCAAGATGGCAGGGACAGTTGTAGCAAATTAAAAGCCATACGTCAGCCTGATTGAACCATTTGCTGGATGGGGGGGCATATTTAGACCCCTATCATGTGTGTCACTGGTCATTCTGGCACTTGCATGAATGTGTTGTACTGCCGGTTCTCCCACCCACCTGTAGAACAATGCCAAATCCCACAACATTTTCCTCCTGAACACAGGTTTAGGATAACATTCAGTAGACCTGCGTTAAATCTAGCAGTATAAATTCTGTCGTCTTGTCTGGAGCATATGCACGATGACTAATGCAACATTTGAACACAACATGATGAAAAGCAAAGCATGTCTCCTAGTGCACAAGATTGTTTGTCTATGATAAAGTGTACGCCTTTGTCTTTCCATCTGTATTTATCACTTTTTTTATTCTTCTTTTTTTTTTTTTACAGTGACAGATGAGAATGCGTTAGTAATAGGCTTATGATATAAGACTCGGATGAAAAAGGTGTAGGACTTATTTTTCCGGTCTGATCCGAGTCTGATGATTATGACTGTCATTTTTCGGGATGATGTAATTTTGTGAAATTGTCCGTGTAACGCATTCCGAATGCGTCCTTAGTTATATTACTAAAATCTTTTGATATGTTTTTATTTTTTAGTAGACACACATAGCGCTAAGATTAAGGAGTTTTGTGCAAATTGATTAAAAAAATTAATTGCTGTTTACTTTTATGTTGTTTTTTTTTTTATCTCCGATATCAAAGCCACTTTGCAGTGTTGTGCTTCTTTTCCTGTGATTTTGGAGTGCGCTTCAGTGCTAATGCTTTAATGGAGATAATAAGCGGTTCGTACTGAAGCGCCTGGCGTGCTACGAGAGTATATATAGAACAGTAGCATAGATCTTAACCAGGTTGCTTAAACATTTGTATGCTGTGTTGTACAAGCTGTATAAAAATTAAAAGCTGGAATTTATGGTATTACTAGATATAAATGCGAAGATGTTTGAAACAGACCGGACGACTCCAGGTCATTCGAATTGCATAGAAATGGTCTGTATTGTTCTCAGAGATGTTTTGTGTCCTATGTCGTAAGTTATTGCTAAAATACAACAAGTCTAATCTTAATAAAATACGCTTCCCTTTCATTTCCTGTTTTCGGTCCGTATCGTCTACACGTCCGTTCGGCATCTTTAACGTAGCCGTTCTTGACCCGCGACCTCCTTCGTCTGTCAGACAGGGCTTTTTTTTTGTCTGCTGAGGAATCCTGATTGCAACCCCTCCCCCTTTCGCCACCTCGTTACCGTCCAACATCTCTGTTCCTGGAGACTCCATTAGGAAGTCCAGAGCGTCCTTGGAAGTCTCCTCTCTCGCTGTATAACTTTTCTCCCCGTCTTGCGACTGTCTCCGGCTCTCGCGCGCTCATTTTTCCATCGCTAAAAAAGTAGGGCGGAGGTTATTAGGGTGAATTTGATATAACAGCCCATCTGATGCAATGGAGCGCCCTGTCAGACACAAACAATAGATAAAGTTGGAAATATAATGGGAGGTAAGGAACGGTCTGGTATTCCCAGAGAATGCTCCCTAAAGAGTGAGGAACATTTGTCTGCATATATTTGCAGAGAACACTAGAGGGGAGAGAATGAAGGTCGCAATAACATAAATCTATTTCCATATCGGAAGAAATTAACAGTATCTCCACGTTTAGGAAGCAGCAGCAGCTTCAGGAGCTGTTGTTCTTGTAGGACGGTTCCCGGATCGTAGCTTAAGTCTTTAGCGTTTAGTGTAGATGCTGATTTAGGCTTCACCACCAGAGGTTTATTGCATAAGATTCCAGATTTAAGGCCAAACGTGAAGAATGTAAAGAGGTAACAGATGTTAATGGTTGCATAATAGAAGAATGAGGTACTTTAATGTCGATCAAAAGGTTTTAATCCAGGCTGACCTTGTTTAATTGTAGCAGGCAGCTTGGGTGCGGCTGTGTGTGTGTGTGTGTGTGTGTGTGTGTGTGTGTGTGTGTGTGTGTGTGTGTGTGTGTGTGTGTGTGTGTGTGTGTGTGTGTGTGTGTGTGTGTGTGTGTGTGTGTGTGACCTCTGAAATGAACTAAAAACTTCATCCAAATCTGTATTTACTGGTGTCACTGAAGCTAAACTCTTATAGTGTGCACATGGAAATCAGTTAATCTCACAGGGATTACCTACCTGGGTATCTTCCAGTTTGAATTTAGATGATGATTCGAGTGTACTTCATAATTCTGTAGTCAGAAACTTGATGCAGGTCTATAGCACTGATTATTTGTAAGGGTTTATTGTGAATTAAAAAAAAAACCCACCTAACTTAAAAAACAAACAAACAAACAAACAAATAAATAAATAAATCTAAAACCCCATGATATTTTTTTTTTCATTAAAAATATTTGATACTGTTGACATTTTTCGGTGGAGAAAACTATCAAGTTGCGGTGTTTTATACATCTATGCAGAATGTGTTGAATTGTGTATTTCTATACACAATTCAACACATAGTTTAACTTCTAATTTTCTGGTCATTTTTCACTCATTTAATTTTCAGTTCATTATTGTAACGCTTCAAAGTTGTTCAAATTATTTTAGTGATGCTGCCCTTGTAATAGATTATTTGTATTTTATTTCTTATTAATATTTCGATTGTAGGTTCTGGGTTATGAATTCTGGGTCATAGAAAAGTTTCCTTTGCTGCGTGCTTGTGTTTGCTTACAATAATGTAAGATTGATTTATTTTGATTTCTTGTTTCGGTTAAAACCTTCTGACCTTTTCAGTTCAAATGTCTTTTTATTGATTTTTTTTTTTCTGTATTTTTAAGCCACAGATTTGTCGCACATGTTTCCCAAGGCGTATCACACCGATGTCAGTAAATGGCAATAAGAATAGCGTTGTAGACGTAGACTCCCGAGGAGTGTTCGACGTAGTGCTCCCACACAAGGGTACAGTACACTACACAGCCACCTTGTCTCAGCTGTTCACGTCCCATGTTAATCCATGTGAAATATGTCATTTTAATTAAAACTCTCTTTCCATTAATGGAACAAATGAGCATGTTTCTGTGGAGGTGATTTGGAATTGTCGCTTCTGAATTAGACGATGCTTCCTCTACTGAATTTATTCAAGTGACTGTGATTTAGCTGGAGCTGTGTGTGAGTGAGTGTGTGAGTGAGTGTGTGTGTGAGTGAGTGTGTGTGTGAGTGAGTGTGTGTGTGTGTGTGTGAGTGTGTGTGTGTGTATGTGTGTGTGAGTGTGAGTGTGTGTGTGTGTGAGTGTGTGTGTGTGTGAGTGTGTGTGTGAGTGTGTGTGTGTGTGTGAGTGTGTGTGTGAGTGTGTGTGTGTGAGTGTGTGTGTGTGTGTGTGTGTGAGTGTGTGTGTGTGTGTGAGTGTGTGTGTGAGTGTGTGTGTGTGTGAGTGTGCGTGTGAGTGTGCGTGTGAGTGTGCGTGTGAGTGTGCGAGAGTGAGTGTGTGAGAGTGAGTGTGCGAGAGTGAGTGTGCGAGAGTGAGTGTGTGAGAGTGAGTGTGAGTGAGTGTGTGAGTGTGAGTGTGTGAGTGTGCGTGTGCGAGTGTGTGTGCGAGTGTGTGTGCGAGTGTGTGAGTGTGTGTGTGTGCGTGTGTGTGTGTGCGTGTGCGAGTGAGTGTGCGTGTGCGAGTGAGTGTGTGTGTGAGTGTGAGTGTGCGTGTGTGTGTGTGTGAGAGTGTGTGAGTGTGAGTGTGAGTGTGCGTGTGCGTGTGCGAGTTGAGTGTGTGTGTGAGTGTGTGTGCGTGTGAGTGTGAGTGTGCGTGTGTGTGTGTGTGAGAGTGTGTGAGTGTGAGTGTGCGTGTGCGTGTGCGAGTTGAGTGTGCGTGTGCGTGTGCGAGTTGAGTGTGTGTGTGAGTGTGTGAGTGTGTGAGTGTGTGAGTGTGTGTGTGTGTGTGTGTGAAATTCAGCAGATCTCTGTGCTCACACTGGCTTCATTAAAAGCGATTAAGGAATAGGTCAGTTTTCTCTGCTTGACTTCAACATGCCAGATCCAAGGCAATGTGTTCATCTGGTCAGGGTCTCCAGCTCTGCTTATCCAATGAGGCAGGAAACCAAAGATGTCACATTTTCTACAGAGGTGATTAATACACTGATTATACACTGACATGACTCTTTATAACATTCATGCATTTTCTGCCGTGTTTCTCTTATGAACTTAACAAGTTCATACATTATAGAGAAATATTTCTGTCTTTTTCTACTCAATCATATAATTCAATCATTTATTCATTTGTCGAGGATTTGGTTTTGCGCACTGCTCCATATGGGACGGACCAGTCCTACTGTCCAGGGAGAGAGTTGACAAACACTAACTGTAAACGTGAAATTAATTTTTCAGGGCACTTTGGCCACCTGTCTGCTGAGACGGAGAACAGGGCTTGCCATTTGGTAAGGGCACGGAGCGAGTGTGCCAACAGAGACCAGGTGGGCAAAAATGTCGCCCCATATGTCACACGATTTGAGTATGAGTTGTACGCTCGAGGGATCAGCGCTATTTTCTCCATGCAACGAATCAGCTACAATTTGTGCACTAATGTGTTACCTGTGCAGTCGAGTCATGTTTGACCACTTGAATAAATGCAGTGGCGGAATCCTTGAGCCGGGCATTTTCAAACAGCAAACGCATTTGGCTTCGGTTCGAGCAGTTCTGAGTGAGTTAACAGACGGCACGAACACCTGGACGAGAGAAAAACAGAGCAGCAGAGAGAAGGAGACTGAAAGGAAAGGGAGGGTTGTGAGGAGCAGCGCATATTGAAGCGGTCTTGGAAAGAATGATTTCACTCAAGCGTCTCTTTGAATTAAGCTGAGAGAGAACAGCTCTTTGCAGTCATTTGTCTTCCTTAATCATACAGCACGCTGTGTTTTTCAGAGGCGGACCGTGATGCACGGTTATGCGCCCAGCTGTGCAGTAGGAGCCGAAGGAAACATGTCCATCCCTCACGATTACGAGCGATGAACCGGAGGCACTCTGTCTGAGAGCGGCTGTACCGTACGCAAGCGGATAGCAGAAGGTGCTTTAAGGACCGATAGTGATGGAGAAAATCTTTTTCGAAGTGGGATTGAAGGATAAAGGAGAGGCGGTAACTCACTATGGACGTGGGGAGGAAGTTGCCCCATGCTTGTCAGAGTTTTAGCAAGCCGAAAATTGATGGGGCCCACAGGCAGCACGGCTAATTTTAGTTGAAATCACCTAAGTGGTTTGGCTAATTTATCCCTCCTCCTCGCCCTTACCCCCTGGACACCCCTCTCCCTCCCATTGCACCGCCCCTACTTTTCTCTCATCTTCCTTCTTCACTTTCCTCCTTTTCTCTTTTTGTCATTCCCCTTCCTTCTGCACTTCTCTCTTGTCCTCGCCCTCCTTAACTGTCCAGCACATTAAGTTCTGTCCAGACGTAAAGTGACAGAAGAAACAAACGATATCTTTCTCCCTGCTGCCTCGAACAACTCGACATAAACAGAGCCAACTCCAGTATTATAGATTTCTATAAAAATGTTCGGTTTAATCCATTCACACGACTAGTATTTTTCCTTTCCCCTTCAAAGAAATAACAGGTTCCTCTTACAAACAGAGCTCAGGTTCGGCATCTGACATGACCGTGTTCTTGCAGACTCGTTTAAGCACTATAATAAATGCAGACGTTGCCTGAGAAAGAACGACGAAAAAAGGTCAGATGATGGAAGTACAGGACGAGTGAGTCATGACCTCTCTTTCTCTCTCTCTGTTCTCTCCATTCTCAAATACTCCAGGTCTGGGATGAATAAAGCTTTGTGAAAGTGTCGTCGATGCACTCAGACAGATATACTGCAAATGTCGCATGATTGTGATAACATAAGGAGGTGAATTTACGATAGATTTGAATAGAGATGGACTATTACTCACAACACGGCCAAATAAAAGAAGATTTGAACCGAAATGATGGTAAACAAGACCGCAGGATTCTTTGTAAGAAGGGAACGGACGTCAGGATATTTTATATTGAGTGGCATTATTTACTGCATTTAGGTCACATTAAGAATGATTAGACTTGGCATTAGGAAAGGAGAACGTTAGCGACATTTGTTCAAATATGGATCGAATACATTTGAGTAAAAATATATACACACGAAATAGTAAAAGTAATCGATGTCCGTCTGCTCGTAAATACCGAATCTGATGTTTATCAGGTGTAAATGTTATAAATTCCTTCAGACACAATTTCTGAATTTGAACAAGTGCCAGTAAACAACCACACAATTTCTTTTAAGTCATTTATTTCTTTATGTCTTTAAGTGGATATCAGTCGAGGCTCGTGCTGATTATTTGGCTTATTTTTGATTAAAAATACAGCATTTTTAATTGAAAGAGTTATTTGGTTAATGTTGCTGATGGTGTGTTAATGCTGAAGGGGATAGTTCATGCTAACTAATGCATTATATAATTCCAGTTTCATTTAAAACATTTGCTATATAATTATAAATAACGATGCGGTGTTTTCATAATCGAACTCCTTTCCCATGTTCGTGTGCTGCCAAACCACAGCTTTTTAACATTTCTCTTAGCGCTTCCACGTTCCGGAACGTGTCTCTTTTCCCGTGATGCTGCCGAGAGAGTGACCTGTAAATTAATAATAAATCATTTCAGCCCCTTTGCTTAGAGGATTAACAGAAAGACATAGTCTGGTGCAAGTCTGGTAGGAACCACTAAAGGTTTTTTTATATGCATTGTGCATGTAAGAACGATTCACAGAAACTTTATGCATTCAAGCTCAGATGTTTCTGTGAGGTCTCAGTATGAACCGAATCCTCCAGTTAAGAGAAAAGACATTTACATTTACAGCATTTAGCAGAAGCCCTTATCTAAAGTGACTTACAGTTTATACACCTGAACAATTGAGGGAGTAGCAGTGGCAGCTCGGTGGACCTGGGATTCGAACTCATGACCTTCCGATCAGTAGTCCAACGCCTTTATTTATTAATAGTTTGAAGAGAAAACAACGATAACTAAGTTTACAGGAAACAATTGTACTCAAAACGCCCTTACAAAAATAGTACTAAAGAATATCGGTGAAATGTCGTCACGTCATACATTTCTGTTTAGGTTTATTTTTGTGGAAAGATCTGTGAAACAGGTCATGTCTTTTATCCATTCTACTATAGCAGTAACAAGCTGGCGATACTTACTGTCGCATGAAGTTTTCAAGGCTAGGATCATCTCAGATGGAGCACTAACCTTTATTTAAACGTCATTTTTCAGTCGATTGCAAATGACACGTTTGTCAAATGCAAGTTATTGTGCTGCTAGCTCTAGGAGAATACGCAGAACTTTTCAAAACAAAAATAAATGAATAAATAAATCACACAACGTAAGATAAAATTAAAGATTTGTTAGGCTTTGTTAGGTTTGTCCATCGAAGTGTCATCGGCCAACTTGAAATCTTTTCTCGTCAAGCCTGAGCATCCGATAGCTCCGCCCCCTTCTGCTCCGTAAGCAAAGCTGCGAGTGTTGAGTCCATGACGTATCCAACATTCCAGACTTTTTTTATTGGTTGATGAATAAGTGCAGCATTCAGGTACTTAAAGTGACTTTTTCTTGTTCAATTTTCAGTGTGAAGACACGACACATTATTTAGCCTACAAATTGGCATAAAATAGAGTGTAGTGTTAGCATGCGATTTGGGCTTCATATAGTGGCAGAGCGTTGAGGCTGTGCCGCCTCATGGTGCTTTTATAAACGATAACGCTTGCATAAAACTTCCTTATATGAACAATGAAGTGTTTAACTCATGTGTGCTGGCAACTTTTGACACTTGTTTAGACTCGGGTCTAGACTATTCTGCTTTTTTGCTGCTCTACATTTGTCCTTCCTCTTATTCTGCAGCGTGAATGTGATGACTTAATCATTTCTGCTTGTTTATTCACAACTCAAGAAATAATAAGACAGAAACTCTACACAAGGGGGTCAGCTTGTCAGCATATTTATATTCAGCACTTGTAGTGCTAATAAGCTAGCGGCGCCTGCGAACACGGGAGCGTAGCTGACTTCTAAAGCAGAACACTTGTGGGTCTTTTTTTTTCCTAGGATTTGTATTATTATTTCTTTAGTGCCACCTAATTGAATTTCAAGCTCTTATCAGGTTGCTGAGGATTAAAGGAAGAACCCAAACAAAAGAACGCTATTGTAATGCGCTCCTCGGCAGGTGAATGAAACCATGCGACGGCATTTCGTCACGAAATAAAGAGCGCTATTGCCAAACGTCAGCATTAATATCAGGCCGATCGTGCTCGTCTATTCTTTGTGACGGAGAGCCGAGGGGAGCTGATAGCGGCAAGTCCATTATGCATTAGATGAGTCCTGTGAACCCTTACATTCAAAATGAGTTCGAGACAGAGGACGGAGTGTCTCCAATTCCCCTCTCAACATTTGTGTCACACTGATAAAAATCATTAGGACAGTCTCTGATTCCCTGTGCCTGTCTGTTAAGTGCCTTCCCTGCTTCCCCGTGCTCAGCCGTGTCTCACAGAGCTGAAGAAAATGATATCTTTGCAGTCTTGCGTCGAAGCCAAGCGCTCTTGGCAGCGTGGAGTGCACGGCTCTGCTTGCCAAGCACCTGGTCAAACTGAACACAATGAGCAGCTTATGGACGCTGTCCATCCTCAGACATCATTTTTAGCCATGATACGCTGTGAAACGCTCGAGTTTGAAGGGAATTCTTGTGGGAAGAACTTGAAAGGAAAAATAAAAGTCAACATTTTTTTTTTTTTTATTCCTGCACAATTTTTTTTTTTAAAGCATTGCTGAGCCTCGCCTGCTTCCCTTCCCCAGACACTGAAGAGGATTTGACTGCTAAGTAGTCTTCTGCTGCCAGTTTTGTCTTTCATAATTAACTCGTCATTGTTTGCGGTTTTGTTTGCCTTTTTCTGCTGCTCGGTACAGTTGTGCTTATTTTTCTGTTATGGATGTTTATTCCGTAATGGATCCTAGGTTAAGAACAATTGAGCATTGCTGTTTGTTTACTCAGAGTGAGACTTTTTTTTCTCTCTCTGTTAAAATGCTGACATGGAAATGGTTTAAACAGAGAACGCGACTCTAATCGGTTCTCAACCTGTTCTGCCTCAAAATTCTCACCACTGCGTCCTTCCCGTCCTGCCGAATCTGCGTCGTGTTGAGATTCTTTCTTATTTAATAAATAATCGAAACAAATTTACGATTCCAGACACGTGTAATTGTCGTACATGAAAGAGGGGAAGATTACATTTGGGCTTTTAAAAAAATATATATTTTTCTAAAGATACACATTTAATGATGCTTTTAAGAATTGCTGTGCCTCCGAGCCAACAACTGCCGGGACTCACCGTGGCTAATGGGAGGACTGGGCTTGTGCTTGTGCGTCACATTCCGGTGTTTTATTGAACAGAAGCAATGTGGTTAAAAGCGTGCATTGTAAACCAAGCACATCCACATCATCTCTGTTTTTCTTCCTCTGGCTAGTCACGTAATGTACAAATATCTATTTATTATAATTGTTATTAGAATAGATCTGATGCTCATGCGTTATTCACACCTGTGTATATGACCACATAAAGGGTGTTAGTAAAAAGTCTCTCCAGCTCTGACCGATAAAGGTATAGCTCAGGTGTCCTTTAAATCACAGCCACACTCTGTAAAATATCGAATCTCTAATAATACAAATGTCTCCACAATCAGGTTCACGTCTATCATGATACTAAACACATTTCTTCAGTTGCACGGGAAACTCTCAGTCATGGCATCCCGATTTTATTTTATTTTTTTTATATCATTATTATTATTATTGTTCTAGTCCTGTGCAGCTTTTTTTTCCCTGACAGACACATGAAGAAGACAATAATAACCAAGAGTAGGAGGTTCTTTATCCTCTGTTCCTCCTCATTTTGGATGGAACTGCTGGAATTCACACAATGGGCACGGTTTAAACAATGGTTGTTTGCAAAATATGCAAAGGCAATACTGGCATGTCGAGGAAACAATAATCATTTGTTTAACCACCGAGAAAGAACACCAAAGAGTGTGCAGAAATCCAGATAACACGGGTCTGTGCACGTGAGTGTAACAGCACCACAGGCAGAAACAGCAGCGAGGTAAACCAATGTGTTTGGGCTACATACTGTATGAGAAAACAACTCCGTGCTGGAAAGACCTCACTGATGCCATGACATTTCACCCGGGAAAGAATATAATACCCAACAAAATTAGACTTTTAAACAACTTCTGTAAATTTTTTATCTTTGGTACAATTTTACTAAGAAAAATCAAAACAAAACAAACAACCCAATAAAACACAGTGACACTATAAATCTGATTGAGTAAGTCAACAAATTTCCGTTATCACTCAGTTTATCGTATTAAGACGTCAGTAGAGATGATGTGTGGTTTTTTGTTTTTTTACTTTTTTTTTTTTTTTTTTTTTTTTAAAAGTAAGTCATGCATTCATGCTTAAATCTTGTTTTTTTTTGGGAGCTCATTTTTAATACTTTGCTCTGAAAGCTACTGTAATGTTCTGTGACGGTCTGTTTTTCTTTAAGGTTATGTTTCTATCAGTAGGGAAATTAGTGAGCTGGGTCTGTTCAGTAACTTTAACTTTAAAAATAATTCAACTCCCACCTGAGCTGAGAATCAAACCCATAACACCGACAGTTCGCACCAGATATATTAGCATTGCGCTATTCGACCTCGCACGCTTTAATCTCCTAAATTAAATCCAAAACTTGAGCGTCCTCGTGAGCTTATATGTAATTGGTTCGCATTAATACTACATGGTTGCTCACGCTCACTCTACATCGTACATCAATAGAAAGTTGTTTAAAAGTTCTAGTTTAAATGAAGCCGTGAAAACGGCTTTGTTTTAGTGATAATATTGTGCATTATGATACAGACTGAAAAAAAGGTTGATATTTGTTGGTATATTCTGTTTAGTACTCACACAATAAAGTTGAATTATTACTTTAAAATATCCCAGTTGTCAAAGCAGAACATAGTAAAAGTTATAGCTCAGATGACATCACAGACTAAATGCTTTTAGATCTTGTCCTGAGTCTTGAGTCTTGAGTCCTGAGTCCTTTTAAAAAAATTTTAATCTAAAAAGTTATATTCTAGCTATTGAGGCTCCGAGACGCTTTGCTATATGGCCTGCTTACTGTGTTTTTTATTTATTTATTTATTTATTTATTTTTGGCCGGTTTCCATAGCCGCACAGTACGTTCTTTTCCTTTAACGTTTAAGCGTGTGAGAGATTGAGGCCTGAGAGTCACCATGGCACGCGGCTAATAATGGACGGTGCAGATGGGGTCTGCTGGAATGGAGCTGTGTGCTAACTTCATGGGGTTGAGGAAAGCGCAGAGTGTCAAAGCGACTCCCATGTCGCACGCACTAGCGGGGAATGGATACCGTCTGGCAGACAGGTTGGCACTCTGCTCTTTCCCCCCGTACCTGCTCTGGAGGTAGTCCAGGGTTAATTATAGTCGAGCACTTGAGTCTAGTGTCAGCGTGCAACCGTACAGAGGGGGGGGTGTCACACTTCCATGTCCTCAACAGCAAAGACGAGAGTAAAGGCGTGCTCTTCTTTCATCGTGTCCTCTGCATAATGGAATAAAACGTATCTAGGTGTAAAAGCCTTGTAATAACAGGTGTCATGTGTGTTTGCATCAGTAGACAGGAAGTTGTCACAATTTCATCCTGCTGGTGGTTGGGAAATTTTTTCAAAGTCACCTCTTTGTTTTAAGACATAAAGTAAGACATAAGACTTCATTTTTCCATCACACGCAGTATAATCGGTTGCTTTTCTTATACACAGCGAGGCTCACGCTGTCGAGTCACGCCTGTGCTCTCTGTCCTAGAAAAAAAGAACACTTTGCGTTTCAAAAAAGTTTTGTTCTTGCTGCCCAGTTATTTTTACGATGGCCCATTTCCGCGCTTGTTGTGGCATTATTTTGACCTTACGCAGAGCACCTTCTCCCAAGTCAAATTAGCTTTCACCATTCACAGAAACAGAGTAATGTAAGGGCTTGAATGTGAAGAAATGGAAGGCGTGTGCCATTGGGGTTAATAATATTCCTTCTCTTCAACAAGTACCGAGGGATGCCGGGCGTCCTTGAGAACGACAGCACGTCTCTTTCACCCTGCACCTCATTTCGCCTTCCATCTTTCCGCACGTTGCGACGTGACCCAAGACATATATGTCGATGAACCGATCGTATCTACTGTATGAACACAAAGCGTCACATGTCACTGATGCAGTTCTGAGGACACATTTCTCTCTGAGAGTAAGCAGCACAGGAATATTATCTTCTGTGGATCAATAGATGCTCATCAGATGTTTTTTTTTTGTTTCAAAAGAATGCAGGCAAAACTGTGAGGATTTAACTCAGGCAAGTCTATGAACACCTGGGGCTGAGCTTGCAGAGGTGGCTGAACATGATGAGAGAGAGAGAGGGAGATGTCGAGTGAAAGAGGGAGCTGCGGTCTCTGTGTTCTTGTTTGATAGGATGAGAGTGACTGCGAGCCGAGCTCAGCCTGAGGCCCGCCGAGGTTTGCGCCACCTGTTTGTTTTCCTCCTCATCCGTGCAGAGAGCTTTTAAATGCCTTGCTGTACCCAGCCCCGTGGGACTCAGGGGTGTGAGATCCAACACAAAAAAGGTGACAGAGGAGTCGTGAGTTGTCGTATTAACTTGGGGATTTATGATTTATTAATCTGCACTTTTTTAAATCTGAACCGAAGCGTTGCGAGGTTACCCAGCTCAGTCCCCTCAGGAGTAATCTTGCTGCCGAGAACAATTGAGAAGCGCTGCATTTTTTGTCTTCTTAAACTGCCGGAAAGTGCTCACTCCATTAGTCCTGTGAGTGCAGCTGGGGGACAGGGGCAGTAGAGACGGAGCGGAGGGAGAAAGAGAGATACAGAGAGATACAGAAAGAGAGAGAGAGAGATATGCAAGGGAAACCAAAAGAGGAGAGGGTCACGCACGGCCCAGCCACAAGAAAGTTTGTTATTCCTCCAGGGGTTTTATTTTCATCCCTTGCTACACAGTGATGCCTCATTTTTCCACGTATTGTTCTAGTGAAGAAAAAGCTTTTGCACATGAAGGAGTGTAAGAAGCAATAGAGTTTATGAACGAACCCTTCCACCGCACAAGTCCTCTGCTTTTGTCTGTCTATCTATAAAATACTGACACGTTTGCGTAACATGTCTCATAATTTATCACTCACACTTATCCACTCTTTCACCAGTGGTCTAACGCTTAGTATCGGGAGAAAAAAGGCGCAAAAACTGTCACCGAGTCCATCTACAGTGTATAAAGTTTCCTGCACGTGACGGAGCGCTTCTCCTTGGTAGCGTGACTGCTTAAATCAAAGTCATTCGCACCTGAAAGGCTGAGATTAGGCGAAAGTCACACTGAAGGTACAGTAATGGCCCGAGGTCTCTACTCCTCCACAGTGGAGACACATTCAGCAGGAGAGAAACAGGGCTGGTGCCAGACAGATCTTTGGCATGCCTCTCTCTCTTCACTTGGCCGGGTGGTCGATCACACCATCACAGCCAACAAGACGGTTAAAAAAGCAACAACATGGACGTGCAGGCGGTGGAAGCTGTCAGCATGCAGTAACAATGCTGGTGTTTTACCTCCTTTAGTCATGGAGGATGGATGAGTAATGCTTCAGCACCAGGATGGAGAAGGTGGCGTTAGTTATCTTCATATTAATAATCTGCCACATGTTCGGGTGGTATACTGTATACATTTAGAGGTTCTCATGTAGACTTTTTTTTTTTTTTTGGCGCAAACTTTGTATAAACATTTTGTGTTACAGTCCACTACACGTGTATCACATACATGAAGCAAGGACCCAAAGCACAAATTCCTACTCATTCTTTTTTTTTCTTGCTGAAATGTTGTTCTTCATCTGTAGGCCAGATCTCGCGAAGCCACATGCAGTTGATTATGATGCTACATTTTCCATTGGTAGTGTGTCATTTTGAAGCATCTTGGTGAGGTCCATAGATTTATTTGTAGAGGCATTTGTCATGGCAGCACGTTCTGGTTTCCATTTGTCTGTCAAACGATTTCTAAAAATACTTTTGAGTGTTCTTCAATGCTAGAAGATCATCTGGAGTTAAGAATTGTTTTATCCATCCATCCATCTTCTGTAGCATTAGTACCTGGAGTCTATCCCAGGGGACTTAGGGCACAAGGCTGGGGCCTTCCCTGGGCAGGGTGCTAACTCATCACAGGGCACAATCACACACCCATAGGAACCCAGAGGAAACCCCTTAAACACGGGGAGAACAGGCAATTTCAGAAGCTACTACTGGATCCCCCACTCTTAATTGATTTATATCAAATTCTATTTAATTATGTATAATTGATATCAATTTTCTATTAGTATTAAATTATTACTTAAAATGCGAGCAGAACATTATTTGTCAACATAATACAACCGATAGTGCAGTAAACTTTTTAACCCGATTACAGTTCTGCTGGTACATTGAGCGGTACATTATATTTTATTCTTTTAATAGGCATGTGCTTTTGCTTTTACTGTAAAATCAATTTAATTAATTAGTGAATTAAAATTAATTAATTTGATACTGTAAAATGCATTCAGTGAGTGATGTGTTTGGTGCCCTATGATGGACTGATGCCCATTTCACACCCAGCTCACGTCCATCATTAATCCCCCTGACCAGGATTAATCACTTACTGAAGCTGAAAATAAGGAATAAATTTCACATACAATGTAAAACTGTCGGTTTAGCATTAGAAACCATAGAAATGATTTTATACTCTTTTTTTTCTTCTCTCAGTTGTGTCAGTCATGTCACTACACTACTTCACTTCAGTTGAATTATGATCATTTGTCTCCTGACTGTTTAGGCCGTAACTCTGATCATGCAGTTGATATACTGTACTACATTCGCTGGCATAATATAATGAGATGTGTTGAGGGATTAAGTGTGCTTTTTTTTTTTTTTTTTTTTTTTGGCTTTGTTTTTTTTTTTTTACCAGACTGACAGAAATTTGCATAGATTTGCAAACAGAATGGCCGAGACCACACAGACGTCTTTTAGGAGCACAAACTTAGGAGAAATAAACACAGAGGTTGGTACATGAGTCAGTAGAGGGAAAATTTGTAAGGGAAAGTGTAGTCGCACACACATGGATGGCTAAAATAAGAAGCAAAGCTCTGATTAGAATCGCAGCAGATGGATGTTGGAGGAATAAAAGGGATGCCAGTGTTGTTCTGTGCAGTCAGGTGCCAGGTCTGGGCTCTGAGGAGCAGTGGCGAGCGGAGCAGAGCTGATGTAATATGACAGCTTTGCTGTTCTCAGAACAGCCACTCCAAGGTCACTTTGGCTGGAGCAAGCTCTAGAGAGAGAAGGGTAGTGTGTTGTTATATTGATCAAAGGATAGAGATTAATACGAATACACCCCGAACGCCTCACAAAGTATGGTGTGTACAGTATGCGTGAGCGTTTATCGGAGTGTTTTTAGTGCACTCGAATATGATGAATGAGATCCATTGCCAGGTTTAGCCACACAGGGAAACTATCATTCTGTTCTGTTGTTACTCACAACACTTCTCTGCCACTTACTGTGCATGCATGTGTTTAAAACTTCAGATCCAGATTTCGCTGTTCAGACGCTATCCACGGCTCCTGTGTGAAGTTCATTAATGAGTCTGACAAAGTTTGAAAATGTCAGTCCTACCTGTAAAGTTTCAGAGGAACCGGAGGCTTTTTTACCCCATACACGGGCTGCGCAGAGCAGCGTGGTTTGCTAGTTAATAAATCATGCAGGATGAGTTTATCATGGAGATAGAGAAGCCCCCTCTGGGCTCCACTGGGTAACACTGTGTTTCTGGGAGCTGCTATAACACATGATGAAATGCTGCTGTCAAAACCATCACTTTTATGGCTGCAAACTTTTTATCTTTATCCCCGTCAATAGTGGGGTTAGAAGACTTGTTTATGAAGTTTATGTTATGCATTGCAAACGAAGAAGGAGACAAACAAAAAGGCATTTCTGAACGTGCAGGTAATATGTGTGAGGAAATGTGTGTTGTTATTATTAACAACATTCTGAGGGGAAAAAATGCTTTGCTTGTTTTTGTATACAGTTCTGCCTTAATTAAAGACAAAGGTTTGCTAGATCCTCTTTATTCGTGTTAAAAACGCTTATGTTTATTAGAGGGATGTAACCAAATATGAATAGGTTGATCAAAAACAGATCCTGTTTTCTAAATGGGAAAAGCTACTTTCTGAAAGGTTATTAATAATTAGGCTTTAATTAGGCTACAAGACACTAGAGGTGTTTCTATCTCTGGGCTTTTCCCATTGTTTTTCTGATTTTCACTGTTTCTGAGGTAAAATTTGGAGCATTAAAAATATATAAATACATTTACAAATATAGTGTTACTCATGTTTACTGTCTAACCGTTACATTTTGTATAAAGATGCACAAGACATGGATTTTCTCACTGTTACAGAAAGAACTATCGCTATTTATCTGGGTTTTTTGGTTTGATTTTTGGTTTGATTTTTTTCATTTGTGTCTTGCAGACTGAATGAAAATGAAAAAAAGCACTGATGTCATTAACTGTCCATTAGTGAAGACACTAGAACAATTCGTTTTTCTCTTCTACAGAACGTCTTACATCTCACTGTTCAGTCTACAGCGTAATTGCTTCTCAGAACCCACAATTTCGGTCGAGGCTCCAAACTCTTGAGAGTGACTTTGAAGATAGAGGAACACCAGTGCCCCAGTGCTCCGGCAGCGGCGGCGCATTTTAGGGAATAGAGGAGGCAGTAATGGGAATCTCAACTAATGACTTGGGAGAACAAACCTTGGTCTCTTAACATCAAAACCTTATTATTTTTAGCTCTGGCCAATGTTGAGCTTATCCCTGTTACTGGGACTATGCTTTGTGCTATCAGATGTGGAAATTAAAGCTAAATGACTTAAGGGGACGACCGCTCATACTACAAGTAGGCTAGTCTGCCCTTCAACAGAGCTCAACTTGACATCTCTGTCCATTATAAGCTTTCTCTTTTTCTCAGGTTGTTCTTTTGGCAAAAGGACACGATTCATGGGACAGAGGTGGGGTTTGATATAACATAAAGACTT
Organism: Tachysurus fulvidraco; assembly: GCF_022655615.1. Classification (NCBI taxonomy): domain Eukaryota; kingdom Metazoa; phylum Chordata; class Actinopteri; order Siluriformes; family Bagridae; genus Tachysurus; species Tachysurus fulvidraco. Next base: position 9,292,122 of record NC_062527.1, read on the forward strand.
AACCAAGGTGTCAACAGTTTCAAGTCACTGCAAACATTTTGACAAATAAAATCTTGAATGAAATAACACTAGGCACTTTTGATTTGATTGTTTTTTTTTTTTGTATTTTTTATTTGTACTGCTGCTTTGCTGCCGTTTCTGTTTCTTTGGTTCCCAAAATAAGAAGCAACATCGAGAGATACCATGTGCATGTGCAACATGTCGAATCAACTTCAGACCGTTTCATATTTCTTTTGTGCATGAGCTAATTATGCAATGGCACACATCTTTAAAAAATGGCCAGTTAATTCACCATTTCCTTATTTTCCAGTACACTGATAGAGTTGCTATGGCTATGACTCATATACATCTCATCTGTTATAGTTGTAAAAACCCTCAATGCCATTTGTACAAGTGCAAATTGTTTATTAAGGACAAAATCAGTCCAGGATATGAAGTCGAGTTCAAAAAACAGGCCGAGGGCTTTTTCTTCATTCAGGTGGAAATTCCATTTCATTTCTGTGTCTTATAGGTTTATTAATAATGTATATTGTGTTAAACATAAGGTTGCTAAAATACAAAGGTTGCCAAGCCTTAGATTTTCAATTTTTCTTTTTAGTTTTGGCCTCACACTATCTTCTTCTTTGGCAAAGATATATGATAAAGTGCAGCCTTTTTGTTAGCAGATTAACACATTTAATTTTAAAGTTAAAATGTACATTTCTTGATTAATGAGAACATTTATGTGTGGGTGTACTGGCTGTATTTACTGCTCAAATGATCTTTTAAGCAGGCATTTTATTTGAATCAGATTATGCTGAACTTTTTGATCATGGTTTGTAGAATCGGTCACACACGAAGAGACGGTTTTGGCTCTAAAGTTCTACTTTATGAAGAAAAGCAAACAAAATGGATCAAATGCTCTATGGGTAATGAGAAATGAGATAAACATTAGGACCGGCCTTATTAGGTTTATAGTCTTGAATGAAGAGCCACACCCAAGGAGCTGCCTGCTGTTTCTGTCATCTGACTTCTTTTTGGATGTTTCCAAGCCTTTTGGCATCACTGAAATAGTTGTTCCACTGGAAGGGCTACTGTCTGTGTGGAATTTCAATGGAACAACAGCAGCTGATACCTCAGGATGTGGAAAAACATCATTTTGAGCATATTCAGCCCGGGGTAGGAAGTGAGCCCACTCAGCTTGGCAGTTGTTACAGTGAGTCCTTAGAAACCTCCAGAGAATCTAGTTTGCAGCTGTAGTTGACCATTGGCCTGTGGGTGGTAGCCAAAGTTGAGGCTTACACTGACCCCCAATCTTTTTAAGAAGTCTCTTCAGACCCTGGATGTGATTTGAGGGCCTCAGTCCATGACTGTGTCCTTCATGCTGCTTTACAGTGAAAAGTTCAACTATATGTTAACAGTCTTAAATGCAGTAGGTCAAAGATTTACAGTAGGTAATTTTTCTGCAAGAGTTTTTTTTTTTTTTTTAACTTAGGGTCATTCACCCGAGAATTCAGGAAACAGGAATTAACATGACAAGTTAAAGCTACTGTAAGTTTCTCCCTAAGAATTCAAGCACAGCTATTCAGAAAGCATAAAGTTTATCAAAGCAGCTTCAACTCAATGGCTTCCCTTGAACAGTAGTTCAGTGTTGAAATAAAAAGTAAAAAAAAAAAACCCTGTCAGCAGTGATAAGTATGTGATTCATTGAAAAATACAGGAAGCTCTACAAAGAAACAAGTGTCATATTTGTAAATCACAAGGTCATCGCCTATATAGTTCAAGACGTCACTTACTGTATATAGTGCGAATGCAACACAGCGTCTCGTGCCATCCTGCCTTTCTAATAATCAGGTTTTCAATCAGTTTTTCTGTGATTTCTGCTGTTTAGGAGCCTGCAAACAAGCCCAGAATCTGTGCTAGGTGCAGACTCGTTTATTCTTTTTATGATGAGTGGGATGAGATTGAAAACTCTGGAAATTGATCGACTACAAGAAGCATTTTAAAAATGGACAAGGGTAGGTAGGTGTAAGCATCAGAGAGCAGGAGCATTTGTTTATGTCATAGGTGCTTCATGAAACATCATCATGTACAACAGCTTGAAAATTTAAGCTACAAAAAATTATGAAATGCTGTGTGCAGTTCGGGTGATACCCAGGTGTCTGGGAATTATTTTGGTGTGTGCCAGTGTGATTAGGAAATCACACGGGCATGTAGAATTTTAGGATGTCACGATTTTGACCAGTGTGTGTTCCTCAGAGTTGCCAAGTACATGAGCCACAATACAAGATGAACAACGATCAAACTGGATTTGGAAATGTAAGACTAGGAGTCTAATAGCCAAGTGGAAAGTTTAACATGTAGGAGAAGTTAGTGGTTAGAAGTTTGAATAGGCAGAATGACTGAAAGCCTGTTAATGAATAGGGATGAATAGGGATGTGACACTCAATACATAGTAGGCTTTCTAACATCAGGAAGCTTCGTAACCATCTGAACGGCAATCCATTTCCTGGTAATCCATATGTTTGCTCCATATGTTAACACTTCAATCCTGATATGGTGATAAATGAATCTAAACCGGCTTGGTACTGGTTGTATCTGTCATAACGGCAAGTCTGAAATGCCCTCCTATCAGACAGTCATACAGTACCAAGCTGCCTTCTGTTATTTCATAGCAACTACAATTTTCTAGACTCTTTCAAAACATCCATCACTCACAACCCATGAGTGAAAACATCAACGTACAGCAAGTAGCAGAGGTCAAAACCCTTTATTTTTCCCTCACACAAGATGCCCTGAAAAGTCGAAATGTCTGTAGTATAACTTTAGTGATAAAGCAACAGTTGAGTTAGTACAAACTCTTGTTGTAATTTGTTGTAATTTATTGAAGAGGGAAGAGAGAAAAACCGACATCGCAGATTCTAAATTAGTACAAATACTAATCTGTAAAAAATAAACATTTCTCTTTACTCGGAGCAAATCTGAGCCAAAGATTGTTATTTATGTCAGAGGATGTTTTCATAACCCAATTTAGCTCAATTCTACATCAGTCAGGCTGAAATGCCTGTTGATTAAGAACACATTACAATGGAGCATTTTCCTTGTTTATTTAATGGGATGTACTTCAAAGTGGCAGTCATGAGCTGGGGATGTCAGCATGACCAGTGTGGCTAAGTGCATTTCCGTTTGTTAGACGAGTGTTCAGCGAGTGATAGAGGGAGATGCTGATCAACAACTGTCAATGCTGAAGGAAGCTGTCCTCTATCAGACAGATCTTGGTATGACACAGGAAAGCTCTCTCTCTCTTTCAAAAAAAAAAAAAAAATCCCTCCTCTTCTAGGACAGACTTCAGCTGACAGCACACAGCTCAGCTCCACTGAGGATACTGGACCCAGACAGGCTGACTTATTTATCTGTATTATGCGCTATACCCCAGGATCACATAGACTCCTAGGACACAATGAACTTTTCTTGGGTTATTTCAGTCCTGGATTTACCTTAAAACAAACAGATCATTAATTAACGGTGATAACGTGCCCTTTTAAGCTGTATAACATGAACAAGTTCATATTGTTCTAGCGGAAGTTCTAAATAGGGTGATTGGATTTGTTAGGCCTTACAGTAGCTCGAGGCACCGTACACCATCCTGAAGTTTAGCTCTTTCCCTCTCTTTCTAGTATTGGCATGAAGATAAGCAGAGGAAATCTCAAGATGTCTACCCACAGGCTTTGAAATATATTTAGCAAAATGTTTATGGTGCCACCGACCTGGGCTGGCTTCTCATTAGCTGATAAACCAGTCGCAAGGGTTTGGGGCAACATTAGTCTTTCGGGTGCTTCTTCAAACACTTCCTATATTTATACTGTGCCCATCAAGTGGCAGTGACTTCTTCTCCAGACGCTTTCGTGCACATTAAAAAAAAGTTGCTTAGTTCAGTGCCACCAAATGAATGCAAAAGTGTGCAGTAAACTTGAGGAGATCAAACACACGGGCGGATGTTGAGATGCTGGCCAGTGTTCTGAGCGCTGCATAATTCATGCTCTCCAACTTGGGTCCTCCCTAATGAGGGTCTTGTGGCTGTTTTTGGATGTTCGATGCACCAAGGGGAAAAGCTCGCTGGTGACACACGCTGAAGCGGCAGAAGCCTCTCAGCACCAGCACGAAGATGAGAGCCACTGCGTCTAACTAGAGGGAGCACTCAAGGCAGATTTAGTGAGTGCACCTCAAACTGCAATCACTCAATTACTTAGCAGCACATAATCACAGCCAAATTGCTTGGTTTGTTCCAACCTATTGCAGCTAATTACACCATGTCCTAGTGACTAGTCAATTAGGGATGCGTTTTCATTCGAATCATTTCAAGCAACATTAAGCCTGAGGCTAGAGCTTTGCCTTGAAATGCGCAAAAACTAAATGACTTAAATACCCGGAGCACGCATGACCCGGTGACAGTATTTGGAAATATAGTGTAATTAAAGCAGTAGAAATATACACTAGTGGTCTCTATACTCTGAATCCTGTGTTGATTATTCTCTTGCATCAGGCAAGGCTTATACCAAAGCAATACTCCTGGCTGTGTAATCAATCGCTGCTACAAACTAGGGATTATCATGCCAGGAGGGACTACTTTAGAGTGAGCTCTTCCTAATCAAAGCCAGTGTAACCACAGCAGCTATTAATTCCAGAAATCCGCTCTACAGTGTGCACCAGTGTTGCTTAACCATATAGTGACTTCATATACAGTGTGTATGCCAGTCATATCCAGTTAGAGCCTTATAACGCTAAGGCCAATAATAGTAAATCCATGAAATCAGGAGTATGTTCAAGATACAGCAAACAATATGACCGAACGTTTGTGAACACCTGTATATGTGCTTGCTAAACTTCTTATTTTAGGGTTAGTCTCTTTTTACTGTTGTAATAACCTCCACACTACTGGGAAGGTTTTTCACTAGATGTTGGAGCATGGCTGTGGGGATTTGTGTTCTTTCAGCCACAAGAGCATTAGTGAGAGCAGGCATTGATGTTGGGTGAAGAGGTCTGGAGTGCAGTCAGTGTTCCAGTTCATCCCAAAGGTGTTGAGTAGGGTTGAGGTCAGGGCTGTGAGCAGGACTGTCCAGTTCTTTAACTCCAACCTTGGAAAACCAATGCACAGGGGCGTTAAAAACAGAATTATTTCCAGTGTTGGGAAAGCTCAAAGACATTCTGTATAATTGTGAGCTTCCTTTGGGGTAACTTTGGGGTTTGAGGAAGAACCAGATATGTGTGTAAGTTCAGGTGTCAACAAACCTTTGGCTATATAGTGTAGCTCAGGGTAACTAATTCTTACTAGTGGACCAGTATGAAGACTTTTCCAAAAACTGTTGCAGGATATTTCTATTTATTTTTGGTTTATTTGTGTAGCAATGCATCTTAAAAAAATCTTTAATTAACAACAAATGAAATGTCCTGCTTCAGTGCTTTTTAGGTTACACTTTTAATGAGTAAATAAATTAGTGCAATAAATGTACAACATAATAAAGCTGTATCAAACGACATTCATTTTAGCATGTGCCGATTCATAAAGTGTGCTTGTGTGCATGCGGTGGCGATGCAGCCGGCATCCCTGTTTCTACAACCTAGTGCATGTAGCATGGAAGATCCTTATAGCATAGTGAGGGATGGATGGATGGATGGATGGATGGATGCACTGCCTGGGAGTTGTTTTTTCTGCCATGTTCAGTTGTACGTGAATTGTAATTGCCCAGAATTGAGTGTGGATCTTTTTGCTGATTTGACTCTAATCTGAGTCTAAAGTGAGAGGTATTGGATCTGTGCTGGTCACAAAGGAATATGTTTTGGCACAGTGCAAAGATTTTATTAAAAACACTATTTATTTATTGATAAATAGTAACTTGTAAAGCTGCTTTGAGACAATTTGAATGGTTAAATGTGCTATACAAATTAGTCGAATGTAACTGAAATGAATGAGGCTTAAAAAGATCGGGATTGAAACAAGAAAAGTGGTAGGAAAATAAATGAATAAATGGTTCAGAGATGAAAATTCAACACTTCTAGCCATACAAAAGCCTATGGAAACTCATCAGCAGCACCAGACTTTCACTTTTGTGTTGTTCTCATCTGAATTTCACTGTTTTTATCATCTCAAAACCTCTTCTTTTCACATATGGGACCGATTGAATGTCTATAATCTGCACTTCTGCTTTGTACCTGTTTCTCAATACTAACTATAAAATGGCACATATCGTAGACATACAGTACCTCATAGCTGGCGTTAAGTGCAACTCCAAACGAATGTGTTTGTATATTTAAGCAACATTGCATGAGCAAGAGCGCGGTTATAAAGAATATCAGCACGGCTGTGATTTGGCTGGAGATTCAAGGCCAAACTTAATCACAGCTGTGCCGATATTCTGTGTAACCTCACAATTGAGAGTGTGATATCACTTTTATCCAACAGTTCTGTAAATAATAAATTTAATTAGAGTAAATGACATGTCTGACACTAAATGGGCAAATAATTAGTTTCTTTTTAAAATATTCTCAACTAGATCCCGAGGAAGCCACATTCACTGGTAAATCAGAAACGACGTACAATCGTGTTAAAGGTGCAAATCGGCTTCCCTTCTTCCTCTTCATCTTCTTCGAGCTGTCATATGCTAAGGTGGAAGTCGTATTGGTAAAAAGTGTATCGCTGCTGCTGATGTTGCTAACTCTACTGTAATAGCTGTCTCTTTGGGACAATTGTTGAAATGTCCCAGCGCAGATATATAAAATATGATCGCTCTCGGAATGCCACTATTTAATCAGATTTGTACAATGATGTATATAGATGCTGAAAATGAGATTGCTTAAATGTGTCTGAGAATTAGATTTGTCCCAAGCTGTATTCCGTTCAACATGTATGTGTGTGTGTGCATACGTGGTTGTGCTGTGAATATCTGAAACATTGTATGTGTGTGTTTGTGTGTGCGTGTGTGTGTGCATGATTGTGCTCTGAATATATAAGACTGTGTGGGTGTGTGTGTGTGTGTCCACAAACCTGTGTGACTTTGTTTGTGTGTTTATATGTGTGAGACGGCGTGTGAGAGTGTGAAGTCAGGACTATATCAGTGCATGCCTCATGCAGTAATGACACACTAGATCTTGACACCTCTATTCCCCCTGCTGCAGGTAAGTGTTACTGATTAGAATCTATGAACGATAGTGTGGAATGAGAGTGTGGTGCCGTGTCCAGTGCTGCCTCCTTCTGCTGCCTACCTTGCTTACGCCACTCTCCTGAATTGAGAGATACTGTAAAAAAACGTTTCCATGACCATGACAGGAAGAGGAAAGAATGAAGAAAATGTTCATGTGTGAATAACATTTACTCCCCTTTTATAATTACCCATTCCACTTCTGCAACTAGGCAACCTACATTGACTGTCATCAGGTGGGCAAAAAATGTGAGCATTTATTGTGGCGAATAATACGCTAAGAATACGCTTAGCCCAGTGTTTCTGTAGAGCGGCGCTGCTGTGTGGATAGGTCCTTGTGCCCTCCAGGTCACTGCGGACACAGCAAGCTCTCTGTTGCCTGTGGAGGAACACGTGTCAAAGGAAAATTCTACACTCACCTCTACAGCTCCTGTCCCTATACACCTCCCTACTTACACAACACCATTTCCCTCTGTCAAGATCCTGAAGGTCAGATATGACCCCTAATTAAGCTTTTTTGGTTGTGGTGAGACTTTGTCCTCTGACTCAGCTCCGAGTACGGTACTGACTCTGTCCTTTCCGTGCTGGGAGAAGCATCTACAGTATAACAGGGTTTGGTTCAGATAAATATGACCCACGTTAACATACTAAACCGTCCAACATTTTCTAATATGGATTTAAATGTAACTGAATACAATAGGCATTGAGTGAACACAGTTTTTAATAAATAAAAAATAAAGATAGAATCACAGATAAAATATATCGGACAACAATCACTGCCAAAAATACTCTAATGGTTTATAGAGAAAAGCCTGACTGAATGTATGTACAGTAAACAGACCAATCATAGCTGATTCCCATCTGACATCTGACTCAAGTACTCACCATCTGTTATACAATAAATAAAAAAAAGGGAGGTCACTTCTCGAGTAATTCTGTACACCGTATTTAATCCTATAGAATAAAGATATCAGTTTTGTGACTCTAACACTAGGAAATAGTGAGCGTGAGTGAGCTTGTGTATTCAGAAGAGGGCCGATAGGGTGGGGTTTCTGAGAGCTCTGAGACACAGCAGCTTCATGGAGGAAGCATGTCAGCCTTCACCCTTCCCAGTTTGAGGTGTATTATATATTATAGGGAACTGGAAGATGGTCAAGTCAGAAAGAAAATGGTTTCTTTACAATATGTATGCATTGTTGTAATGCTGGTAAATTAAGATAATAAGTACTTCGTAATACAGTCATTATCAATATCAACAATTTGTTGTTCATTAGTAGTTCCTTTCTAACACAATTCCCTTCAGTTTGCTGATGAGAGACCATCTGTTTTTCATCAGATGTGTGTATAACGGTGTGTGTGGTGATATAGTACATCCTAAATTAACAAGCAGCTTTCCACAGTTCTTTAATGATGATCGGTTTGCTATATGGTCCCTTATTCGCAAATGATGTTGTGACTGAACACGGACGGGGCCGAGATCGGAGAACCTGGAAAATCCCACTCCAATGTTACCAGCCATCGACATTCCCATTACAAAGGGATTGATGATGCAGTACGTCATCGTGTCTGTGTCGTTCAAACAAATGATGAGACCACTAATTTTATTAGGCTTTTATTTGCTTGATTTGTTCATGGTTAGTTACTAACACTGACCTAATTTATTATTATTATTATTATTATTATTATTATTATTATTATTATTATTATTATTATTATTATTATTATTATGCCCAATTCTTGAGTGCAGTGGTGGCTTTTCCAGTACTTTCTGGATCAGCTGCATGTTGAATGTTTGCTGTCATTTCTGCTCTTTCACTTAATTCATATCCCTGGTGTGTGTGCGTGCGTGCGTGTGTGTGCGTGCGTGTGTGTGTGTGTGTGTGTGTGTGTGTGTGTGTGTGTGTGTGTGTGTGTGTGAGAGAGAGAGAGAGAGAGAGCGAGAGAGAGCAGATTATCTATCTATCTATCTATCTATCTATCTATCTATCTATCTATCTATCTATCTATCTATCTATCTATCTATCTATCTATCTATCTATCTATCTATCTATCTATCTGCTCTCCCTCTCTCTCTCTCTCTCTCTCTCTCTCTCTCTCTCTCTCTCTCTCTCTCTCTCTCTCTCTGACATTAACATTTTCGAATGGACTATGCCTCGAGATCCCCCAGTCGCTCTGTCGAGATCACTCAGAGCCGTGCGCCTTTTCAACAAAAACAACTGTCTTTTTCTCCCCTGCTCAATACTAATGAGTCTCGTTTCATCCAGGATCAATTAAACCAGTGTTGTCAAGAGGCAAGAGATTTTTCGAGTGACAGTTTACAGAAAACACCAACGGGAATGATATGTCGGACAAATAGGATATTTGCCAGTTCTGTTGTGTCTGTTTAACAGCTGTGTCCAGGCAAGACACAACAACACAAAAAGTCTTATGCATGTTCCATCCCCCCCCCCCCTTTTTTTTTTGCTGTGGCAGCTGGAGATGTATGATCACTTCCTTTTCTGCTCACAGCTGACAGAGTGGGCAGGGCCTGTATGTTAGGTGACATTTAAATGCCTATTATGGCCATTGTCAGGGTGGGCGGATCTTTTCCTAATGCTGCGCACTGACATTCGCTGTGTGGCACTGAGTAATTAAATTAAAGGTGGTCGGTGGGTGTGTCGGCACAGTATGAGGAGGCACAAGCCACCACCCCTCTGCTTCCCGGCTGCCCACTCGCTGACTCAGTAAATGCTACATTTGCATAATTATCTGTTTAATTGGCGAGCCCTCGCCATCGTGTCCCTTTATTGTAAGCTTGGGAGTCTGGGCTGCTCTGACTGCACACATGCAGCAGAATGAGAGATTACTATGCCAGCAACTCGCCAGCTCTCTCTTTCTGCTCAACTTGATAATGGACCGTGTTAATAAACTGTTTCACGCACACTTGTCCACTTCAGCTACTTTCTCTCACCGAATTTGCTGGATGATTAAAAAAGATTAGCGTTCACTCTGGCTCCTTTCAATTAAAATTCTAAGATTATTATCAGAAATCCCACGGCTGCGGATACTAAGCATTACCGTGTTCCTGTGAGGTGCACCAACATGTAATTGCTGCATGAGTCAGTGGTTTATAAAGAGAAGAAAATGATTTGTAACGGAATAATGGCAACAAATAACTCCAGCACTCGGGATTATAGAAACAAGCAAGTTAATGCCTGAGTGAATGGCCTTGAAGTGTAGCAGTGGCTTTTGTTGAGCTGTTTTAAATGAGCTCGGTAAAGCAGGATTGTTTGACATTAGGTAAGTTAACTCTGTGTGGATACGAGGAGAGACAGAATGAGAGCAAAAGAGAGTATGAGAGAGATGAGAGTGATGAGGCATGACCTGTGTGTGTGTGTGTGTGTGTGTGTGTGTGTGTGTGTGTGTGTGTGTGTGTGTGTGTGTGTGTGTGTGTGTGTGTGTGTGTGTTTTGGATATGGGGGAGTCCCATCTGGGTTTAACAGTCTACTTCAGATACAGTCATAGCCATATTCGAGACCTTCAGCTTAACACACATTCTGGGGAAGTGTGAAGTATAAACAATGTGGGTTGTTGATTTTAATCACAAAGAAATAATATTTTATCTGTGAAGGAAGCAGCAGCAGCTTCCTAATAACACTAATATCAAATAATGCCTTATATTCATACATTTCACCGTGTATAGGGACTTTGGCTATTTTTCTCCTACTCTGTACTTCCAGTGAGAATAATGCTAAGTGCTTGACTCTGGTCCATGACCATATGGCCACCCGATTGGCTTGTGTGTCGCTTAGCGTTAAGGGAAATAGGGACCTTACTGTATCATCATTCTCTCTTAATGAGAACGTAGGCAATTACATCCTTTAGAAAAGAGAAGAGCTATGCCGTTTGGAATTGCTCAGTGAGCTAGTAATGTTTATCGTGGGATTTTTATTGACATGCCACGGACAATTTGTTTTCCTTTGCTTATTGTTAATTCTACAGGAAAATTATAAGCATTCAAATTTTACCTCGTGCGGCGCTGCTGTGGATTTAGTGGATAATCTCTGTATGGTCAGCTGAAGAATTGTTTTTCTCCTCTGGATGAATTGAAATAAATAACATTGCACTACAAGCAACTTTGAGAAAATGGAGCGGTTGATTGCAGTCTGTCGATTGTGTTGCAACAGGATTGTGTGAGGATGACGAGGTGAGGTGTGTGTAGAGGACGCCGAGCAGCCTGAGCTCTGTCTGTGTCTAGACTGCGGAGGACAGCCACTCCTTCCAATCCTTTTCTAGTGTTCTGAAAGCAAAGCAGGAACTCTCGCAGGTTTTGCGCTTTGATGTGCTCCCTGACAGCAGTCATATCTCTGCCACAGAGCCATTCTGTCCCGAGCCAGAGTTAATTGGTTAGTTACAACATCTGACCCCAGCTCCTGTTTCAATCACAACTTAACATTCTTTCCATATGGATGGACTTTTCATTTAAAAGTATAAATACGACAGAGACGTTTTTTATTAAAAAAAAAAAAAAAGGAGAATAGATTGAAGAAAATAATCAGGAAAATATTCCCTAAGCAAACACCACAGTTATTTCACGCTTTGTTGTTGAATTAGACATTAACTCTGTATGGAATAAAACACGAGGTGTGCTGATATAGAAAAGTAATCAAGGACCACATAAAAATGAATTATTATCCAATCATTATTTTATAAATTTTTACCAAATATTAAAAAAAACAACTTATAAATAGCTACATTTAACTTTACACTTCCTTTTCATCTCTATTGAATTTAATAATACAGACACTGCAGCTCGTTTTACTACTAAGAAGCAAACCAAAAAGCACAAAATCCTCTGTCCTGAAGAAAGGTTAAGGAACAACTAAAAAGTCTTTGTAAATGAATCGCTACTATAGAAAATATCAAATCTTAAAACATGAGCAATAATTTAAACATGTGATTAACGTCGCAGCTGCTGAAACTACTGTCCGAAACTTTACACTTTACAACAATGTCCGTCCAATCAGAACGGAGGATTCAGCAGCGCGCATTCAATACTAATGTAATGTGGAATTCCAATTTATTATATTATTATATTAGCAATTAAATGCTGAAATAAATGTGTGTTAATAAAAAGTATTGATAATATGTTTATACACTAAGAAATAATTTCAAGAGTTTTTTCTTTTAAGAACTATAATTGAGTTCTAAGCAAAAGTTTTGGTACCCCTGTCCAAATGACGTATTTTGTTTGTTTTGCAGCAATTTGTATTTAAATATAATTTCTCTGCATAAATAGAATTTATCTGCACATTTACTATAATTAATAATAATAAATAATAATGAATTAATTCGTCATCATGGAAAGCACAGGTTTTCTTCACTGAGGTTTAAAGAGTGAGAGAATTGTGGAAAAATGATGCGGAATTGTTATTTCTGATGTTTTCAAGTTATTTATGTTCTGAGATTTTACAGGGCTCTCTTTCTCTCTCCCTCTCTCTCTCTCTCTCTCTCTCTCTCTCTCCCAAAAAAACACAACATATATATATATATATATATATATATATATATATATATATATATATATATATATATATATATATATATATATATATATACAGTAGTATATAGTATAGTATACTATATAGTATATAGTAGTATATAGTGTTATATACAATGTTAATTCATTAATTAGCTATTTTAGCAATTTTAATAAGGTAATTAATTAATTAATTAATTAATTAATTAATTAACATTGTCTAGTCAGCAATATTTTTTGTAAATAGTTTGCTAAAGAGGTTGTGTTTATTTCTTGTCTATTTCAGAAATTTATAAAATGTCATTTAGCATGCATGCCCAAACCTTTTGAAAATAACTCCAGGATTTAAGCTTGGAAATATTTCATATATTCTTTAGATGCGCTCAGAAATCTAATCTGAAGCTAGCATTATGTAACTTGTTTAAGACATTTTGTTAGAGGCTGTAAAACTAAATAAATTAACACATAAATAAATTTTCGATGTTCCCAGACTGATATATTGTACTGCATTATTCTAATAAAACAGAGTATCCTGAAAAGCACGGTGCGATAAAAATGATTTAGAAAGCAGTGATCTTGTACTGAGCAGAAATGACAATATATACAGTAGATATTTGCAGAATATAAAATCTTGAAATCTAAATAATACACCTGGTGTATGAGGTTGTATTATGTAGCTCTTCATTGTGTACATTTGAACATTTGAAATCTTTTCGTTTACAAAGCAGAAAACCAGGGCCGAGTTAAAGAAGCAGGAATAGTAACTCCCAGTGGTTTGTGCTGTAAGATTGATGCGAGGCGGCCTATTATCTCAAAGGAGAATGTGCTTTAATGATTTATACCAGCAGGTAGGCCTTGGAGTATTGGCTCTTTTGGGGCCTAGGTTTATTTGGTAACATTTGGCAAATTGAGGACTAGCGAAGACATTTCTAGCGAAGAAGTGATTCACAACTCAGAGCAGAAGTCATTAGATGAGTGTTGGACTGTTTTTGTCCCATCAGATTCTGAAGGTCCACCACTATACTGTTCTCCAAACACTGGAGCATGACGTTTCATTGTCCTCAAGCACACAGCGAGTCCTCCACCTCCTTTAAATGATCAGGAATAAAATCCTGGTAGACAAACAGTAAAGTCAGACTAATACAGAGTGGATCTTTTTTAACAGTGGCACATATTCACATGAAGCCCAAACAGATTCTATCATATACTGTAGCAAAGCTTCTTGGAGAACTTCACACTGATTCTCTATATTAACAGTACAATAGCGGTAAACGAAATAGCACTCTCAGAAATAGAGATAGCTGACTGTACTTTTTTCTTGTCGCATGCATCCTTCACCTTTACATATAAGGTACATAATTGCAGCTTTAAACCATATTACAGACACAACATGTGCAAATTCCCTGGTAAATCACATAAGGTACAAAACCTTTACAAGACCTTTGATGGTTCCACTGCCGTGACAAGGAGAAGTACAGTTTGGTGCCTTTATTTCTGAGAGTGTACATGTACATAAAAGCCTGGTGTTACTGAAGTGCAGCACTGTGCTTGTAATTGATAAAGAGGGTGTGAAACTAAAGAAAGGGGGAAAAAGAGAGAGAGGGCCTTTCGGTCACTTTTCTTTTGTCAAGCCTATTGCAGCTGGATTGTTGCCAGGACAACAATCTGTCACTGCTGAATAGAGTGTATTTGTGAGTAAATAAATTCACTCCTCCTAGGTTTCCAATGTGTTGAAATTGCTTAGAAATGACTAATGAAGTGGAATTATAAGGTGCTTTGTGACTCCACTTCACATCACAAGTGCCCTTAAGTTATCTTTGTATAGTGTGAATCCGATAAAAAAACAGAAGAACAACTTAACGGTGCTAATGAAATTTACAGGACCTTATTATTATGCAGCAGTGAGTATGTTAAAGATGAATAGATACAGCTGAGGCTGAGCAAACAGGATGTCTAGGGGTTCTTACAGTATGCTTGTTTTGTTTTTTTAGTTTTTAATAGACAGGGACCTCTTTAACTGTTAAATAAATAAGTAAATAAACAAACAAATACATACATACTAAATCTGAAATGTAAATTAAATCCTAATAATAATAATAATATAAATAATATAATAATATTCAATAATAATGTCAACATTATTCAGAGGTTTTATTTTTTCTTTAAATTTCCACCCATAGAACCTAGTTTTAATAAAATTATCATTAAATTCCTGTTGACATTATTTATATTACATCATGTATTATGATGCTAGTACAATATAATAAAATTAGAAAATTATACCAGCTTGGCAATGCTGCTAAGCCCCCATGTCAGGATCTATAGGTGTAGAATGAACCAAGGACAACGTAGTGACCACTTCTTCATCATCATCTTGGTCCTATTATTATTATTATTATTATTATTATTATTATTATTATTATTATTGAAAGCTATTTTTCCCCCCATATATTCTTATGTATCATACTTGCTGGTCTGTTACAGCAAATAATACACTGCATTATCCTACCCTTTCGTCTCCTCCATCTATTTTCTTAGTTTCTAATCTTCTGGACAGATAGGAGCTTTGCCACGACTGGCTCCTTTACACCCATTGGAACCAATTGTTGGAGAAGGGCTGTCTTGGACGGCCCTGGTGGAGCATGGTGGGCCTCATTAGTTAAATCCCCACTGAGGGAGAAAATGTAAAGTGGGTGGGAGAGTAAGACATTTCTACTTTCTCTCTGTCTTTATTAGAGATCTCTTTGCTTTCTCTATTCTCTTCCCTCCATTCTTTCTCTCAATTTTCTGCATGCATCAGCAATAGCTCAGAGGCCAAGCCACAGCCGCAGTGCTGTTCTGATGCCGCCCCTCCACCCTGAGAGCAAAGCACTGTGGGAGTTTCATAAGGTGAACTCTGACTGATCAACTCACAAGAACAGCTTGCTTCTTTGTGCTTGCACCAAACTGAAATTAAAGCTTGCTGTTAAAATAAAATCCTGTTCATTGATATATCAAAAAAAACTCTGGGTAAGTATCCGCTTCTATGTTAGCGGCCTTGTCCAAACGTATACCGGAGGCTTGTGGGAAGAGGGAGTGGTTTGTGGGAGAGGCTGTACATAGCTGCATATCCATTATGCCAACCAAAAAAGAGCACGGCATTTGACCTTTCCCTTCGGTAAGTGGGCTAAAGCTCTTGTTTTTGTTGGTAATGACGAAGTGGGAAAAGGGAAGGTAACGGAGGCAAGCAGGTCCCCACTTAACCAGAATTTATCTTTTTGGCACTTAAAGGAGGGGTGTGGAGCACCATTATCTATGGGCTCCCCCCTGAACAAGCAAGCAGCCCATTCATTATTAACTCAGGATTAAGGTAGAGCATTAATCCTGCCTGACAGTGAGCCTACTTGTTAAAGCAGCCCAGCGCTCTAACCACAGCAGATGGCTTTCAGCTGTGGCTATCGCAGTGTTAGAACCACAGGTTTAAACCTGTGCTAGCAAACATCCCTTCACTGAGTTGGTAAGTTGGACTTAACACTTGATTGACGCGACTTGAAATTCCGCCGCTTCAAATGAGTCTCAGGTCTGTCGCTCCCACTGGATGGGACGAGGTTGCATCAGCTGAACAAGTGCTCCGCTGAGATGCGAACATGCCTTATTTCTGGAGGGCTTTCAAAGCGAAAGGTGCTGAGACCCAGACGAGAGGGAGGGATTCATGACGGTTTTGAAGAATGTGCTGTGCTCCAGAGTCACTCCATACGGGGCTGCTGCACCTGCTCTCCTCACGGCCTGCTGTGGCCACTTAGTGCTCAGCTCTGGACAATCCGTAGACTGCTCAGATGCATCCATGTTTGTGCAGCTTGACCCTGCTGCTTTCAGCTTTCCATCATTCCTTCCTCATCATTCCCCTCTCATTCTATTTTGGCTTGTAACTTCTAGCTTTGCATCTTTCTCCTGCTTAACTCTTTCTGAGGCCTTGTTCTCAGGCCTACATATTTTCATGAACACAGTTTTTATCTCTCTGTTAAAAAAATATATAGTCCTCAAAGAGTTTCTGAAAATGCAGTTTTCCCAGTTCACACTGAAACCACTCACATGAGTGCACAAGCAAAATGATGGTATGCCATAAACTGTTATGTCAAATGCATTCAAGGAGAACAATTAATAGCATGTGTATTGTAGCAGAAGACTGCAAAACGTAGGAAAAAACACCAACATCAACATGGCCAGAAACAACATGACGGATTCATATATGTGGAATGATAATGAGTTAAAGGAGGGGTGTACGATGTTTGAAAGCCAATGTCGACATTTGAAATCACCAAAACAAACACGCCCCTAACCCAAATAGGTCCCACCCCTGTATTGATAGCTCCGCCCACACATACATACATAACCCAGGCAACTAACGGAAAGAAATGTCTTTATCATAGCTGAAGGGAAGAACGATACGCTTGCAGATAAACAAACAAGCAAAAACGACAGCATATATTAGTTCTGTATAACAAAGCAAAACCAACATTACTCACCTATCGAGAAGGAAAAAAGCGGCCTTGGCATCCCATCGCAGGCCTTCCAGCTCCTTCAGTTCTTTCCAGCGCTGGAAAATCCTATAGTAACACGGGTCCTGCTTCTTGCCTTATCGTCTGCCTTTTTTTTCGCTTTTCGTTTTTATCCGCCATGTCAATGTTTCAATCGCTATTGGCTAATGTCACACATGCGCACTGTACACTCTCTCCGCCACATATTGACAAGACACGCCCCTTTCTGCTCATTGGCTACACGTTTGTTTTGTTTGTCGGCCCGACTCAGCTTTCTGAAGCCTTTCTCAGACAACGTACACCCCACCTTTAAGCTTACACTTGAGTACCTGAGTACAAGTTCTGGCAGTTCACTAGTGTTCACAGTACAGATTATAGCTGTTGGAGTGGTGGATTTAGGAGCAGTACTGTATGGACCACATTCATCATGTGGATGAATTTGAATCATGAAATCATTAATATGTTATCAAGAAAAAAAACTGTGTGTGTGCGTGTGCACGTGTGTGCGTGTGCGACCAAACCAAACTCTCCTTTCCCTTTCTTTCCTGTCTTTGGCTTTCTATCTTTATTTCTCTTTCTCTTTGTCTGTCTATCCAGTCACATTGCGTAATAGGTACTGATGATTGTTGAGCCAGCTGCTGGGGAGCATGTCCTGACATGAACCGAGCTGCTAAACTGACTCACCCCGAGAGAGAGGGGTAGTCTGAGAGATATTTAGAGAGGGAGAGAAGGAGGGGGAATCTGAGAGAGACATCCCAATGTGGTTCGCTGCCTCTGTCCAGGCCATTTCCTTTTTCCTCTATAACAAACTCTAACAAACCCCACCATTGCTTGACCACTGGTGGTTGAGCCTGTGTGATTATTTGAGTAAGACCACATGAACATCACCATTACTTTCTTTATGCATATGTTTGTATTTTGACTATAGTTTGAATTATAGTTATCATCATCCTCTTCCCTAACTTAAAGTGAATCTTATACAATATACATTATTTGGATGGATGACCGTGCAGCCGTACGTTATACAGTATATCGCCTGGAACGTTATGGCTGTAGTCTTTATTTCAGACTTCACTGATCTTGCAGTAAAAGCTAATAGTTTTTTTGTTTTTTGGTGACAACCTGTAGTAGAAACCCACTATTCTTTTAGTATATCTGCACATTTTATGTGAGCAGTTTGTCCAAGATCTTCTACAGTTGGCTACGGTCCTGTTAACTGCAGGGAAAACAGGCAGGATGGTGGATTGGAGCCAGATGCTGAGTGATTCCAAAGAGTGCCACCATAGGGCAAATTTACTAAGAAACAAATTCCAAACGTGTTTTTAATTCGTTCACTAGTCTGTTTTATAATGTCTAGGTTGAAAGTATTTGTTTCTTGACTTGTCTGTATACGATACGTTTTGCGGAAACTTTGGAGAAGCTAATGATGCAAAAAAAAAGCCGGTACTTTCTGTGCTGCGTTAGTTCAGCTCAGACCTTGTAACATCCAGAATCATTCAGGTACATCGATTCATATGCGAATAAAAATATTTAATTCCCAATTAAATTAATTCCCTTTTTCCTTTTAAAACAAATCATCGTTGGGAAAAATAAATTGCGTCCATTTAGGACATATTCACATCGATTTTTACCGTAAAAAAAACAAAACATCGGTAGCTGTAACCTCAGCCTTAGCAATTTAAAGTATTTATTTATTTATTTATTTATTGTTTGTTTGTTTGTTTGTTTAATTACAAAAATTAAAAAAATTGGACCATGTAATCCTTTTCTTTCTCATTTGGCTCTCTTAGTATTTAGGTAGAAATACCATATGTTGCTAAGTTGTTCAGTGCATTTTCTTATCTGTGTATGTGTACTGTACATACTGTGCACACACACACACACACACACACACACACACACACACACACACACACACACACACACACACACACTGACCTGTGGACAGTAACAATCCTGTTTTTTTTATCAATCCTTGCTGACCGTGCAATCATTACCCTTTTTGTCATGGCTCACGGTTCCTACCCTGAAAATATTCTCTATCCACCATTTTGCCATTCTTCCATACAGGAGCTTTATCTTTGCTCTCCTCAGAGACTTCTATACAGGCAGTCTACATAGCCTGCTTCCCCCATGGCACCATACCAGACATCTATATGCACTCTCACTTGCTTAATTATTTAGTACAAAATGAAACAATGGAATCTGCAGAGACTAAAGACGAGCTGTCATTGTTCAGAGACTTATCGGTGTCTTACGCAAGTAGAGTAAGTTAATCATAAACTGGCTTAGCCTTAGAGCTTTATTCAACATCTGTGCCTTACCAGCAGGTGCAGTGTGTATCATGCTAGTACGGCATTGTCAGAGTTATTCTGTTGGATTGGGTAATAGTTTTCACTGGCTCACGTTAGACGCAGGGAAAGAAGATTGAGGATGAGGATGTTTGTTAAGGAGTCCGGTGTACAGAAGAGTGAGAGTAGAAAGGAAACCTTCAAACATTAAACATGGAGTTTATTATTTCTGCTTTGTCACACTATCAGTTCCTCGAGCTGTGCAGGACCGGTCGTGGTCTATAGCGCCGTTTATGATACGCTAAGCCGTATTTTATAACACGGTTTACTCGATTATCTAGTAACTTATTTCTGTAGTGTAGCACAGAAGTCTAGTTCATTTTGCACTAAATGAACAGGACAGATGATCATGTGGAGTTCTTGTGAACGAGTTGCACCAACACGGCCTACACAGGAGTAAAAATCGATTTTAAAACCTGAAATATTTGGTATACATTTCCTTTAGTTCTAATTTGTATCAGTGACAAAAATAGCATTCTTATATATGCTTCTATTCAGAGCTAGCGACACAGTAATTGTGCAGGGAAACACACAAGCGTTAAGTTGTTAATACACCTTAATATAGTTAATAACATGAAGGTTACCTGTATTTTCCGGAGTATACGTTTCTGAGATAGGGTTAAAGTCTCAGCCGCCACTTTAGAAAGGTTCCTTTAAGGTTTCTTCCTCATATCGTCTCAGGGAGATTTTCCCCACCATCCTCAGCTCCGGATTACTTGTAATATCGTAGATATAAACATAATCAAACGTTAAACGTTATCAGTTTTATTCCACATTGATATACTCCTGTAAAGGTCTTTAAACTTACAAAACAAGTGCTAGCCTCTAAATGTGAAACGAACAGGACGACAAAAAATGCAGACTGAAAGTAGTTTTTTATTTATTTATTATTTATTTTTTCTTTTTTGCTATTAACTTCTCACTCCGCACACATAACTCAACACCAAATACGGCCCTCAGTGCTGCAGCCTTTTAGAAAAATTCACACCTTAGTGCCCTCAGGTGGCTTGCGTTACACAAAAATACTACATCCGCTGAATGAAAAACAGTCTACACAGTTCCACTAGATCACCTGGGTGTTAATAATACACTGCATTGCACTGAATTCCCCATGGTGTACAGACTGTGTGCACTAAAAGTATGCAAACTGGGACAAAGTGAACTCACTGATGGACACAACAGGTTTTAAATTAATGGCACCCAATTAATCAGAGAGGTTCTTCTCATCACCTTTTAATCCCTTCGTACTGATCTTCTCTGTGCTCCGTTAGCCATCAGGGTTCATCTCCCTGTCTAGTACTAGGGCTATCACATTATAACCAATATTCAAGCATCCAGAAGCAAGCAACACAGAGCTAACAATTATGACCCCAAATCATCTTAAAAGCAGCATGTGGAAATATTTTGGGTTGTACACCGACTTTGTAAAAAACAGTTGTCTTAGACCTCCACAACAACAAACCTTCAGACTCACCTATTGGCACAGACTCACCGCGACGAGGCAGCAGGAAGTCGGACAGAGGCCCAGACGAGCGGAGCAGCGTATTGACTGCATATTATTCAGTGACGTTGTACGGGGTGTTGATAAAATACTTAAAAGTACGTTTGTATTGCTGTAGCCTTTCTTTGGAGCTGCGTATTTGACATATTTGAACGCATTGCGTGACATTTGAAATTGATTTGAACTTGATTTTTTAAAAAGTTATAGTCCTACATGGTACTGATACTGAACTATACGCTTCACATGCTCCAAGGGTGTTCCTTAAGCCTTTAATAAAGCTTCATTATATTAAAGGGCCCAACAGCGAAGCTGCATAAGCACCCTGTAGGAATTTTTTTAATGATCTATTGTTTTTATTACGCTTCCACATGAATGCTTTGTACAGTTTGCTACAGTATGAGAGTTGGCAGAGTGATAAAGGGACAGACTCAGTTACCTTCTCAGCAAGCAGTAAATCTACATATACCATCATCATCAGTTCACTCTCACTCACTCATTTTCTACCGCTTATCCGAACTTCTCGGGTCACGAGGGAGCCTGTGCCTATCTCAGGCGTCATCGGGCATCAAGGCAGGATACACCCTGGACGGAGTGCCAACCCATCACAGGGCACACACACACACACTCTCATTCACTCACGCAATCACACACTACGGACAATTTTCCAGAGATGCCAATCAACCTACCATGCATGTCTTTGGACCGGGGGAGGAAACCGGAGTACCCGGAGGAAACCCCAGAGGCGCAGGGAGAACATGCAAACTCCGCACACACCAGGTGGAGGCGGGAATCGAACCCCGACCCTGGAGATGTGAGGCGAACGTGCTAACCACTAAGCCACCGTGCCCCCCATCATCAGTTCATATTGTTCATATTTTGTGTTTCTTCTTGAACACATTTGGATGACAGCATTATGAGTTCAGTTCGAACTTATTAACAGTATAATGTAAAACGTCTTAAATATTGGCACCAAACTATATACAGTACCACATATAAATGTATAGCAACATGATCTAAGCTTTGATTCTTTTGTAGCTGATGTGCGCTACTGAAAACTAGACAACGACCGTTTTATGCGACGCTTTTTACTAAATTATATCTCAATGGGAACACATGTCGATCGTCCCAGTGGCTTCCGGTTTCCTTCATCCTTAAGGGATGCAAACTAAAAGTGCTTAGCCTGCTTGGTCCCTGCTGAGATTCTTTCTTGCTTCCTTTTTTCAAGACATTTCTCCTAATAGTAAGGACACAGTGACAGGAGCGATGTAATAATGAATTAATAGTGTTATAATATATCCCAAGAGAACAAATCGAAATAATTTTAAGACATATAAATATGCACATATACATATTTCCACACATTTTAGTCTTTTTAGAGTTTTTTTTTTCATTTTATTCTTTATTAATTTAACGATTAATATTTGTTTGTTTGTTTGTTTTTTAAGTGTTGTTAGGATTTTTTTTTTATTAATGGAGTTAATTCATACAGGATGATAGTTCATGCCAGTATGCTCTAAGAAGATATATTTCTGTTGAAAAAAGTAAAATATCTACAAAATTGTTATGTGGTTTACTCCAAATAGCAGTACACTCATAGATCAAAGCAATTTTTTCTTACATCCATCAGCCTTTTAGAAAATAACTTTCAAGATAAATAAACCATTTTATCAAAGTGCTTTCTCTTTTTGCAGCCCATCCCACATGTTATGCACACACACACACACACACACACACACACACACACACACACACACACACACACACACACACACACGTACACAAAATAACCTTTGTAGTCTCATTCTGGCTGATATGGGTGGATGTGACAGATGCCAGCTAATTCTGAACCATCTGACACACCCACAGGGGTCTAAGCATGAGCCCCAAACACTCACATACACACACACACACACACACACACACACACACACACACACACACACACACACACACACACACACACACACACACACACACTGTCTCTCAACCTGTATACACAAAGCCCATTTTTTTATTTTATTGTGAAAGAATCTGCCACCAAAGCGCTCCAGTCTGGCAGGGATACCAGCGGGCTGCATGTCTTGTCATTCTCAGAATGCTGGTGCTTTTTTACAACCAGGAAGTTCCATTAGAATCTCATGTGGAAAAAAAAAGGCAGCACTCGGCCTGGGGTTGCTGCAAAGAGGGTTTTGAGTGCCGTGCGCTAACACACTGGAACACATAAATCAATAGGCACCTGTGGGAATAAGGTGTGAC
This sequence comes from Tachysurus fulvidraco, assembly GCF_022655615.1. Taxonomy (NCBI): domain Eukaryota; kingdom Metazoa; phylum Chordata; class Actinopteri; order Siluriformes; family Bagridae; genus Tachysurus; species Tachysurus fulvidraco. Next base: position 9,315,440 of record NC_062527.1, read on the forward strand.
GCTGGGGACACGGAGAGAAGAAGAAGGTCCCTCATGTTTTAGAGTCCTTTTTTTTTTTCAGTATAAAGCAACGTCGGTCCCTTAGTGGCGCTGAGAGCCTGTGCTGACATGAAGAGGCATCCTGTGATATCAGTTCTGAATAACAAGATAGACTGGTGCAGTCTGGAGCTGCTAACAGCACCATCTGAGAAGTGCTTCTGTCCTGGAGGAGACTGCTCTCTTATCAGTGATTCCACACACACACACACACACACACACACACACACACACACACACACACACACACACACACACACGTGCACACACACACGCACACACACACACATTATTGTCTTACTATCCTTGTGAGGATCTGAATTATTTTCATTATTAAAATGCAGCTAGTTATGCCTACACATATATCTACACGAACAATTCACACAATAAAATAATCTACACATAAATTACATAAACTACACAATAGTTACAATCTCTTTTTATTCATCTGCAGGTTTTGTTGGGGAAAAAAAAGGTTTCCTCGTGGGGACCAGCCAAATGTCCCCATAAGGCCAAAGCTGTCAGATTCCTATTGTTCTGGTGTATTTGGTCCCCACAAAGACTTAAAAACAAGTCACGTCTCAACACACACAAAGACACCCAGACATACGCACACACAGACTAGAGCGCACACACAAACACACACATAAACATGTACACAGGCAACAACACACACAAACACACAGACTAAAGCACACATACAGGCACACACATATACATGTACACAGGCAACAACACACATACACACACAGACTAGAGCACACACACATACACACACAGACTAGAGCACACACACACACAGACACACTTATATACATGTGCACAGGAAACAACACACATACACACACAGGCACACTTATATACATGTACACAGGCAACAACACACATACACACACAGACTAGAGCACACACACATGCACACACAGACTAGAGCACACACACAGACACAGACACACTTATATACATGTGCACAGAAAACAACACACATACACACACAGGCACACTTATATACATGTACACAGGCAACAACACACATACACACACAGACACACTTATATACATGTGCACAGGAAACAACACACATACACACACAGACACACTTATATACATGTACACAGGCAACAACACACATACACACACAGACTAGAGCACACACACACACAGACACACTTATATACATGTACACAGGCAACAACACACATACACACACAGAAACACTTATATACATGTACACATACACACACAGACTAGAGCACACACACAGACACACTTAATACATGTGCACAGGAAACAACACAAATACACACACAGACACACTTATATACATGTACACAGGCAACAACACACATACACACATATACATGTACACAGGAAACAACACACATACACACAGACACACTTATATACATGTACACAGGAAACAGCACACATACACACACAGACACACTTATATACATGTACACAGGCAACAACACACATACACACACAGACTAGAGCACACACACAGACACACTTATATACATGTACACAGGCAACAACACACATACACACACAGACTAGAGCACACACACAGACACACTTATATACATGTACACAGGCAACAACACACATACACACACAGAAACACTTATATACATGTACACATACACACACAGACTAGAGCACACACACAGACACAGACACACTTATATACATGTACACAGGCAACAACACATACACACACAGAAACACTTATATACATGTACACATACACACACAGACTAGAGCACACACACAGACACACTTAATACATGTGCACAGGAAACAACACACAGACACACTTATATACATGTACACAGGAAACAACACACATACACACACAGACACACTTATATACATGTACACAGGCAACAACACACAGAGAGACTAGAGCGCACACACAGACACACACATATACATGTACATGTTAAGTCCTTAGCTCTGTCTTTATGTTCTATGTAGCACACTGGTCCTGGAGAAACATTATCTCATTTCACTGTGTACTGCATCAACTATATATGATTGAAATGACAATAAAAGCTTCTTGACTTGACTTGACACAGGCAACAACACACACACAGACTAAAGCACACACAAATGCAAACATTGACATGTGCACAGGCAACAACACACACAGAATAAAGCACACACAAACACACATACATGTACATAGGCAACAACACATACACACACAGACTAAAGCACACACAAACACACATACATGTACACAGGCAACAACACACACACACACAGACTAAAGCACACACAAACACACATACATGTACACAGGCAACAACACACACACACACAGACTAAAGCACACACATACATGTACACAGGCAACAACACACACACACAGACTAAAGCACACACAAACACATATACATGTACACAGGAATCAACACATACACACACAGACTAAAGCACACACAACCACACATACATGTAGACAGGCAACAACACACACACACACAGACTAAAGCACACACAAACACATATACATGTACACAGGCATCAACACATACACACAAACACATACATGTACACAGGCATCAACAACACACACACACAGACTAAAGCACACACAACCACACATACATGTACACAGGCAACAACACACACACACAGACTAAAGCACACACAAACACATACATGTACACAGGCATCAACAACACACACACACACACACACACAGACTAAAGCACACACAAACACATATACATGTACACAGGCATCAACAACACACACACAGACTAAAGCACACACAAACACATATACATGTACACAGGCAACAACACACACACACAGACTAAAGCACACACAAACACTACATGTACACAGGCAACAACACACACACACAGACTAAAGCACACACAAACACATACATGTACACAGGCAACAACACACACACACAGACTAAAGCACACACAAACACATATACATGTACACAGGCAACAACAACACACACACACAGACTAAAGCACACACAAACACATATACATGTACACAGGCATCAACAACACACACACACAGACTAAAGCACACACAAACACATATACATGTACACAGGCATCAACAACACACACACAGACTAAAGCACACACAAACACATATACATGTACACAGGCAACAACACACACACACAGACTAAAGCACACACAAACACATATACATCTACACAGGCAACAACACACACACAGACTAGGCAACAACATACATTCAAACACACACAGATGCACTTGTACACAGGCAATAACACACACACTCACACACATACATGCAGACTAGAGCACACACACACAGTCTAGGCAACAACATACATTCACACACACACACAGACTATAGCACACACAGACACACTTATATACATGTACACAGGCAACAACACACACACACAAACAGACTAGGCAACAACATATATTTACACACACAGACTAGAGCACACACAAACACACTTATATACATGTGTACAGGCAACAACACACATACACACACAGACTAAAGCACACACAAATACACACATATACATGTACACAGGAAACAACACTAACACACACGCAGACAGACAGGAGCGCAGACACATACACACATTCACACACACACAAATGCACACATACATGTACACAGGCAACAACACAAGCACACACAGACACTCACTTACAGAAATGCACACATGTACATGGGAAACAACACACACACACATACACAGGCTAGAGTACACACTCACACAGAGCACCTTTATTAGCTTATTATAGCTTTTTTATAGTCTTCCATTTGCTGTTTGATCGTTGACAAGCAAGACTTTTTTGAAAATGTAGCACTTTATAAAACGATGTGCTAAAATTAAATATTAAAGATGGCAGACAATTACACTGCACACTGCACTGCACACTTACAAGACTTTAAGCAAGTGCAGCAAAAATAGTCCAAAAGATGTGAAAACCTCTGCACAAAGATAATTCTAGCATAAATTACATGGCGTATATTCTTCTGTACGCTTTTGCTCTTCTTGGTGAGTCAGAATGAATAAATTGCAAAAGAAAAAGACAAAATACGTCCATCCGTGCCATTTACCGGAACGCGGAACTGTCTCACAGTCTGAGTCTAACATAAACACATAAACACAGCTGAGACAGAGGTGGAGGATTAGCATGCTGAAGGATAGGAAAAGTTCAGTCGAGTGACCAAACATGCCAGTGAAATTGAATATCATATTTAGTGTGCTTGCTTAATTCGGATTAGGCAAAAGCAAACACTGAACCCGACTCTGCCGTTTGGAGCGGATGGCAGGAATGCAAATGTCATTTGGTTTGCTCCACACTGGAAAGTCTGAAATCATCACGGCTCAAGATTGCAAAGCTCCGGGATCATGCTTTCAGCAGAAAGAGAGAGAAGGAGAGAGTGCGGAAGAGAGAGACGGAGGGAGGTGACAGTCAGAGCACCAGCAAGGTTAGATAGAAGGCAATGCACCGACCTCATCTTCTCTCTCTCTCTCTCTCTCTCTCTCTCTCACACTCTCTTTTACTTTCTCTCTCTCTCTCTCTTTTGCTCTCTCTCTTTCTCCCTCACTCTCTCTCTCTGCCGTCCATCCTGCATGAGTGCATGTGTTTATGTGAGTGAGGAAGAGTGAGGGAATGTGTGTGAGCGTGTGCTTTGCATTTGTGTGTGTGTGTGTGTGTGTGTGTGTGTGTGTGTGTGTGTGTGTGTGTGTGTGTGTGTGTGTGTGTGTGTGTGTGTGTGTGGGCCCACTCGACACTGTGCTGGGGGCCAAAACACTAGAGATTGCTTTGATCTGGATACTCAGTGTCTCGTCCAATCACAGTCATGTCACCGACTCGCCCAAGGCACCGCATACTTACTCCTGCTGCCGAGCTGAGCCACGGCGTTCCATTGTGTTGTATCCATTTTATTATACGCCTGCACAGGAAATAGGCTCCCCTCATTTGTTTTAGGCAGCCCAGGCAAAAGGCCAAGGCTTCAGAGTTCATGAAGTGACAGTAACACTGTGCACTCATATGAGCTTTTACACGCTCTCTGAGGAGCTCTTGGAGAAAAGAGACATTGTTTAATGCATCTCAATGTGATTGGGATTTAATTTATGAAACACCTGATTGTTCTACATTTCTGTCTTCTCAACCGCTGTTAGACTCGTCGAATACTCTAATAAGCCGTATTCAGGGAGAGGTTGGGGAGTGGGAAATAATTAGGTATTTGATGCTTAATGCACAGCTTCACCTAGGGAAGTGGTACAGGTACTGTGGCTGTGTGTTACTGATCAGATAGCTTGGGTTTTATGCCCCAGTACTGACACACGTCCTGTTTGGTCTCTTGAGCAAGACCTCTTCTCTGCTCCAGGGGCGCTGTATCATAGCTGACCCTGCGCTCTGACTTCCTAACAAGCTGGAAATGTGCAAAGAAATGAATTTCACTGTGCCAATTAAATGTGACGAATAAAAGCTTCTTCTTAATCATAAACTCTTTCTACGGTACTTTTATTTCCAAGAGTCAACAGAAAACGTGTGATGCCATTACAACACAGTGTGAGACGCTGTGATTCGTGTTTTTGGCCTGTTTCATAATGCTGAACATAGCTGAGTATTTTTTTCTTGCTAAGTTATTGCATGGAAATGCAGGTTGCCTAATAAGCATGCAGTCAGTAGAGTGACGAACTGACAGTAAGACAAATTTGTTGATAACACGCCCTGACACTGAGTGATGGAGGACCAAATTGTCTATTCTCATTACCTTCTGAGATTGAAATACAGGTTTTGCCATTTCCTGGTGTAACCATGGCAACCTGGCCTCTATCTACTCTGGCCTGGTGGATATATTGCAAAAGCAGAAGAACTTTTCCATAGTGCTTTCCTCTGTGCATGGCTAATAGATCATCATGTGGTTTCAGCTGACTTAATAACGTTAAGGTTGGCGTCAGGAAGATTTCGGACCTTCAGTGAGAAGAGATTTCTGTGAGGATCCTGAGGCATCTAGAGATTATCTAGAGATAATCCAGTTGGATTCTGTTTCATGAGGATTCGGGCATTTTAAGAGGAGATGCCAACTACATGTGGACTTTGAGGACAACATCCTCCTAATCAATACACAATTGTCGGACTGTATATAACTGTGGAAAGGACATTATTCATAATAACACTGTCTGGTGTTTATAATAGTTTATACCCCCTCACACTCTCCAGTATAATCACACCCTCAGTGTCACCCAAATGAGGGGGAGGTTCCCTTTTGAGTCAGGTTCCTCACCACAGTTACCTCAGATTGCTCATTGGAGATAAATACAAACACTTCTAAATATAAGTATGATATTAATCTTTAAAAGTTTGTCTAATATTAATCCTTGTATTAATAACTTTTTGTATATATATATAAAATTTTATTTAAAAAAAAAAGATTTTAGACACCGACACAAGTTTGCTGTCGACTGTCTTTGGTTGTAATGGAACTTGATCAATGGAGAGAGAACACTCACATTATGTGCTCTAATGCTCCATTTACACATACAGTGATTTTACTGTAGACTGGTGACTGCGAGTCTTAACATTGCTACACACACCATCGTTTATTCACAATGCTCATTTTGATGCTAAATAAACAACAACGATGAGCTCGATCTAAACATGTACTTTTCTGAGAGTTCATGACTTCTGCTTCTGATCATCCGCCTCACATAATTGGTCCAAATTTGTTCTCGTAACCGTCTCACTCGGAGCCTGGGCCTGACCCAGTCAGCGCTAAAAGAGCCTTTGCAGCACGACTCCGCTGCAGCAACAGAAGCAGTAGTGCGTAGTTGAAGAGGCGCGAGTGTCTTCTGTGCAGCAGCACAAGTTGTTTTTGAAAGCAAGAGTTCTTGCATCTAATCACAATGTCTATTCCCATGAGCTTACTGGTTAAGGCTGTCTCGCTTCTCTACCTCGCTGCCAGGAGTCGCTGTATTTTTAGGATGTTGTGAAGTTTCCTCCACTGCATAGGCAATGAGGCACTTGCCTATGGGGGGATGTCTGGTTTGAAGATGATGTCCTTTGGATTTGATTAATTCAGTATTGCACGAGAGAGAGAGAGAGAGAGAGAGAGAGAGAGAGAGAGAGAGAGAGAGGAGGGGGGGAGGCTTGAGGCTGAAAATAGAGTGTCTGTAAATGACTATATCGTTCTTGTTTATCCTGACTTCTTCCCTTGCTTCTGTCTTGTAGCCACTTATTGGCACATTACAGTGGGAGGGTAAATAAATGAGTAAAGGCCAAGGAGCAGTGCATCTGGATTTACTGTGTTTTTACTTGCCTGCCTGCTCACAGTGTCATTATCTACACTATGTGCGTACACACAGGAATATTCTCTTTTTAGATCAGCCACTTATTTCTCTATTTTTCTTTGTCTCTGTCTATCTATTCTCATTTTCCTTTCACTTCTTCTCAATCAGACTTTGTCTCTTCCACACCTTCCATCTATTTGATAGCTGTCTGATCTCATATAGTCATCAGTGTACGACTATATAAACATGACATTGGTAATTTCTTCCAACACGATTATGACTAGGAAAGGGATTTATAAGAGAAGATGCCTGTGTGGAGAGTCAAAACGTCTGATAGACGTCTGTGTGGAGAGTCAAAACGTCTGACAGACGTCTGTGTGGAGAGTATAAGAGTAAAATCTGAGGATCTGAGCATCGTGTTATTTGCTTTAGGAGACCTGACCCTGCGTTCTTGTTGTAAACCCTTTTTCAGTGATAAACAACATGCAAATGTGCTGAAATGGTTCAGATGCATTGTCTGTTTAAAATATCGTCACATGTGGCAAAAGGAAAAAAATGTATATATAATAAGTTCATGAGCTCAGCTACATAAGTTCATGAGCTCTCTTCTACAAGTCGTTTTGACTTGAACCTTCTGAAGTTCTAAACACAAGTGTGGTCTGGTTTTATGACATTTGTTTTATATATATATATATATATATATATATATATATATATATATATATATATATATATATATATATAATGTATGTATGTATGTATATATAACGTATGTATGTGTGTGTGTATATATATATATATATATATATATATATATATATATATATATACACACATACATACATACGTATGTATGTATGTATGTGTGTATATATATATATATATATATATATATATATATATATATATATATATATATATATATATATAATAAGATTACTACATTGTATTTGTGCAACAAAAATGACATCAATGACATCAACTCTTCAATAATTAAATTTACATTAGACTTTCAGCAAAACCTTCAACTCTTTTCACCAGAAGCCAAACAATAAAATTTCCGTCTGCTTTGGTGGTTCTCATCGACTTTCTTTTGTCATGTCACACTCCACAGTAGTGATTAACGGATCATGTGAAATGTGACACTCAGGGCTTAAAGAATTTTTTCCTTATTTTTTCCTAAGGATTTCTGTTGTTACTAGGGGCAATATTGACATAGAAAAAGATTCATTTTATTCACACAAATTCTTTTTATCTTCTGTGTAAACGGTGACATCAAAATCATTTCTAAGTCATATTTATCTCAAATCTGAATGTGTTATCTTCAGCCACTAACCACTCTGTGAAAGATTATCCAACAGAGCAAAAAACGTCTCCCACAGAAACGTGCCGCAAAAAAAATAATTCATTTGTTTGTACCGATTAAAAATGTCGAATTTCTATTCCGTCTGCATAAAGGAACACCGGTGCTGGAAGAGAGTTGATACGAAGTGACTTAAGATCGAGACAGAAACATAGTTTAAGGTTAGCATCGGTTAAGCCTTGTGCTTGAGGGCTCTGCAGTGGTTTGCTAGATGTTCTGAGATTTGCTTGTCTAGTAAATAACTGTTTAAGGAACGTACTATTTTAATAAGATATACAGCATCAGGAAATGTTGCACAGTTATGACTTTAATGTACTTTGGACACAAGTTCAGTTTTAATTAAGTTCATATAAATAATAATATTGGTTTCCCTTTATGTTGCACTACATATCATTCTTCAAACTAAAATAATATATAGCAATTTGAATACAGGCTTTTATACAGACTTACAGGCTTTGGACAAAAAGATCTGTATGAACAAACCCTCTGCCCAAACTCACATACTGTACTATACACACTTAATAGTATCTAGACGCTCTAATTTGTCCTAAATCACATCACGTTGAGTATTTTTAAGGTACCCGTGTGGTCTACTGTCTCCAGTAGATTTAGAAGTGTGATCTGTAGACACGTTTCCAGTTAATATTCCACCCAACTTTACTGCATCACAGACGCATTTTATAGAGGTGTGAATGAAATATGGAAAAATAAATGAAGGGAATTGTGAATGAAATGAAATAGTATAAATGATAAGAAATAAAGAACTGCGACTGTTTACAGTGACAGTGTGTGACTAGGCAACAGCGTTCTCTTCCATTACAGGACATGTTCGTGTGTCCCAGTACTTGCATTCTCTTTTGCTACACACTCAAACTTATGGAGTTTTTTTCTTTCAAAGAATACATACATGTAGTGTATAGTATAAGTAGGCGAACTTACAAATACGTTTACATTCACGGCATTTGGCAGACGCTGTTGTTCTGAGAAACCTACAAACATGCTCTGAAGTCTATATGAATGAAAACATCGATACTGGTTCACTAGGGCACAGACTGAGAATACCAATAATCTAAAACTGTGTTGGGAGGAAATACAGCAAGAAGAGCAGACATATAGTGTTTTAGTAGATAGATCTTCACCAGTTGTTGAAGACAATCAGTGACTCAGTTGGTCTGACATCTAGGGGAAGGTTATTCCACCACCACCTTCCTTTTTCTTTAAATTGGGACACAGCACTAGCAAATTAGCAATTTACTAGCAAACAATTTCACTAGCAAATTAGCAATTACATTGTATACACATTTCATCACTGCTCATCAATTGCATGTTTGTCAAAGTTTTTTGAGACATAACTGGATAGAAATACATTATCGCATGAATATATTCCAAATGCAGATACAAGCAGGGCATAAACTATTTTTTCATATATTTTTTTTAATATATATTTTATATTTATAATAAATAAATAAAAATAAAAAAATATATAAAGATGGTTTCCAGGGAGTGCTTCAAAACTGGTATCCTCTGAAAAAATAAAAAAATAAAAAAATAAAATCTTTTTTACTTTCATGCAACCGCAATAATGCAATAGTGCAATGGTCCTTGGTAGCTGTCTGGTCCACTGTTGCTAAATTAATGTAATTAATTAAAAATAAAAAAATCCTGTGCCTTTTAACTTGGGTGATGAACGATGAATAGAGATACAGTTAGTAATATCCGGAGCATTAAACAGATACGGATTGTGCTACAGGTCTAATGTAAACACAGGTCAGTGTTTAGTGTTGATTAGCATTTTCTCTGTACCATTATGCTCTTAACAATAAACTAAGTGTTGTAGCTCCTCATTGTCTTATTACTTCATCAGGTTTTTAGAGGCTACCATTATTACTCCACGTTGTGTGGTTGTATGAGCAAGACAATTAGAATTCTGATTCATTTATGGTCTTCGAGTGAGATTAATGACAAGAACATTTCTTACATCAAACTAGGAAAGATGAAAGCAAGTTAAAACAAAAGCTCATTTGTTGCTACTTTCATATGCTGCTTTGATTCGATGCTAATGAGATCACGAGCGGTGTCTTCTTGCTTAAATCTATTCTCATCCTCTAATCAGAACGCACAGACACGTCACAGTGAGAGAATACCTCAATATTTCATGTGTTTTGGTGACGAGAATGATGAAAAGACTGTCAAATACTGACAGTGGGCCGGAAGGGGTGAGCAAGGTCTGTTCAGGCTTGTCTCTCAGGAGAAACTGGACGCTAGTGACGGCCTTCCGTTTACACTATGATGGGGCTAGATGTGTGGCTGCATGAACTGATTACGTCTCCTTTTTGAGCATTACATTCAACCTCCAACTGAGACTTTATTCACTCATTAGATACTTTTTTTTAAATGTGTCGTATTCTGCATATTGAGGCATCATTAAAACTGGTTTGGACTGTAGACCCCATTCCTTCTAAAGCTTATCCTGGAAAAAAAAAGTGTGTTTTTCTAAAGAAAGATGGTTTCCGTTCTCTCGCAGCCCGGCTTAAACACAGCAGCTGCATAATTTGCATGCAGATTTATACAAATGAGCGTCATGCTTAATGCAGACTTTAGATAATGGGGGAGAAAACGAAAGGATCTGAATTCGGAGTCCCACACAAAGGCTGTGTATCAAACAGCCGCGTGTGTACCGATGCCTTTGTTTGCATTCTGCGCATGTACTAGGACTTATCTGATATATGTGCAATCTTATGCTGGCTGTTCTCTCAGCCGTATATTCTTTCAATTGATTGCACAGCTTATGCTATCTGGGGCTAATCTCGCAGGAAAGGATGTGTGACAAGGTAACGTTGGCCTTCCACTTTCCCAGGTCAATATCAGAGTAGCGAGCTGACCGTGGATGAGGCAAATCACAGGCGAGCACTGGAGACTACTTGTCTCGGTTGACAAAAACAGCCGCTGGAGCGAAAATGGCTCAATTAGAGGAGCCGTAAACTCGTTAAGGCTCACGTAGGGCCCACCGAGGCCTAGTACATAGCTTGCACCGGGTGCAGCAGTCAATATTGCTTCAGCACATTAAAACGCAGGGCTGATGGGCGCTCAGGAGCATGGGGATGTTGACAGGAAGTGCTCTCCTGGTGGACGGGTAAACAAAGGAGGAGCCTGATCTGCCATTGCTGCACAGGCACAATTACACATGCTGTTTTCCTGGGGAGAGGAACAAAAGCCAACCCAGCAGCCTTGGCTCTCTCCCCTGCAGGCTAATAGCAGGGTTTCATGCTTGCAGTTTTTTTATGCTTGGCAACACAGTGTCAGAATCAAAACACGCCATCCAGTAACCAGAGATCAAAGCGTTCTACTGTGAAATCAGGAGCCTGCAACAGGTACTAAAGATACGGGTCCTTCTGATTGTGAAAGAGAGATGGGGAGCGAGATAGTGACTGAGAGCGAAATTGTCACAGAGCACACCTCTCAGTGAAGATAGAGAGGATGAATGCACACAGACAGCAGGATTAGAGTGTCAGTTTGGGAAGCCTGTAGTGCAGCTTGCCCTCTATCTCTGTGTCTCTGATAATTAGACTCTGCTTCGACAGGGCTCCCTGCTTCAGTCAACGCGTTAAGAGAATTTGTCAAATTTGCAGCCCATCAAAAGTGCAGGGCGGGCCAGCTGCAGTCAGTCATTCCCCATTAGCCGCAGCCCCCGATTAGCTTCCCACCACGACCTGTACAGTTAAAGAAAAAAAAACTCACAGTGGAGAAATCATTTATATGAGCCGTGTCTCGTTCAGCTTCTGTCGCACCGCCATGCCGAGCTTCGGCAGGTCCTGCGATGCGCCGGCCAATGCATAATACATCAGACAGCCCATGAGACGACCGCGAGACATTCATCACTGTCCACCTTTCAAATTAGATCTCCTAGACATGGCAATCAGTCAGTGTTCAACACTCAGAGCTGGCAGAAGCCTCTCATATTCAGCGACGTGCTCAGATGCTCTCCGCTACTATAGGGTTCGGCGAAATCCCCAGACGGCCTAACACACTCCCCTAAAGACTTTTTCAAGTGCTTAACTCAGCATATGACAGAGACCTCAGTCCCAGTGGATGTCCAGCAGTAAGAGTGTCCTTTCCTCCTAATGCAGTAGGATCAGTCTGACGTGTAATCAGGTGCTCACTCCGACGTGCTGCCTTTCACTCGGCTGCTCGTTAGCTTTTCTGTCGTTCTTCTTGTTGTTGAATTCAAAGTGCAAATTGTCGAATGTGTTATTTCCAAGCTACGGGGTGAAAACAATCCGTAAAAGATAAACGTGCTTAAAGATTGAGCTGCTGCAAGGAAATGAAGAAGATTATTAACATGTTGTCTGAACGTTGTTTCACTACACAGGCTAATGTCAGTGTTATTTGCAGAACAGAGCAGCTTGTTTCTACTGATGATTTGACACTGAAGAGAAAGTGGCCTGTTATCTTCACACTTTAGTCCTGCGTCCTTCAACAATATACTATGTCAAAGATCCTGAATGTATCGCTACAGTAATACACCTGTGAGTATTCTCTAACAATACGCTTTTTACCTGTATAACAAGATGGCAAAAATAATTTACCTGAAGCAACAAAAGAAGCCACATCATCTTTATTTTATCATTACCATAGTTTAATCACAGATGAGCTGAGTTGAACGGAGCATTCACATTTCTTGAGGAACGAGTCAAGATTTGTTGACTTCAGCATATAACCACAGAAATTATACAGGCTTTAACAATCAAACCTCACTGTATAAAAACGTCTGGGCTTCCCAGACCTTCATGGTCATAAATGAGATTGAGCATGTGACGCTGTAGTTGCTGGTAGTTATGTGAGAGGAGCTGTGTGTGCGGAGAGAGAGATAGAGATAGAGAGAGAGAGAGAGAGAGAGAGAGAGAGAGAGAGAGAGAGAGAGAGGTGGTGTGGTGTGGTTGCTGTGGTATGTTATTGCCATGCTTTCCTTAGCTATTACTAATAGTTAATTGCCGTCAAAATGGAAACATTTTGGCCAGTTGTGGTTGCTCATGTGATGAGAGAGAGAGAGAGAGAGAGAGAGAGAGAGAGAGAGAGAGAGAGAGAGAGAATGTCAGTAGAAGCTGATAGATATTTCTCCTCAGGTGGCAGTATCAGATTTGTGGTTTGAACTAAATAAAGTTGTTTTGATGGATATACTTCGTATATTGTGAT